>NC_081430.1:48487605-48819398 GCF_949786415.1 Peromyscus eremicus | reverse complement strand
CACCGCTGTTGAAGGTAGCTCTCCTACCCTGACCCTGCCAGCCGTCTGCCACCATTCCTGTCTCCTCCCTAGAGGAAAATCAGCATGGATTGTGGGGCTGGAAGTGTGGGCATTTTATTATGATTTCAATCTCTCTCTCTTTTTTTTTCCGAGACAAGGTTTCTCTGTGTAGTTTTGGTTCCTGTCCTGAACCTCACTCTGTAGACCATGCTGGCCTTGAACTCAAAGAGATACGCCTGGCTCTGCCTCTGCCTCCCAAGTGCTGGGATTAAAGGCATGCCCCTTACCGCCCGGCTCTCAGTGTCTCTTTTTAATTAATTAATTTTGGTGTTTTTTTTTTTTATTCTTTTGAGACAGGGTCTTTATTATCCCTTTTTTTGGTCCACTTCTCGATGGACACAGGATGATAGCCACTCTTGGAAAGGGAGGGAGTGGCTTGGCTGGGGAGGTGTAGGGTTGCCACCTCGGGCAGTCCTGTGTGAGGCCAGCACAGCCTCACCCTCTGGCTGGGCAGCAGCCACAGTTCTGGAATGCTAACCTCAGGGCATGGCCAGCCAGCCTCTGCAGTCTGTGGGGAGAAAGCCTTAGCCATCTCAGTAGGCCTGGGGCTGCTGTGAGTGGCCAGCTGGGGGCTGAGCCAAAGGCTTACCCAGTGGTGGCTGATGTGGGAGAACAGGGCCCTGTAGGTGGAGTAGGCCCCGCTTTTATTACTTTGTTCTCCGCCTTCCGAGTGGGAGGCGGTTCAGGATGACTGGGACTGACCTCTCTCTTTACAAGCAGGTCTCTATTTTTCTGTGCCCAGCAGGCAGGGTTCCTCGCTGAGCTCACGGTAGGGAGGGCTAATCAGTGCCTGGAGGGCAGGAAAACTATATGTTTCATCACATTCTCATCCTGGCTTCTAGTGCCCCCGCTGTGAAAAAGCTCAGATACACTTGAGTGAATGAAGACTTGAAGGAATCTAAAAGTGAAGCCGCGGCTGAGTATGCAGAGCCGAAAACGAGACTGAGGTGGGGAGGTGGGGAGGCGGGGAGGCGGGCCGCTTTAAGAGCCCAGTGTACAGAAGTCCTGAGAGAAAGCCTAGGCTTGGGAGGATCTGGGAACATGGGGTGCAGCTGCCCCAGAGAAACCCAACATGTTTATGCATCTGCCTTTCCTTGGATCCCCAGATTTGTGTCATCCAGATGGGCTTGGCTGGCACCTGTCCCCATACCAACTCCTCTGGATCCCTGGGAGGACACGTGGGGACTTAAGGCCAGGGGCTCACTGTGTTCTTGCCTCCTGTCACCAAGCATATCGTGACCTTAAGGTTGGAAGGTCGAGCCCCACTTGGGGGTTACTAGCTGTGCCCCAGGCTCATAGCTCGTGTCTTCATCTATTCCTCCAAACTTGCAGTAGAATGTGTAGCTGGAGTGAGCTGGCCATCCACACCATGCCTCACAGGTGCTCATGTGATAAGCACTCAGTTATTGTGTTGTTGGGTCTTTTCATGGCATCTCTGGGCTACTGCTGGAGGAAGGAGTCCACTTGCTGCCGTAGCAGGGGTGATGCAGACTGCCTTCTCCTGCCTAGTAGGTCTGGCTGCAGTGAAGCAGACACGGTGTTTCTGTGGTGGATGACTAGGCCTTCAGCTGGCTGTGGGACCGTCAGGGCTGCTGGTCTGATTTCCAAGCTCCTTGAAGGTGCTCTTGGACCCTGGCTGTCTGCCTCACGCTCACCTTGCTCCCAGCTGGACAGCTTCCCTGCTTGGAAACAGGAAGGGATGGGAAAGGCTCTCTGTCTTCAGCTGACTTGGTGTGCCTGGCTGGGAGGCAGTTTTTGTCCCTGTCAGTAAGATCCACTGTCAGGCTGTTCATATAGAGGGTGCCCATGTTTCCTGGGGAGTTGTGGTCCCTGAATTAGATCATTTGCAAGTGTCATTGATTGTTTTGAGTGCTGGGCCCTGGGAAGTCACAGCCCCGTTGCCACCCTTAGGAGCCCACAAGCCAGGAAGGAGACTGCAAAGATGAGACTGGTTGAGCCAGGAAGGCCACTGCCCGGCTTTGTAACCAATGGCCTTCGCTCTTGGCCACATTCCCTTAGCAGTCAGTACTCCACACAGTTATAGTCCCCTGTCACATTTGATTACCTAGAAGGAGTGACAACACACCTTAATTCCAGGCGCAGACATCATTGGGTCAACTATGGCACATTCTGCTTCTGAGTTCAGATCTGACCTTTGAATCATTTTTAAAAATTATTTTTTATTTTATGTGCATTGGTGTTTTGCCTACATATATGTCTGTGTGAGGGAGTCAGGTCTTGGAGTTACAGACAGTTGTGAGCTGCCATGTGGGTGCTGGGAATTGAACCCGGGTCCTCTGGAAGAGCAATCAGTGCTCTTAACTGCTGAGCCATCTCTCCAGCCCTCTTTTTTTTTTTTCTTTTTAAGATTTAAAATTTTTATTCTATGTGTATGGGTGTTTCCCCTGCATGTATGTCTGCATCATGTGTCTAGTACCCAAGGAGACCAGAAGAGGATGTTGGATTCCTTGGGAGTGGAGTTACAGACAGTTGTGAGCCGCCCTATGGGCGCTGGGAACTAAACCAGGTTCTCTCCAAGAGCAGCCAATACTCTGAACTGCGGGGCCGTCTCTCCAGCCCCACTCAGGATCCGTCTGAATGCAGCACTCCAGATGGCCATTGCCAGACACCTGAGCCCAAAAACCAGACAGAAAACCCCTTGGGAATCTTTGCTCAGCTGAGAGGGGTCTTTGCTCCTCAGCATGGGATATCTGACCACAGCAGCCCAAGGCAAAGGTAGGGGCTTCCAGAAACATCTTCTGTCTGAGCTCTTCCTGTTCCATTTTCCCTTTGCCTGCAGCTCTCACTCTGCATCTCTAACTGGCTCACATTTCACATCGCTCCCCTGTCCTGTTCAGTCCTCCTTTCCTCCAAGGCCCTGATATCCATGACATAGATATATTTACCTCTCTCCTTTTCCACAACACCCTCCCACCCCCAGCCCTGAGCTATCAGGGGGATCTGTGGATAGAGTGGATTTTTTTTTCCTTTTTTGAGACATTGTCTAACTCTATGGCACTGATTGGTGTGGGACTCACTATGTAGACCTGAATGGCCTCAAACTCGGAGATACACCTTCCTCTGTCCACTGAGTGCTGGGATTAAAGGGGTGGATCTTTTATTGGCAGAGAACCTAACTCTGGTTCCACCTGCCTGGTTTAGGACTAAATGAGGTAATGCAGTGTCTGGCCAGTTACTGGCTTATTGGGCCCTTTGATTTGTTTTTTTTTTTTGTTTGTTTTGTTTTGTTTTGTTTTGGTTTTGGTTTTTTTTTTTTTTTTTTTTTTTTTTGGTTTTTCGAGACAGGGTTTCTCTGTGTAGCTTTGTGCCTCTCCTGGAACTCACTTGGTAGCCCAGGCTGGCCTCGAACTCACAGAGATCCGTCTGGCTCTGCCTCCCAAGTGCTGGGATTAAAGGCGTGTGCCACCACCGCCCGGCGGGCCCTTTGATTTGTGATTGTTCAAAATAAAGGATCCTTTGCATTGGAGATGGGCAGTGTTCATTGAGGTCCTGCGGCCTCTGTTCGCACTAGACCAACCCTCCTTTTGGCCAGCCCCGATCAGCCAGCCCTTGGTAGGTGTCTCCCAGGGATTAGCACTTAAGACCTTCTTGGTTATCTGTGCAGGGGACACAGGGAATGATCACAGCCCGGAGAGGAGTTAGGATGGCTTGGGTTAGGGGCAGGCGTGGTGGTAGGTGGGTGTCACGGGATATAGCAGGTTGTAGCAAGTGATGGGTGGCCACTGTTGGTGGAGCCACCCCCAACCAACCCTCACTCCACCCCTAACCGGGACGGCAGCCCTAGAGCAGATAACATCTGTTGAGATTTCACTTCCTGCCAAGATATTACTGGTGAAACTGGTTTCTTCACACACACACACACACACACACACACACACACACACACACACGTCCCCGTCCTGAGCTGTCTTCCTCCAGTTTCCTGCTAGAGAGTATGTTCTTGGGGATGGAGGTTTCTTGCTAACTAGGTGAAGTGTCATCTCTTGCCACAGACTCCTATCTCTGTGGAAAGTGGCTGATTGACAGAGATTTGCCCACAGGATAGGGGACAGTGAGGGGGCTGTTGGGAGGCGGACGCATAATCCTGCTCGTTTATCCACTCTGCTTCTCTCTCTGTACAGCCTTGGTCGTTCATTCTCCCTGGCACAGGCTGAGTCCAGCAGGCATTGCTCAGCCACTGCTGCACCCTCCCCCCCTGAGCCCAGACCAGGCTCCTCAGCTCCCAGTGGGTATTACCACTAGCCCTGGGGAGTCAAAACTACCCTTGGGCCGGGCCGTGGTGGCGCATGCCTTTAATCCCAGCACTTGGGAGGCAGAGGCAGGCGGATCTTTGTGAGTTCGAGGCCAGCCTGGTCTACAGAGCAAGATCTAGGAAAGACGCAAAGCTACACAGAGAAACCCTGTCTCAAAAAAAAAAAAAAAAAAACTACCCTTGATGTTTTAGGCAGGTGTGTGTGTGTGTGTGTGTGTGTGTGTGTGTGTGTGTGTGTGTGTGTATCCCAGCAGATGATCCTGCTTAGCCCTCCTTCCTTCCTGTGCCTGGCCCAGAGGGATGGAGAAGGCTGTAAGAGAGCATTTCTGTTTTTGAAGCCTCTAGAGTGGAGTTGACACCCGCCTCTCCCTATGCAAAAGTAGCTGTGGTCTGTATTTCTCCAAGGGCTCCACTTTCTGGGGCTATGACCTTGGGTCTTCATTACAGTTGGGCTTTTCTAAGTCAGTGTAGGAAGGAGGGAACATCCGTAGCCCCTAAGCATGTTGGGAATGACACCTAGCAAAGCCCAAGGGCACCAGCATGGGTTTAGCCAGCACGGGCTGGGGGCTGCATTGCATACCAGGTCCATAGAGCTTGGTGGCCTGTGGGTTAGGGAGAGCACTTGCTTGTCTGGCAGCCATTCCGAAGCTGGTAGAGACTTTTAAAATCATAGCTGGGCACTCGCTGGCGAGTCACTCCCTGAGCAGTGGCTCTGTGCACATCTGGTTCTCAGTTGTCACGCTGGGAATCTGGAGGAGAACGTACCACATCAGCCTTGGGGTTGGAGGACAGGAGGTGGTTTGGTCTGTGTTCCCACCTCCCCTGCCTCAGACCCAGGCAGCGCACATACCTGCACATCTTCGTTGGTACCTGTTCCTTGTTCTTTATCATTTCACATCAGGACCATCTCTCTTGTGGAGCCTATACTTTATGTATACTTTATTATGTATGTTATGTAACAGTGCATCTGAGGCAGTGTAATTTGTGAAGAGGTTTATTTAGCTCATGGTTTGTGGTACTGAAAGCCCAAGATCAGGCAGCTGTTTTGGAGGGCCTGATGACGGGGGGGGGGGGGGGGGGGGGGGGGGGGAGGTGGGGGGGGTGACTCACAAAGGCAGGAGTGGGTGCAGAAGAGCTCACATAACAAGGCAGAAAGCAACCGAGATTTAGGGGTCCTTTGAGAACTACCTAATCACTTCCCATTCAGCCCTGTCTTTTAAAGGTCTCACCATCTCCTAACATTGCCACGCTGGAACCTTGGGGATTGCACACCATATCCAGAGCCTAGCAGGATCCCCTGCTCAGCAGCCAGCTGTCTTTGTTAGGATGCTGCGCTTGCAGGAGAGGAACTGCCTCCTCCCAGCCGTGGGCTCTGAGAGCAGGCCCATCCACACACTCAGCCTGGCCTGCCTTCTCCCTGCAGGTTGTGTGGTTTTTGTTTTGGTCCACAATCTCCAAACAGGTGCAGCATGTGACACCCAGGAGGCACCAGGAAAGCAGAGAGGCAGGCATTAAATAAAATCACATATGTCACAATTTCTGGTCTTTCTGCTAGTTTTCCCTGCCTTCTAGATGCTTGCCCTGGGGTGATGGAGTCAGGGGACTGCTAACCACAGGTGGCCTTTGTCCTGAGGTACTCATATGGCAAGGCCTAAGCTTGCCCTGGTGTGTGGAGTGGTAGATTTGTGTGCTGCCCCCAGCCCAGTTCGCTTTTGGGCCCCCAGGTCCTGGCAGGCTGCATGATGTGGGCTGCCATCTGCAGCTGGAGGCTCCTGGGCACTTTCTGCTGTTCTTGCTCTGACTTGAACCCCAAGAATGAAGGAACCAAGGGCAGTGTGCCGGGTATGGTGGGACACAGTAGTTGGGGAGGTGCCACTTGCTGGGATGGGGGAAGGCCATGCCTCAGTCACTGAGCTCTGGTTAGTGGAGTGCTGGGGTAGAAGGTTCCTGCCAGGAAAGCAGCCTGGAGCCTCCCACGAGACTAGAGGTCTGGAGAAGTGCCTTGTTCTTCAGGTACTGCTGCAGCGCCTGGCCACCACCTTGCAGCACCCGATGGCATGTGTCACGCTTGTCTTAGCCCACCCTGCAGGTTGCATTGCTCCCTGACAGGGGCCAGGCTCACTCATCGTAACAATCCAGTCTCCAGGAAGCCTTGCCTTCTCTTCTCTGTTGCTTTCTCACCAGGAAAAGTCTGGGCCTTTCCCGGAAGCCCAAAGAAGGGAGTTCTACGACCTGATTGACAGCAGTCAGATTCCTTCTGCTTCTGAGATTGGGCTCCTTATGTTAGTCCTAGCTCCAGTACTGCAATGCTGTCCAGTAAGCTAACAGTGGAAGTGTTGGTGGGTAGAGGACGGGACAACCCTGAAGTATAAGACAGCTCTCTCGTCTCAGCTGTGGAAGTCCTCCTCCCTTTCCCAGGAAGCTGGTCCTGATGCGAAGTGGGCCCTTGTCAGACACTCACTTGTCAGCGAGCAAAAGGCTCTGGTGTGGTACAAAGAGCCCTAAGGCAGGGTCCAGTGGGACCTGCTTCTAGACCCAAATGTGGTGCTAGGCCTCCCTTTTTTTCTACTCTGGGCTTGTTTTCTGGCTCTATAGGTAATCCATAAGGCTGTTGTGGTTTGATTCTGGATTCTTGGAGCTGGAGAAATGGTTCAGCAGTTAAGAATGGGCACTGCCCTTGCAGAAGGACCCAAGTCCAGTTCTCAGCACACACATCCAGTGGCTAACAAGTACATGTAACTCCAGCCCTAGGGGATCCAACACCTCCAGCTTCCATAGGCGCCTGGCCACACACAAGCATGCATACACATAATTAAAAATAAGACTTTTAAAAAACAGTCAATTCTTCCTATCTCCTGATGTTGGTTGGACTTTGTGCATGGATGAGACCCCCCCCCCCCCCCGCCGCCGCCGCCCCTACACTTGTGGTTGCTAATGACATCATTAGAGAAGTTGGTCCCCAAAGTCCCCCTCTGGTTTCTCATGACCAGACATGTGTTCGTCTCATACAGGATTCCCCAGGCACCTTCACCCTGTCCTGATCCCCCCCCCCCCCCCCCCCCCCCGGCAATTGACAGACAACTGCCCACAGAGCAGCCAAGGGGAAGGGCAGGTGTTTCTTGGGGTTATTTGAAGTGTCCTCTGGGCCCATCCATCTTGAGTTCCTTGGGCTCTTTCTGGTGTGTGTGTACTTGCTTGCTTGTCATAGAAGGCAGCTCTGGGCTCCTGATGCAGGAAGTTGGGCCGTGTGTTGTGTATCCAGTGTCCCCCCTTCCCCCCCTTAGAAGCTGGAGTCTTGTTCTGCTGTAGGTGAGTGTGGCTCAGAGAGGAGCTGGTTTGCCCTTCTTGGTGGTGCTGGCTTTTTTTTGGGGGGGGGGGCCTCCTCCCCCACAGTTCTCCTTTTCAGTCAGCTCAGAGGTATTTGTCTATCTTTCTGTCCATAGGGAACGAGCTGGCGTTTGTTTCTGTTCTGTTGGAGGAGGGTTTCTGGTGACTTGGTAACCTCAGACAGGCCTTAAAATTGCCTTATCCTAGAACACAGCTTGGCCTAATTAGGGAAACCTGTGCTGCCATGCTTATTCAGATCGGGCTGGTTTCAGGCCCTGGGGACCCTGGATTAATTGAAACGAGGCGGAACAGATGGATTGAGTCTATCGGCAGCGCTCCATGGCAGCCTCTTCACACTAAAGCACTTCATTACCCACTGATTGTACCAGGACTCCTGCCCCAGTCAGCAGGGGCTGGGTTAGGACTGGAGGCCCCTGAGCAGATGGAATTACAAGCTCCTGGTCCCCTGGGTCATGCCTTGAGCAGGTGTCATGGATAAATCACTATTTTATGTTTTTTCAGTGCAGTTAAATTAGAAAATTGTGGTCCTAGCGGTAACAGTCCCCAAAAGCTCTCTGTGGCTCACGATTTTGGGGTCAAATCCCTATTGCCCTCTCAGGGGTCGCAATGTGGGGGGCATGCTGGCCTGGGCTGAAATGGCAGGCTGGAAATGTCATGAGTCAGTAGTGAAGGTATGAAGCAGGTGTCAGCTGCCGGAGAAGCCCTGGTTTGGGCCATGGGGAGACTGTGATGTGGGACAGCCCTGCCACTCACTCTGGTTCCTCCCATGAATGAAATACCTGAGCAACACCACATAGCAGGTCCCACAGATTGTGTGTGCTGGCGATTCCTGTCCTGGACACCACGTAGGAATGGTAGGAGGGAAGAGGAACAGGAACCTCTCTATGGCTGGGTATTTCTAGTAAGAATCATGAAGTGATTGGTAAGGTACAAGAGCCATGTTGGAAGGGCAGCTTTTGTTTTGGACAGTGTTGTTGAAGTGTGTTCCGGGAACTATCTTGGCTAACTCCAGGTGAGAGATTTTGAGATGTAGCACTCGGAAGAATGTAAATTGGCGGCACAAGTATCAGGCCACAAAAGACCCATATCATACTTCTCCCAACTTCAGGGTCTCTCTGGGGCTCTGTTCCTGCCACACTGGGTAGAGTTGGTGTCCTGTAGTTCCTAGAGAAGTTTCCTGGTGGAACCTGATGGTGTTTGTAGACATCTGACACTAATGAGGCCTTTCCTGTGGGCTGTCACCACTGTGGTTTGGGAATTGAGGAGGAACCTTTGTTTTGCTTAGTTTGCTCCTAAGATAATCACACTTGGTCTTTACAGTTTAGTTAGCACAGTATGTTCGAGCCCGCATCATAGATTCACTTTGGAACGTATCTTTCACATTTATATTCAGTATTCCACATATAGACGTTTTCATAGAAAATTACAAAACACTCTGAACTATTCCTTTTTTTCCTCCCACTTTGAAATAGTTCATCTTTTGCTGACAGTTGCAAGCTGTGAATCTTAAGGAAACAGTGTGAGACTGTGCCAGGTTTGAAAGGCATGGGAGATAACTCTGCAGAGGGAAGCATTTGGTCTTCGGGGTTTGGTTTCTCATCAGTATGGGGGAGAGAGAAGACACCTACATAAAAGAGGCTTTGTAAGGGAGCCTTAATACAAATCTTTAGGAATATTTTCTGATTCAATTTTCCCAACTGCCACTATTAGAGGCTTTTTGATGCCTGAGTGGGGAGCTGATTGACAAGTAAATGTGGAAGTCCCATGGAAGTGGAGGATGAATAAATTTAGAGAGAGAGAGAGAATGTTGCATGTGATCGTGGGCACTGCTGCTTTGGCTGAGGTTTGGAAGCTGAGAGGGCCCTGGCCAGTGTTGCTGGGCTTTGTGTAGAAGGGTATCTCAGTGGAAGAGCAACATGTGCATCCTTTAATGTGCTGCTCAGTAACCTGGGGCTTGATCTGCTGCTTGCCTGGAACATCTAGATGTTTCTCAGCCGGTCCTTTACCTGTCAGGCTCCTAAGCATCCTCCACTCAGCCTAGGCCAGAAGCTCCCAGCCACTGGAAGGCCTTGACGGCACTCCGTTTGTTCTGCTGTGACTGCCTACTTGCCATTCTCAGCCACAGCCAGGTCTGCAGTGTGTGTCCTATGAGTATCTGAACTCAGACAAGACCTGCAGGGCGTACAAGCAGCTCGCACAAAGCTGATGCCATTCATGTTCCTGCCTTTTAGTCTTGACTCTGACTGAGAGTCTGGGTAGGTCAATGTGAACATTCTTTGTGGTCTTGTTTTGCCTCTGTAGAAAGCCCCTGTTTTGCGGCATGAACCATCTTCATCTCCTTGGCAACCAAGAACATCACTTTTTTCCTGCTGCCCGTGCAGGGTGTTTAACTTTTTGGGATCTCCCTTCTTACAGAGAGTGAGCTCGAGACCCATGCCCTTAGCCTCAGCAGCTCTTATTTTTCCTTCTGGATTCAGTTTCAGGGTGCTAGAGAGGTGGCTCAGCCCTTAAGAGCACTGACTCACTTTCAGGGGACCCCAAGTTCTTTGTGAGCACCCCATATATGGTGGTTCACAGTCATCTCTAACTCCAGTTGCAGAGGATTTGGCACCCTCTTTTTGGTCTCCACAGGTACCAGGCATGCATGTGGTGCACATACATATATGCAGGCAAAGCACCCATACACATTAAAAAAAAAAAGGTTTCACTCAGCTGGTGGTGGTTGTGGGCTGTTCTTTCCATTTTTCGTGAAATCATTGTTCTTTTTTGTTTGATTTTGAAGACAGATTCTCACTATGTAGTCTTGGTTGGCCTAGAGCTTGCTCTGTAGACCAGACTAGCCTCAAACTCACAGAGGTCCACCTGCCTCTACCTCCTGCATGCTGGGATTAAAGGCGTGGGCCACCAAACCCTGGCCGAAATCATTGTTCTTGATCTAGCAATCCCACACTAACCTCCACACATGCATATAAAAGTAGTTTTATCCTGATCCCTCTCCTCGTTTTGTTTCTTAGAGACAGTCTTATTTATAGCCTAGGCTGGCCCGAAACTCACTTGTGAATTCCAAGCTGACTTTAAGCTCACAGTGATCCTCCTGCCTCAACCTCCCAAATGCTGGGGTTGTAGGCATGTACCTCCCGAATGCTAGGGTTATAGGTGTGCACCACTACGCCTGGCTTGGTTTTTGGTTTCTTGAGCCATGGCTTTACTATATATCCCAGGCAGGGCTTGAATTTGTGCTCATCTTTCTGTCTCTTTTTCCTGAGTTCTGGGACTTCAGGCAAGTGGCACCATGCCTGGCCTGGTGCTGTCCTGACTCTTTCAGTACCTTACATTTCCTCTACCTGTACAGAAAAGGATTCTCCCATCCAGATGTGTGGCAAAGACTGATAAGCCTGGTTAAACTTCACAGGGAGACTCCAGCTTGGCCTCTGCCAGTGCGTAGTGCTCTTCTGGGGTTCCCCACCCACAAGCTCCTGCCTTCAAACTGTCTGTGTCCTGGGAGGTTCCTCCCCTAGAGCCTCCACCTGCCCCATCCCTGGTTTCAGGACCCCTCTTCTCCAGGACCTGAGGTTCTCCTGAACTAGCCAGCATTTGCTCTAACTGAGGCTTGAGGTGCCATGGTAATTTGTTTGTTGACAATGCATTTCATCCTGTGACTCAGCTCAAACCCATCTATACCTCGATGCACATGAATTCTCAGGACGGGTGGATAATGGATAACTTCTTTTCCTTTCACTGGGTCTGGCAGGTACATAGCTCAAATGCCTGGTAGATGAATGTCTCTTGTGGTATGTTTTCTGCATGAGAAGCTATACATTGGGGGTTAAATTATTTTAATTGATGTAAGTATTGTGGAATCTTTAGAAAATACTGGGAAAACTTGGTGAAATCCTGATTGCTGTAATATGGAACATTCTGTATTTGGGTCTCTCTTAAGGTTTTTAATCTATCTGCTAAACATGCATCTAACAGAATCCACTCATTAGATGTGCATTCGGCTTGTTTGTTTGTTTGTTTTTTGAGTCAGGGTTTCTTTGTGTAGCCCTGGCTGTCCTGGAACTTGCTCTGTAGACCAGGCTGGCCTTGAACTCAGAGATCTGCCTGCCTCTGCCTCTCAAGTGCTGAGATTAAAGGTGTGCGCCACCACTGTCTGCCTCGGCTTACTCTTTCATTCAGTTCTTGGAACTCTTTGTTTGAGGCAGGATCTGGCTATGAAGCCTAGGTTGGCCTTAGACTCATGGCAGTTTTCCTGCCTCAGCCTCCTAAGGGCTGGGATTATAGACCTAAGCCACCATGCCTAGTGTATTCTTAACTCTTCCGGGGACTGCTGTAAACCACAGACCCTAGACTAGCCACCTTATGCCTCCTGACAGTCAGGGAGGCCGAGGTTCTGGCTTGTTTGTAGTGCAGGCCCAGTTGCTGCCCTGGGGCCCATCAAGCCTGGTGTGACAGACACTCCTGGAGAGGGTTTGGCTGCTCCCCTTGGTCTTGAGCATTTGATGAGAGCCTGTATTTGGATCTGAAGCTCAGAATAGGATGGTAGAAAGGGTACCTATTAGAATATTAAGTACTCTCCTGCCTTCCCCCCACTCCCCGCAGGAGGCTCAGGCTGCCTCTGCAGGATGCAAACACACCCTCCTCTGACCCAGATTTGGGGGATTGTTTCTAGCGGTTAACTGCCAGTGGGCCATCCCAGGATTGGATTTAGTCCACTTTCATTTATGAAAAGGACTTATGCAGGGCTGTGATGGCAGATCTAAATGCAGTGCAGAGGGTACCAAGTCGTACCCGCCCCTCTGAACGGGTCGTGGGGCAGGGGTGCTTTCTGGAAGGACAACTTGTCAAGCCCAAGCCTTTGTTAAAGCTTGTCCCTCATCCCCACATCAGGATGCAGCTGTGGTATTTCGCGGTGGTTGGGTCTGGGGGATTGTGGAGAGCTCAGCACTGGCTGCACTCCAGCATCGGCCAGCCAGCCCTGCTCCTCACAGCCAGCCTGGGTGGAACCAGGTGTCCCAGGCAGACTGTGGCAGCCACTTCACAGTGGCTTTCTGTTCTGAGTGCCAGGCAGAGGGGCCTCTCGTCGGCACCCTGCTCACGTCCCCACTAGGCTGAGGGCCTGGCCGGGAGGGAGGCTCCTTCACTGCAGGAGCCTCGACATGTTTGCTGGACTTTTGTTGGGGGAGGTCAAAGGTGCAAGGGAACTCACGGGCCACCGAGTACCTTGCCACCCATTGTGGGTGTCCTGTAGCCACCCATGACTGTCAGAGCCTGGAGATGCGGCTGGTATGTCTGGGGATACGAATTGCTATTTTAGTTCATTTGAATAAAAAAAAAAAAAAAAACCCAGGTATCCATTTAAGTGCATTTGGAACAACTAGGGAATTGAAATCTACTTGTTCAGCTGTAAAATTCATGAAATCTATGTACAATTCCAGTTTTCCCAAAGTGCATACAAATTGAGGAGTGATCTAAGTGTAAAATGTACTCTAGATTTCAAAGATCCCTTGAAAAAATATAAAATGACTCAATAATAATTTTTATCTTAATGTTTTAAATACAGTGGCTTTAAAGTATTATGAAAATACCTCCACTTTTATTTATCTTTTTAAAGGGGGCTTCTAGAAAAATTGGAATTACTGTTTGTCTCAAGTTACATGTGACTGGCAGTGTTAACCTCTGAGCTTGCTCTTGCTGTAATGTGATGAATGGTCCTTTAGGGGAACTGGTTAATGGCCTTTTAGCATTTCCCCACTGAATTAGGTTTTAGAAGACTCCTGGTGTTTTACGGGGAACACTTTTTAAAAGCCTGTTTATAAATATTGTTTATTTATTATTTTTTTTTTTGAGACAGGATCTTGCCGTGTTACCCAGGCTGGTCTGGAACTTCCGGCAGCCCTCATGCCTCACCCTTTTGAATGCTAAAATTATTGGCCTGCACCACTGTGACATGAAACATTTTTTTCTCCATTGCATAAATAACACCTTTCTTAAGGGAAATTAGGAAGTACTGATTAAATGAAGCTAAAGACAGCTTTCCTAACGGTACTTTGTAATGATATTTTGCTTAGTGTTAGCATGAAAGTAGAACTTCTGGAGGATTTGACAGATTGCCTTGACAATGGGGAAGCAAGCATTGTTCCCTATACTTATTTATAGAAGGGCGCTCGAAGGCTCGAAGATTTGGACAAGGTGGCAGGAAAGCCATCAGGACTCGGAATGGGATGCAGGCCGTTGTTAGGGGTGGTCTTACTCTCCCAGGGCAGCCTGATGCTGGGCCTTCGGGGAGGGCGCTGCCTAAAAGGATGAACATGCTATCCCAAGAACCCCATTTTCCAGATGTGCTGTTTGGACGTGTGCTGGGAGAGTTTTGAGTGTTGCCACCTGAGGCATGTTTGAGATGACATAGCTGTGGTTGGCAAGGTGACATGTGAGCCCAGGTGCTAGAGAGTCCCCGCTGTCCAGTGTCTCCCCTCATGATTTGAGGTGCTCCGCTGTGAGACTAGCCCACTAGGTGCTGAGCTTGTTTCTCGAATGCCAGTGGGAAGCCTGCTGAACACAGCCACTGCCTCCCATTTGTGCGACAGAGAAATTCGCCTCAGGCTACGTCTCAGGAGAAACCCTTTTCAAAGGCACAAGGCATCACACTGCTGTGCCACCCACCCCTTTCCACCAGTCTTCCACAAAACTGGAATTTTCTTTGTGTGTGTGTGTGTGTGTGTGTGTGTGTGTGTGTGCGCGCGCGCATGCATGTGTGTCCACCCATACATGCACATGGAGCCAGAGGTCTATTGGATATCACTCTCCACCTATTATTATTATTATTATTATTATTTTAAGTTAGAGTCTCTCACTGAGTCCAGAGCTCACTACTGGGCTGGCTGGTGGTCTCTGAAGATTCATCTGTTGTCGTCCCCACTGCTGTCCTGTGTCGTCGTCCTCCCCCCACCCCCCCTCCCCCCACACACACACATTGTGGTAATATCCTCTCTGCCACGCCTCAATTTTTCACATGAGTATTTGAGATCCAGACTCAGGTCTGCACGTTTTCCTGGCAGACACTCTACCCGCTGAGACATCTCTCCAGCCCCAAGTTGGGTTTTTTTTTTTTTTCTTTCTAGATTTGTGAAAAGCAGTTCTAAGCCAGGAGGAAGATCAGCCCTGCCCAGCCTGGGGAATGACCAGGGCTGTGTGTGGCAGGGCTGCCACCACTGGCCAGAACACAACTCCCGAAAGACCTACAGGTAGAGGCTGTAACCATTGGCCTAGCCCCACCTTCTTTCAGGGGCCTTTGTATGAGGGTTAGGAGGCAGCTGTCCCCAAGGCCATCTTCTCTGACTGGGCTGAGCAGCCAGACATTTTCTTCTCCTAGACGATCACTCCCTGTGAAAAAATAAAATCTCCTCTTCTAGAACTTGTCCCAAAGCCTCATCCCGTGCTCAGATCCTCAGTCCCCAGCTCATAAAGGCTCTGTAGCATCTCACTGTTTATTCCCTATTTAGTTTTAACTGCACCAACTATAAGAACAAAAATAATTCGGTACAGCTTTTAAAAAGAAGCTTATTAATCCTAGCATGTCATTTATCTTTCCCTGCAAGTTTCTGCATATGCAGCCGCCATTTTTATTTGACGAGCAAGACAGAATGATTTCACTCCGAGTTGAAGGGTTCGTCCTGTCATTTAGGACCTTCACGGTTGCCGTGTAGTGGATGCACACTTCTCTAGTGACTTGATGAGCTGTTATTTACCTAATGGCTCTTCACTCCTGTCTCCTGTTCTTTAACGGTGTCCTTCTCTCTTTGTCTCTGCAGGAAGTTCTCCAGCAGCTGATCGTAATGAATTTGCCCAATGTTTTGATGATTGGCAAAGACCCACTGTCTGGTGAGTGTAAGCGCCCCACCCCCACCTCCTCCAGTGCCTGGGCAATGCCATCAGTTTGGACAGCTGTTAGCCACAGCGCTGGCTGCCAGCTTGGAGCCAGCACAGTGAGACATGTGATGGTTTTGGTGAGGCTTTAAAAAGTGGCTTACCGTCCTGAGGCTTTAGGCCAAGCGTGCATTTCTTCCCTTAGAGAGTGAATCTCTCCATCCTCAGATGTGCGTGCAAAGACAGACAGGGCCATTGCTTTGTATCTTCTGAGAATGTGGGTCTGACTTTGGGAGTCTGAAATGTGATGGGCTCTGCAGGCTCTACTTCTGTAACCGTGGCACCAGGTTCCGTTGTGGTGGGTGCGTCCCTGGAAAACAAGACCTTTTGGGGAGCCAGTGTCTCTCCTCGGGGATCCTGTGATGTTTGTGTATGTTCCATGAGTGGTTCCTGTCCCATGTCCCTCACTGGACTGAGAGCACCTGGTGGGCCGGGGTTCTAAGACCCTCTGATCTGGGACTCAGTAGGTCTAAAAAGTGGCCAATGCTCCAGGCACCTTCTGTCACAGCACAGCTTCACTCCTGCATGCAGGTAATTCCCAGGTGACAGGGCATGGTGGTGGGTGGCCTCCCTTCCACGTGATCACACTCTGCAGCACCCAGGATGCACTCGGGGGGTCAGAGCTCCTTGTGCTGGCTCCTTGTTCATTGGTCCTTTGGAACTCTGGAGTAGGTGAGGTGTTAGGACAAACAAGGGAGCCACACCTGCAGAATGGGCTGAGGCCAGGGGTCCTGAGAGTCAGCAGTTTGTACAGAAGGAGCTTCATTCTGCGGGTTGCTCCTTGGCCTCCCTGGGGTCTAGCTCTCCTTCCTCCTGACTGGGACAGTCCCTAAGTTGCCATGAGACTGGAGGAAAAGTAAACCCAGTGACCAGCCAAGGGCATGACTTCTAAAAGAGCAGTTTGCTCGGTGGCATGACCTTGGGAGTCAGCAGAGACAGCTTTGTACAGCACAAGTAGGTAGGACACTCTCTCTGGGCTCCAGCTGAAATGTGTCCTCTTTTCTTTTCTTTTTATTTATTTATTTTGGACACCAAAATAGAGACACTCATGGCACTAGCCCATGAGTATTCATCACCAGCATGATCTGGTGGTCCTTCCATGTCTACCAGGTTGCTTGGTGGCTCCTGCCTGTGAGGACCTTCTCTATTGCATCAGCAGCAGGAGCGTTTGGTTCCCCAAACCCCAGCTCTGAATCCATCTTACGGCCTTCCAAGAAGAGGTGGAGAAGGCCACCTGCAGTCCGTCCAGCCACCCCTGGACCCCAGGGAAGGTTGGGTCCATTGAGACTTGTATGGTGATGCTGGGGAAGTAGGGTTGCTTTGCTGAGAACTGTGTTGCTTTCTAGGTTGATGAAGGGCTGGTGTTAACCGGGAGATAGAGGGGTATACCTTGTAAGGTTGGCTGTGCCAGCAAGGGCTGCCATTCTCTGTCTGCTTTGAGGGCAGCAGAGGAGCTGGAGAACAGAATGCCTGCTCCTGTGCCAGCCTTTGAACGCAATTTAAAGTGTGGAAATGACAGTGTTTCTGGGGTGTGTCGATGTCATTCCCATTTATAGGTGAGGAATTTATTTATGCACACACCCTTGTCACTAGGCTGATAAGCAGAGCAGCTGATGGGCAGCGCAGGCTCCCTGGGGCCTGAGATCCTCTCCATAGCACACACCCTGTCTCTGCAGTTGCCAACATTCAACCCTTTTGGACCACGTAGTTGGAGCATGCTGCTGAGAAAAATGTCGGCGGTGAATGGATCAATGGAATAAACACATTCTCCTGACCTGCCCAACCACCCCGTCATCCGTGCCACTTCCTCCTCTTTCTGCTGTCCCCAAGTCTGGATGCCTTTTCTCTCTCTTCCTTAGGGTCCCTCACTCCTGCCAGAGACAGATTGTCCATGTCAGGGAAAGCAAGTTCTCGTTCCTGTGTGGCACTGAACCAGAATACCCCCACAGAAAAGTCGATTCTTCGTAAATCACATTATTCATTCATTCATTCATTTATTTATTTATTTATTTATTTATTTATTTATTTATTTATTTATTATTTTGGGAGTGGGGGTCCGCCGAGGCACATGTGCCATGGCATGTGTATGTGGATATCAGAGGACAATTTGTAAGATTTGGTTCTCTCCTTCCACCCTATAGGTTCCAGGGATCCAACCTGGGTCACCAGGCTCGGTGATAAATACTGAACCATCTTGTCAGCCCTACTTTAAAACCAAAACCCGGCTTTATTTGCATACCGTTGAATTCCCCCCCTAATTTTAATTGTAAAGTTTACGTCAGGGCTTTTCCCCACAAGCGTACAAAATTGAGTAACCCTCACCTCAGTCCATCAGGGGTAGCTCCTTTTCAGTGTCTGTCAGCCGGGGAGGTGAGTGGTTCCAGGGCCCCACTGTGATACCAAAATCAGTGCTCGCCCATTTCAGAGGCTCTGGTTCCAGTTCCAAGGATGTGATGAGGTGACACACTGAGCATCGGATAGTAAAGCTCGGCGGCCTAGGCAGGGCTGAATGACATGCTAGACAGGGGCCTCAGCAGGCTGCCTTTGAGAGCAGACGTGGCCTCCCCACGATGCATGGATGGGTAGGTTTGACAGGGCTCTCGAGGGGTTCTGAGAGTCAGGGGGCATGGCAGGAGGCATCTGCCAGCAAGAGCATGCAAACACAAATCCCAGACGTTATTTATGGAGTCGTATTTTCGGCTTTAAATTTTAAAAATAGATGTGTGAAGCATTTTATGTTTCGTTTTCAATGAAGAACAGAGTTGGTGTTTTTTAAAATTGTGTGGCTGCCCTGGGGTGGAGAGAATTGCTTTTTCCGCTCATTCTGTCTCCTGCATCTAATGAGGGGCACATTTGAGGCTTTTTTGGCAGAGGCTCATGCCACACTGTTGATCATAGCATTCTGCTGCTCGAGGTTAGTTTTGGGTTGTTGGCGCCTGTGCCACAGTGGAGCAAGGTCTCTGATCCCAAATAGTGTGGAATCCACTGTGACATACCCTCCTGGCGCCACGGACGGCTCCGCTCTTGCCCGCTACCCTCCTCTCTCAGGCACCCATGGGGGCAGCCTGTCAAGTCCTTGCTTGCTTGTTGAGCTTCCTCAGCGAGGCCCTCCTGGCCTCCTTGTCCCATTTATCCCGTCCTGTTTCCCCTTTCCCCTAGCTCCTTTGAGTAGACAGTCTCTTATATGAGTACCTAGATGAGGGTCTGGCATGAAATAGGCACTCAGCGAACACAGCCTGTGTGCTGGAGGCCTGCCCCCCCCCCTCTTCCTGTCTCTCCATACGCTACTCCTTTAAGCCCCGCTTCCTACAGCTGTTTAACCACAGACTTGGATACATTAAAAAAGGTCGTCCGGGTGATGTTTAGTCCCTGCTCTGTAACAGCTGTGTCTTCCTTGGGCCAGAGATGGCCCACGGAGAGAGCCACACCGCCTTGCCAGCTGCACAGCCATCAAGCCCGATTGTTTGGTTTGCCGGTGAGAGCGCTCTGGAGAAGCCTTGTGAAGATCAAGGCCCCGCATCAGCTCCGGCTGTAAGATGAGGTAGCATGGTGTGTACGACACTTCTGGTATCTCGGCAGCTAGGCCTGTCACTGTGCCACACACACAGAAGACGGGGTTTGTCTGACAAGAAGCCAGAGTGTTAGCAAATTAATTTCTGTGACGCAGCACAGAACGGTCTGGAAGAGAGCTTGGTTTTTCCTTCCAAGGCTTGTATCCAAGCGCAGCGGTGGTTAACATACTCATAAATTGCTGATTGCATCTGCATTAGCTAGAATAGAAGGGAAGGAGCCGTAGAGGTGCAGAGGCCCTGTTCAGAGAGAGACACGCAGGATGGGGGTCTCCTAGGCAAAATGTTTAAAACCATACATTATGCAGATAGCTATGTTTGTGAGTATTTGGCCATAGGTTCCAAGCAGGAGTGGCCACCACTAGTCCTAAACTCATTCTAAATGTCAATTCAGATTCGGGGGGAGAGGTGGTGACCCCACATGTGTGCTCTGCAGGGACCCGTCTGAATACAGCTGCAACTCCTGGGACCAGCTGTCCGTGGTCTGGCCATTGGTCCCAAGTGTTCCTCGAATGGTGGTTGAAGATAGGTCTCCAGCAGCAGCTGAGCACTTGGAAGGCTCAGAACAATCTGTACCTATCCTTCACTCCTTGGCCAAGCGTAGGACCCTGTGGTGTCTGCTGCTCTGGTTAGGGAAGCCTGAGGCCTGGTTTCTGTCCCTCCCAAGAAGACCCAAATGCCCTTGAGTCTTTTTTCATCCTGGCTGGCTGGCTGCCCCTTGGCTGGAGCCTTGCAGAAGCAGCTCAGCCCAAACCTGTTCTTCAGCATTTGCTGTTCAGATGCTCCCTGTACTGGATCCAGGGGCCCTGGAGCCATAGAAAAAAAGCCTCCAGTGTTTATTGAGCAGGAAGGTGATAGAGGAGAATCCATAATGATGGGTATCCCGTCATGCCAGCGTGCTTCTGTGTGCAGAGGGCATAACTACCCAGGCAAGTCAGAAGGGCTTCCTGGGAGAGGTGGTGTTTGGGCAAGGCTTTGGTGAACTCTTAGTAGAGAAGGCAGGTTGTGCTTGCTTTCTGTCATGGAACTAATACTTGAGACAATCACCTTATACAGAGAGGGGCACAGTCTGTTTTGGATCATGATGTTGGGATGAGCCAGCCCTTAGTTCAGTTGCTTTGAGGCCTTGAAGCATATGTTGGAGCAGAACTGCCCACAGTTAGGGTGAGGAAGCAGAGGAAGAAGTGACCAGGGTCAAGGCATGCCCAGTGATCTAACTTAGAGCTCCCATTAGCTCCCATCTCTTAAATCTCTTAGCAGTTCCACTCTGGGGTCAGCCCTTCAACACACAGGCCTTTGGGGGGGCATTCTCCATCCTGACCATAGAGGTGAAGAGGGGTGTCAGAGGTGGGAGGGGCTCTGGGTTGGAGATGTGTGGGAGGCAGCCCTGCTGGGAGGCAGGCTCTGGAGCAGCTGCATCTCTTTACCCTCTCAGGGGACAGCCCTGAAGTTCCTGGATCCTACGGAAACCTACCCCCGCCACAGCCTACACAGAGCAGCTCTGCACAGCCAACTGGGTTAGTGAGGCAGGTGTGCTTAGCTCACTGGCTGCCTCCTGCAACCCTGCAAGGGCCTGGCTCTGCTTGTCACCATTGGCTTTCTTCCCTAGGTTGCTTTCCTCAGAACCGAAAGGACCCTCTTCCTTCCTGGCTGCTGGCCTGTGGTCCTGCTGTGGGGTGGTGGGGCTGCTTAGAGTTCTCCATGGGGCTGCCAAGCCATTCCCTTGTCCTTTAGCCAGCCTGCCCATGTTTTTATTTCATCCATCCAGGCCTTTCCTTCTAACCCTGTCTGTGTATATAACATTTACTTTGTGTGTCCATGTGCCACAGTGTACATGTAAAGATCCAATGATGACTTTTAAGGGGTCGGTTCTTTCCTCTCATCATGTCGGGGCCCAGGGATCAAACTCAACTTGTTAGGCTTGGTGAGAGGCACCTTTACTTGTTGACCGTAGATTGTAAAAACCTTAAGTTCTTTGAACGAGGAGAGAGAGTGTAAGAGTTAATGGTTAATCTTTGTTAACTTGATTAGATTGGGAACCGCCTAGGAAACCCCTGCGTGTGTTTGTGAGTGCATTTTCAGAGCGAGTAGGGCCGGTGCCATGCTATGGGATGGAGTCTGGGACTGAATAAAGTCTGCTTCCCGAGTGCGGATGCAGCATGGGAGCCGCCTCCTCCGGCCACCACACCTGCCCTGCCGTGATGGGGCACATTCCTTCAAGCCACGAACCTAAATGCACCCTTTGTCAAGTGTCTTTCCCCGAGTGCTTTGTCACAGCACTGAGAAAATAGCTAATATGGTAAGTTTTTAAAATCCCCACTCTTACCAGAGTTTTAATCATCCTGGTGTCCCCTGTTTGACTCTTGAGAGCAGTTCGGGATAGCTTCCTGATGTCCTGAGGGTCTGTGAGCTTGCTCCTGGCTTCCGTGCTGCCTGCTAGTTCAGAGATGTGTCCCTTTGCCAGGCTGCATTGCTGGCTTGGTGGCCTGAACCCTGAGAAGCCCATGCCATGCCTCCTAGGAACGGATAGAACTTGGTTCCCAGAACCCCCGGGGCCAGCGCAGTAGTCCAGGGCCAGCCCTCTGGCCAGCAGGGCCTGCTTGGAAACCAGGCTTTGTTTAGTAAACTTCCTGGAGTGGTGGAGCCCAGAGAGAGCCTCAGCCACCACCGCCATGGCTTCTAGAAGTTCTACTCTCTGTGGTTGCCGCCGGCCGAGTCGGAAGAGGAGACTGAAGGAGGAGATGTTGTTTGTCAAAGGTCGCTGTCTTTCCCCGATGTCTGGGCCTAGAGTTCCGTGTCTGGTGCTGGGAGGTCCCTCGACTTGGATGTATTCCTGGGCACAGCCCCTCATCTCTCTTCTCCTGGGCAAACCGTGGGGATGGTCTTTCCTCTTATTCTTTGCTTGGTGAATTTTCTGTCAACTTCTGCGGCCCTGGGCTGGTAGGAACAGGCTGGGGTGGTGAGGGTGTCCTGAGGGCCCCTGTGGTTACAAACTGTTGTGCATAACCTGGGGACAGCCGTCTTCTGTTCTGTGTGGTTTTATCAGGGCATTCAGAGGCATAGGACAGGTTTGATAGGGAAGGGAGGGAGACACTGGGATGGGGGATGGTGCCGCTAGTCAGGGGCACTTGGAGCACCCCTGCACCATTCCATGATGATGTATAGTTGGTAATGTTTGTTGAATGGCTAAATAAACAAATAGGGGATTGCACGATTACTTCAGTGCCTGGTGGGTGTCATGTGTGATCACATTCTGTGGGTAAGAAAGCTAACGAAACCCCATCCCAGAATGTGAATCTGCTTCCTACCTGTCAGGTGGGGCATGGATAGTGGAGGTTGTCCCATGTTCTCACACATGAGCTGTTTTGTACATGATTCCATGGTAGTGCCATGGAAGGCTATTCTGACTGTCTAAATAATATAAATAATAATAAACCACTGTCTTCATGTTAGGCAGAACCTCCAGGAAGGTTCCAGAGCTGGCCTCTTGGGTGAGCCCCTGGATGGACAGGGTGACCACTGCTAGTATGTTCAAACTGCTGTTTTCACAAATGTGACAGCCCTGTAATCACGCTTATGAAATGACCCGTTTTTAAACAGAAAACCAGGGAAAGCAGAGTTCGTGGTCCCACCCTAGCATGTAAAGTCAGAGGAGAACAGAACATAGAATTACTAAGAAAGACATCTATCTGTGGAAACCAAAACTGTTATCTTAGCTGATCTCCTGCAGCAGTTAACGTCAGTCAGTCAGCAAATGAGGGGAAACATTTACATGGGGAGTGCTGGGGTGCTAAGGAGGAGGTGGGTGGAGGGAGCAGCAGGCTGGGGGCAGCCTTGAGGCTCTGACTCAGCCTCGATCTTCTTGTTTAGAAGATGGAGGAGATGATGCTGTCCTTTCAGGACTGTTTTGGGGTTAGCACAAATGGTAGCCATAGCACATGGCACTCAAGTACAGTGATAGTGGCCATGGCATGTCTCTGCAGGCTCAGGCCAGTACTCTTGGGTATACCTCCTCACCCCCCGGCCCCAAACCTGGTGGATTTGCAGGTCTTCAGCCTGCTGAGTTAGCAAGACCGGGCTGAGCTGCCCTACTGTTCTTTGCCCCTGTCTCCAGATCCCCAGGGCTCCCTTCCTGCCTTCCCCGAGGCTGCCACTTTCCACCCGACCTCACACCGCGTCCTCTGAGCTAGCCCAGCTCCATGGTATAGCTGCCCTGCCACTTTCCATCGTGTGCCCACGCCGTGGTGGGAGCAGATGTTTCCCCCATTGCACTGGGAGCTGGGTGCTGTCTGCATCTTTCAGGTTTGGATGAAGTGGGTGACTGTCAGGCTGTAAGCAAGCTAGTGGGGTTTTCTTAGAAGACTCCACCACTGACTCAGACTCTCTGGGGTTCCCTGCACAAAACACAAGGTAGAGTGGGTGTCTGGCGTTTTCTGACTTCGCTCTCTGGGGTTGCTGGTGAATCATCTGGCCTAGAAAATGACATTGTTTCACCCCCAGCGCCATCTCTCTGGAAACCAGCTCCAGTAAGCTTAACCACAAAACATTCAGAATTTGAGAAACATGCTTTCTTACCTCTGGATCTTTGCATGCTGTTGTCTGCCTGGAAGCCTTGCCCCACCCTCAAAACTAGAAGTCTTTTTTCTAGGTCTTGAAAGTGCGTGAGTGAATGCGTGTGTGCGTGTGTGTATATATGCATGAGCACGTGTGCACATGTGTGTAAGGTGTGTTTTGGCTGTGTGTATGTCTGTATACCACATGTGTGCAGTGCACACGGAGGCCAGAAGAGAGTGTCAGATCCCCTGGAATTGGAATTATGGGCAGTGGTTAGCTACCACATGGGTGCTGGGTCTGGTAGAAGAGCAGCCAGTGCTCTTAACCACTGAACCATCTCTCTAGCCCGTTAGGTCTTTGAAACTGCTGACATGCTCATCTGTGTCCACGTTGTCTGCATTCAAAGGACTTGTTGACCATTATACTTCCAGCACACAGTAGGTGCTTGGCAGGGAGTAGGTTGTCCTCGGGTGCTGATTGAGTTACCCAGCCCGCTTGCCTGCAGGGACTCAGGAGAGTCCGGCCTGTAGCCTGGGAGACTTAGGAGAATAGCCGCTTTTCTTTACTAGTGGGATCTGGAAAGAAATAGGCATCTACTTTTCACAGGCTGTGGGGATGAGTGGACTCGGGCATTCATTCCGGGCTTCTCTTTAGGAAGGAATCTGCCAGGTCTAAGCACATAGGCTGTGAGCGTTGAATGCCAGGTGGACTAAGGGTGTGGGTCGAGGGTCAGGACCCTGCTTATCTCCAGTGGAGGTTTATTTCCATTGTCTATTTTATGAGGTTTTTTTTCCTATGCTTAATTCTCTATTCTTTTAGCCTTTGTTCCCTGCTACAAGGGGGAAACAATCCTTATCTTTCAAACAGTGCTCTATAGAGAGAACATTTAGCCTTTTTGTCTTTTTAAATTTTTATATTACATTTTTATTTATTTGTCTCTGTGTGTGTGCATTCGTGTGATGAAATGTGCCACACACGGTATGAAAGTGTGAGGATAACTTGGAGGAGTTGGTCCTTTCCTTCAAACTGTGGGTCCCGGATCAAACTTGGGCCATCAGGCTTCGTGGCAGGTGACTTTACCCACCAAACCATCTTGCTGATCCTGTATTGTCTTATTTTGAAACAGGCCTTACCATGTATCCCAGGCTGGCCTTGAACTCACGATCCTCCTTGCTTCAGTCTCCCCAGTGCTATCATAGGTGTGTGCCACCATGCCTCGCTCTTTCTTAGCTTTTTCCTACTCCTGGTGACTTCTTGAGTGAATGAGTGGCCCGGGGTGGCACAGGGGTGATGGCAGGGTGCTGAAGGAGTGCCACACCTGCAATTTTGCTGACCTCGTTGGGTTTGGTTGTTGTTTATTTTCTTTATTTTGTGTGTGTATGGGCGTATTGCCTGCACGTATGTCTGTGCACCACTTATGTGCTTGGTACCCATAGATACCAGAGGAGGGCAGTGGATGCCCCTGGAACCGGAGTTACAGACAGTTGCGATGTGCCATATGGGTGCTGGGAATCAAACCTGGGTCCTGTGGACAAGCAGCCAGTGCTCTTAGCTGTTGAGCCATCTCTCCAGCCCCTTCAGTGTAGTTTTGAGCCCTCACGTTTGTGCCGGGTTCTAAACCCTTTGCTGGCAGAACACTTGGTGGGACACAGCACTCGCTCCTGCCGTCTGGTGGGCACTCACTCCTCGAGGCCACCTCTCCCTGTCGTTTCAGTCGGCTGCTCCAGTTATTCTGAAGGACGCTATAATAGAGCCTTTGGTCCTTGGCTGTGCATAAAGATTTCCTACATGAGCTCAGGCTCTAGAAGCATTTTCTTCTCTTGTCTCAGATGCAGTGATAGGGGCAGGAAAGCATGGAAGCAGAGGCTATGCATCGCTCACTGTTGGGCTAGGAGTCAGCAGCACCTGAGGGCCTCCTGCCTGCCAGTAATCAGTGAAACTCAGAGGGGAAGGAGGTACCTGTTGACTGGGATGCCCCCGAGCAGCCCATTGGCCTGACTTGAGGCTGTTAGCACTTGGAGTTCCCATTTCTTCTGATTAAAACCAACCGTGGAAGCCTTAATTTTTCTCGGTGATAAGAAGGGAACATGGTAATGTGTGGATTAGATCCTTTGGCCAACAAGGAGGCCATAGTATACGGATCCACATCACGGGACCTCAACTTCTGATGTGTCCCTGAGAACAAGGAGATGGCCTCAGGCCCCACCTGAGGCTGGGAGGTGCTTCGGGTGTAGAGGAGTGAACTCCCAGCTCCCCGTTCTGAGGCTTGACAACCATGCCAGTGCCATGGAGTCCAGTTCAGTGGAGTCTTGGCCTGGAATTAGCAGGCTCTCACAAGTGACTGCCTATACCCCTTGTCTGTATCACAGTTCCTGGGTGTGGTTTGGGTTTTTCATTTATGCAGTATATCAGTTACTTTTCTCTTTGTTATAAAATACCTGGCAGTAACTTATGGGAAGATAAATTTATTTTGGCTCTTGAACTAAGAGGATTCGTCATGGTGGGGAGAGATGTGGAGTCCATGGTGGTGGGAGTGTAGGACTCTTCACATTTCCTCATGTTCTGCTTCTGTCAGGACAGGATGGGGGATGTTGGCACTTACCAGGCTTCTTCTTTTCTCCTTTTTCTTCAGTCCAGGACCCCATCCCATGAAATGGTGCCATCTGTATCAGTGTTGGTCTTCCCTCCTTGGTCAAGCCTCGAGAATTGGCCTCAAAGACACATACAGAGGTGTCCTAGGTGCTTTCAGATGCAGTCAAGTTGACAGTCACAGGTGGCCTCACACGTGTCTCCAGTTGATGCTTGGGGCCATTATGGCACAGTGTGATAGGGAGTCAGAAGTCTTGAGAAAATGATGCTCTGTTTTTGTCATACACCATTCCCTGTTGTATGTCAGAATGTGACAAAAAGGGCAGAAAACAATAGTGTTGGGGATTTTTTGTTGTTTTTTGCTCGTTTGCTTTTTAGCAAACCTTACTGGAAACCCTATTCATGACCCAGGGCAGCTGCCTCCATCTCACTGAAGTAGGAAAGAGCCCAGGTCCTCGGGTACTGGTGAGGTTAGGTGGTTGAGACAGACACTCAGCCCCAAGCACAGTTAAAGACATACAACTCTGAATGAAGTACAGTTTGGAGCCTGTCCTAGTGGCAAAATCAAGAGAGTAGCCAGATGTGTTGATCAAGGGTTGGAAAGTAGAAACTGTTCCATGATTCACAGGACAAAATGGAAAAGCCTGTCTGTAGGACAGTTTGACCACATGACGAGTGTAAAGTGTTTCTTCCCCAAGAAAGTAAGTAAGGCTGCTCAAGAGAACTAGTCACTGAGATGCTCTTTGCAGTGTCTTAGATCAAAATACTGACAGCCTGACCCCTGGAAGGCTGTTGGTTGATGTTTGGGCCTTCGTGCAAAGTGATATGGTAACCATCAAAACATAATGTGTATTTAGTGTGGGTGCATGATTATAATGCCACAATTGGGGTGCTCAATAAGGGGGAAAATCACAAGGACCAGGTGAACCAGGGGTACATAGTAAGCTTTTGTCTCAAAAAACAAAAGATGACATCTGTATGTTTTCTGTGGGTTATATGAGGACACTCTAGTCCGACTCTGAACTTCACCAAAGGAGGGGAAGGGGATGTGAGCTGCATGAGTATTGGCAGCATGAAGCTGAGTACAGTGGGTTTGCTAGACTGTTCTGCCTGCTGCGTTTCAGATCTTACATGCTAACAGGCAAAGCCATAGATGTCTTCTATGGACTTTGCTTATAGTACATGCTAAACATTTTTGCTGATGGGAAGGTCTGTTAATTATCATGGGGAGAGACTTACAAGGTATGTGAATGGTAAAGGGCTCAAATGGTTCTGCACAGAATTCTCACATGGTAAAAAATAATAAATAAATGAACTCCTGTGTAGTGTGCACGTAGAAGTGGCTACTGGGATTTTATTTTAGTCTTTATCTAATTGTTTTTCCTCCTTAAAGCAAAAACATCTCCTGGGACTTTCTTAAGCAGTTAAATTTAATTAAATCTGTTGCTGTTTTGACACAGGAAAGAGCATGGAGGAGATTAAGAAGGTGCTGCTGTTGGTGCTGGGCTGTGCTGTTCAGGTAGGGCTGCTCAGTGGGTGGAGAGGGTTCCTGGTGGCCAGTTCATCATTACAGGAGTCGCTAGGAGACAGTTTGGCAACTGTTTGTGGTGCCAGGCGCCTTGAGGTGGAGACCTCTCAGGCCAGGATGATGTACTGTGTGCTCCCTGCAGCTTGGTAGGCCACATCCCAGGCACCTGTTTTTGTGAGTAGGTTTCACTGGGCTGCTGTCACACTCCAGTCTTTGCAATTTTCACCGCATGCTTTCCAGCTGTGGTGGCAGGGTTGAGGAACTGTGACGGAGCCGTCTAGTTGGATGTAGTGATACACACCTGAGCCCGGGAAATGTAAAACTATCACCGTCTAGTTGGATGTAGCGGTACACACCCGTGATCTTAGCACTTGGGGACTGAGGCAGGAGCATTGTGAATTTGAGAGTAACCTAGACTACAGAGACCTTGTCTCAAAAAAAAAAAAAAAAAAAAAAAAAAAAAGGGCTGGCACCAAGCTTAGTAACAGCGCTTGGCTAGTCTGTATAAAACCCTGGGTTCTGTCCCCGGTACCACCAAGCAGACACAGTTGCCCTCTGGCCTTTCACGGTCGGAGTGTGCTTGCCCCCACCCCGAGTCAGGTATGCTTCCTCTACTTGTGAAGAGCTTGTGTGAAGCAAGCATTTCTGTGTCCCACCTAAGTTTTTACCTGGGAGGGATCAAAGGCCAGCCTCCGAAGCCAGTCTCCTGTAGGCGGCCAGAGGAGCTTTGTGCAGTCTTGGTGTGTGTGTTGGGGGGAGGAGGGTACAAGGACCCCAGGCCGGCGTGAGTGTGGTTGTCACCTGCATTTTCTGTACCTGGATGAATACCTCCATTAACTTGTGTAACCCTTCACAGTGTGAGAGAAAAGAGGAGTTCATTGAGAGAATCAAACAGCTGGACATCGAGACCCAAGCTGGCATTGTGGCTCACATCCAGGAGGTAGGCACTGGGGGGTGGGATGGCCATGGATGCTGGGGTTATAGCAAGTGGCAGCATCTCCGTAGTGGAAAAGTTTGAGAATGACACCACTGTGAGTGGTTCCGCTAATTCTAGGTTTCGTAACACCACAGACACATTGATTTTGTTTGGAAAGGTGGCCACCAGCAAGCTAAAATAAAATAGAGGTTTAAAAAAAAAAATTGAACACTTCAATCAAGTCATCTTCTGCCTGCTTCTTCTTGCCTTATATGGACTCAGACTATTTTTAAGAGCTGTCAAATGGTTTAGGCTCAGACTTTGATTTATAGGCCCTGAAAATGTATTCTGGCAAATGTCATCCCGCTCTGAACAGTTGATCTTTATAGAGAGTCTCTGCTGCTGTCAGTGATACACAAGGAAACAAGCTGCCACCAAGTGAGATGTCAGAGCCCACAAGTCCTGAGAACACTGGCAGCCTCAGGAGCCAGACCTTCCTGTCCCTCTGCCTGAGGTTGACTGAGATGGTCTCCTCTGAAAAGGTGGCTTCCTGGTGGGGTGGATGTCCACCCGGGATGAACCTTTGTCCTGGTGCTAGGTGCCTGGTTAGGGCTCGGCACCCACTCTAATTAGACAAAGTAGGTACACGCAGGAACGGGACCATGCGAGAGCCACTGTGCAGTTTGAAGAGGCACCAGACACAGGGCCTTCCTGGCAGGTGCTGGTGACATGGCTGTAGCTGGGGTACCGGGCTCGCACAGTGGCTGGGGCACTGCAGGATCCAGAGCTTCAAGCCAGGATTTGAAGTAGGAGATCGATGCCACACCACTCATTGTGTGCAGTAGGAGGAGGCCCAGCAAAGCTGCCATAGGAGAAAGTCAGTATTGAATACATATTTTCAACCATCACTGTGCTCCTTGGAGTTTTAAGAAGTAGTCTGCCTTTTAATTTCCTTATGGGTGTTGTATTTTGCAAATATGTGTGTCTAGGGACTTAGGTCATTGAGATTTGTCAGTTCTTTGCCACTCACTTTTCTTCCTGCCCAGACAGCAGGATATTAAAAAAATAGAAAAGAAATACACAACCAAAGAGGCTTGTGTAGACTAGCAATTGTGGAAGCTGGCCTAGGAATTCATTGGGTACCTCTTAAAAGCCCACATGCCCAGGATCTGCTGTGGAGCCTCTTGTTAGAATCCAGGGAGGAGGAGATTGGGCCTGTAATGAAAAGTTCAGCAGGTGACCATGTGCCGCTTGGAGACCCTGAAGCCATCCACAATGGCCTTGAGACTCAGGGTCTCCCCAGCCCTAACGCAGATCAGGCTGAGGGCTTGGCTTTCGGAATCTGGCTTCAGGGTACCACGGGATAAGATTTCTCTCAGTTTTAGACATCTGGGTGCTTCTGCAATGGATGCCTCTCTTTCCCTGGTGTTACCGTCCCCATGAGACCCGTGTGTTATTCTATTTCTCTTCCGACGACGACAAGAGGAGGGCAGCTCAGCAGATCCTCGGCTCTCTGCTCAGGAGAGTGGTAAAGCCAGGCTGCCCTCTGTGGTCTGTGGGAATGAGACTCAGGCCTCAAAATCGCCTTAGACCATAAATAGCTCCCCCAAAGAGACCAAGGTCACTGTGTACGCGCTATTCTGAACTAAGGGGCTTAACATTTTTGTTCTGTTTGCATTAGATTTTATTTTAAGAAATAAGGTAAGACCTGCTCCTCGTCCTCGCACTGAAAGGCTCACCTTCTCTATGTTGTGAGTTAATGCAGCTTACAGCGTCCCAGAGAATGTGTCTTGTCATCCTAGGAAAGGGGAAGCAGTTTATATGCCTGAATTCTGAACTGACTCAAGGAGCCCCTCTGCTAGGCATGGGAAGTTTATCACGGAGGGCTTAATGAGGTCTGGGGAGAAATTTGCTGTTCCTTGTATGGGAATGAGGTGTAGGGTAGGCTCTGGCTCTGCCTGGGTCACACACCACATGGCCCTGGGTGTTCAGGAATACCGGAGCCAAACACAGCAGCCTCTGCAGTCCTGGACCATGTTCCCACAGGTGACCCACAACCAGGAGAATGTGTTTGACCTGCAGTGGCTGGAGTTGCCAGATGTGGCCCCAGAGGAGCTGGAGGCCCTCTCCAGAAACATGGTGTTCCATCTCCGCAGACTTATTGACGAACGGGACGAGTGCACTGAGGTGTGCCTGTGGGGCAGCTGTGGCTGGCCGGATGGGTCCCTGACGTGGCTTTTCTCCTTCAGCTTTTCTCTCTCTCTCTCTCTGGTCTGAATGCCTCCCAGCCTGCTGGTCAGGCTCTCTGGGGTAGGACACTGGTATTTCCCCTGGGTATAGCCCCTGTGGTGAATGGTCTTAGCAGAGACACCCACAGGAAGGGTCTGACCAGGGTGCCTAGCATGGGTGGGGTCTGTTTCCACTGCTACTCTTTCCTCACACTCAGTAGTACCTCCCGCTCCTGGTTTTCAGTCTCTTGTCTCAGTGGTTCTTCATTTTGTCTGGGCCTAGACACTGGGCCAGTCCAGGGAGCACCAGTGAACCTGCATATCCCCGTCTTCTCCCTGTCTTTGTGCAGCTGATCGTGGACCTGACACAAGAGAGGGACTACCTCCAGGCGCAGCACCCTCCCAGCCCCGGCAAGTTCTCTAGCCCAGACTCCACACCAAGCCCCACCAGCAGCCTGTCCAGCGAGGACAAGCAGCACCTGGCCGTGGAGCTGGCTGACACTAAGGCCAGGCTGCGGCGCGTCAGGCAGGAACTGTGAGTCCTGCCGCTTTTTCCTCTTCGCTGTGGTTTGAACCAAACATGGGTCTTCCCGTGAACTTTGCTTGCACGTGTGGTGTTGTGGGATAGCTCAGCTGGCGGGGCTGCTCCGACCAAGCTCCTTGTGGCTGAAGGCTCATCACCAGCCCTCTGCAGGCCTGCACTTGTAGGGAGGGCTTCCTGGGGCTTAGGCTCCAGCCAGACTGTCTATCAAAGTAGGCTGCTATCCATGCAGGCTTAGTTTAGGGCTGGGATGAACAGAGTGTTTTCTTGGCTCTCGGTTCTTTCCTGTTTTCTCGAAGTTGTGAATGTGGCTTGTTCATCTGGGGAGTTGCTCAGCCTTACCTCTCCATGTCTAGTGTCACAGAGCCATCTGTGGACTCACAGAGTTACGGCTGGGCTGTCTTGTACACATGGGGACAATAGGTGGTGATTGGGTCTGGGTTAAGGGTGCATGTTAAAAAGCTAAGAATTTCGAGCTGGGGAGCTGGCTTAGTGGGTACAGTGCTTGCAGAGTTTGGAATCCTAGCACCCACATAATACCACATCTGTAACCCTGCACTGGGGGTGGAGACAGAAGGATCCCTAGGACTTGCTGGCTAGCCAGTCTAGCTGAAACAAGCCCCTGCTTCCACGAGAGACTGTCTCAGAAGACATGGACTATCAAATCTATGGGTACTTCATGCACTTGCACAAGTGAGCGGGTACACACACACACACACACACACACACACACACACACACACACACCAGTCAGCACATGCACATGTGTGTACAAACACACAGAATAAACATCACAAACATTTTCACAGACTCCCAGAAGCCTGCATGCCTTCCTTTCCCCTCTGTGGTCCTAGAAGTAGCAGCCTGTTCCCAGAGCCCGCCAGGGAACATCCTCCCCTTCACACTCTCTCCTAATTACCTGTGCAGGGAGGAGAAGACGGAGCAGCTTGCAGATACCAGACACGAGGTAGACCAGCTGGTCCTGGAGCTTCAGAAGGCCAAGCAAGATGTGAGCACAAGGCCTGGCCTGCACATACAGGGGCTGAGGCTGGGGATCCCCAGTAACCGGTCCCAGGGGGTCAGGAGGTAGCATGGGACTTGTCTAGCAAAGGTGTCCACAGTTGTCCTGAGAGCTTCCTGGGGTGCCAACCATGATCTTAGTGAAAGTGTGGGAGACTCCACAGGGTGGCCTGGACACGGAGATCCCATGCTATAGGGATTCGACCCTTTCTTCCTCCTCAGATGAGGGCTTTAAACTGGGGTTTCACCTTCTCCAATCCTACAGAATATCCAGCTGGCGGCTGATGCCCGGTCAGCCCGTGCCTATCGGGATGAGCTGGATTCACTGAGGGAAAAGGCTAACCGTGTGGAGAGACTGGAGATGGAACTAATCCGATGTAAGGAGAAGCTGCACGATGTGGACTTTTACAAGGCTCGCATGGAGGTAAGCGGCCACCCTCGAGATAGAGTGAGGTGGCCAGACAGGCTTCCATCCAGCGCTGTTGGACACAGCCTCCCAAGCACGTGTCCTTGGAGGATCTGAGCAGAGAGCCATACTCCAACAGCTGCCTCCTCCACAGCCCACCTGCCTAGGTTCTTCCTGGGTCGCCTTCTAATCCTTCTCTTGTCTCCAAATGTCGGGTGGGTGAGGGGGAACAGCGTCAGCTGATAAAGGGCAGCCATGCTTTTTGGTTTTTCTTTCTTCCGCTTCATGCCCGTCTTGGGGTTTCTATTACTGTGGTAGACACCATGACCAAGAGGAACTTTGGGAAGAAAGGGTTTATTTTATATTGCAGCTTGTAGTTAGTTCATCGTTGATGGAGGTCGGGGCAGGAACCTCAAAGCAGGAGCTGATGGCGAAGCCATGGAAAAGGGCTGCTCACTGGCTTGCTCAGCTCAGGCATAGCACCACCCACAACGACCCTCCCATATCAGTCTCTAATTAGGAAACTCCTTCAGGCCAGTCTTAGGGAGGCATTTTCTCAATTGAGAGTCCTTCTTCCCAAATGACTCTAGCTTGTGTCAAGTTGATATAAAACCAGTCATCACAATAACATAATGTTGACTTCTATTTGTGTGGGGGGAAGTTGGGGGGCTGTTTTTTATTTTTTTGTTTTGTTTTGTTTTTGTTTGTTTTGTTTTGGTCTGCTTCTTAAGGTTTGCAATTTCTGGGCTATTGGCTGGGTGTCAGTTTCCGTATCTATAAAATAAAAATACTGCTGCTAATGAAGTTTTAAAGATGAACACTGTGGGGTGCCGGTCCCCTAGTCTACCCACAGGCAGTGGAGGCTGTGCCAGCATATCATGGTTACTTTACCCATTGTGTTTGTAAGTGTGGGCACACACAGTATGTGTGTGGAGGTCGGGGTGACCTTCCCTCATTGTCCTTCTCTTTTCTTGTTGAGGCCAAAAGAGCCACCTTGTCGCTCTGGCGATGCTGCTGCAGACTCCAGGGGCTGGCCTACGAGCTCCCAGCCTGTTCTCTTGTTTCTGCTTCCCACATCATTGTCAGAGTGCTGTGACGACAACTGTGTGCCACCGCGTCTGGCTTTTTAAAGTTTTAAAAAAGATGAACCCTATTTTTAATGGTGTCTGTGCAGGTGGGGGATGCGTGTGTGCGTGTATGTGCAGGTTCCTACAGAGGTCAGAGGTTAGAGGTGGTTGTGAGCTGCTCTAGAGAGAGAGGTGCTGGGAACTGTTAAGCACTGAGCCTACCTCTCCACCCCCTTGTGTCTAGTTTGGATGTGGGTTCCAGGGATGGAGCTTGATTTGTCAACCTTATATAGCAGGTGCTTTCACCCACTCTCTGCTCCCCTCTTTTTTTTTTTTTTTTTCTTTTTGAGATTGGATTTTGCTATCCTGCCCACAATGGCCTTGAATTCCTGGGCTCCAGCTGTCCTGCCTCAGCCTTCTTGGTGTTTCTTCTTGGTGGCCTGGTAGCTTCTGGGGTCACTGAGCACAGGTCTAGCAGCCCTGTCATCCCTGCTGTGGGACTTCCCTTTCTTGCTCAGCCAGGGTTGCTGAGGTGAGGATATGGCTGAGCACTGCTTCTCAGACCCACTCAGGGAGTGTCCCCATGAGGAATGTGAGTGTCTGGATGACTCACCTTGCTCCCTGCTAAGAAGACACCTTGGATTCTGGGCAAGGAGCAGGGGCCCAGGCCTTCCTTCCTCTGTCTTAGGAACAGCTCCGTGGCTCACTGCCTCGGCCCATGTTGAGAGGTGTAAGTTCTGGCCTGAAAGGCTCTAGGTGGAGTGTGTGTACCATTTGGGCTTTGATGCTTATTCAGATGCCACCAGTGAAGCCTCAGGCACAGTCTTGTACAGGTTTCCCAAGCTGCTGCCTCAGCAGCTCCTGAAGTTGTGATCTCGAAAGGTCCCCCTGCCAGACAGGGTCGGGAATACAGTGTGATGGCCAGGACTCACTCCAGTACTCTTTCTCCTGAGGTGGGTGGGTCCCAGATCCAGACTCCACATTCATTCCAACATTGTCCCAATGTTCTCCCTGGAACATGCAGACAATCTACTCTGTTAGGAGCTGCTGCTGCTGCTGCTGCTGCTGCTGCTTCTGATGGTGATGATGATAATGATATGAGAGTCATGCTCACTGCAAAAGGGAATATGTAGACGTAGAAAGAGGTTTGCAGGGAGACTCTTTCCCTCCCATTTTCTCAACACCTGACTCAGTTTAGTACAGCAACACTTTTTATATTATTAATTTCATAAGTCGTCATGAAGTAAGTAGTTCTTTAGGGTTCACATTCGTTCTAGTAATAGAAAGAATGTGTTTGTCTACATGAGACCTTTCAGGGCAGGTAATGATGCATGTGTGGGTTTGCAGAAACTGTGGGGTCAGAGCCACTTGGTGAATTGGGCCTGAGAGAAGCTTGTGCTTTTGGAATATGACCCCAGGACTCAGGTAATGGTGGAGCACACAGTACTTGGCTGCTCCTTGGATTGGGAATTCCCAACAGCCGTGTGAGTGTCTTTACCCCTTGGAGAACGTGAAGAACAGTTATGATACCTTCTTTGGCCTCTCCACACTTGACACACTTTTTGGTATGAGATTAACTTTGTGGTGATGTTGACTGATGTGGAGACAGTCGTAGGAATGACAGGGACACTGCCAGTCCCTTTTGTTGTGGGATATTTTTTAAGATGTTTTACATTTGTTTAATGATGCAAAGATGTGTCGCATTCTTTTATGTTGCATTTGGTTAACTCTGTGAAGCTGTGTTACTTTGCCTGTCTAAAACAGCTGATGGTCTAATAAAAGGACATCAGCCCCTTTGAATAGGTGCAAACCTGGTTGACCACATCAACTTAATTATGAAACAGAAATATGAGTTTGAAGCTATGAAACTTCTTCCTTCCCTGAATCTTAGCTCTTCATTTCTCAAGCTGTGGTCTAAATCAGCTGAGGGGCCTGTTAAGAACACGTACTTCAGGCTGGAGAGATGGCTCATCAGTGGTTAAGAACACTGGTCGATCTTCAGAGGCCCCAGGTTCAACTCCCAGCATCTACATGACAGCTCACAACTGTCAAACTCCAATTCCAGGGTATCCAGCGTCCTCTTCTGGCCTCTCTGGGCACCACGCGGTGCCCAGGTATGCACGTGGGCAAAACACCTATACATATAAAAAACCACACACACCTTCTTCTTCGAAGGTGGATGTTAGTGATGGTTCAGTTGGTAATGTGCTTGCTACACAAGCGGGAGGGCCTGAGTTCAGATTGCTCCTGTGATCCCAGCTCTGCGGAGGTAGGTATCGGGGATCCCTGGGACTTGCTGGCCAGTCAGTGAGTTCTTAAAGTAAAGTAGGAAAGTGATTGAGGAAGATGCTCAGCACCAACCTCTGGCCTTCTTGACACATGGATTTCTACCTCACCCCCACCCCCCCACCCCCCACACACACACACAGATTGAATTCCTGCATTCCCGAGTCCCTAAGGAGCAGGCCTCAGATGTCTGCATTTCTGTAGATGGTACTTCTGCACCCCCATGCTGGTGGACCTTTGCCAGTTTTCAAACAGGGCCTCACAGTGTAACCTAGGCTGATCCTTCTGCCTCAGCCTCCTGACATGCTATGATGACAGGCGTGTGCTACCGTGCATTCTTTCCTACAGAGGCCCTCTGTAGGCTGCAGGTTGCTCACTTGCACAGGCAAGAATTACAGAACTCAATACCCGTCTGTGGTCAGCTCTGTCCATGTGGGCTTCCAACCCTGGCTGGGGATTCTACCTCACATGGCAGAAGGCACAAGCTTCTTGGGAACCCCTGCACCAAGTGAAAGAAGCCGTTGCTATGTGGAGTTCTGTGCTCTGGGGAGAATGCAGGGGAGAAGGCTGAGCTTCGTTCTCTTTGAGACTGGAGCGAGTGGAGTTAGTTATGCTGGGCAGGTGAGCAGGCTCATCTGAGCAAGAGTCTGGCTATAGCTTTCGCATATATAGCTGTCCACATTGGTGACACGTCGAGGTGACAGTGCTGGGGTGGGGGTGGGGTGACCGGGACATCCTCTCTGATGACACCAGTGCAGATCCCCAGAGGAAGAGTGTGTCAGTTGCTGGTGGGAGGAGGAGATAAAGGAAGGGCTCAGGTCCAAGGGCAAGTGGCCTTTCACTAGTACAATGCAGACCACAGGTTTGCAGTTTGTTTTTAAACGCCAACAGCTTTTCTGTGGTTCTTGGTCTAGTTCACAGAAGGGTTGAAACTGTGTAACTGGGAGCAGTATAGAGGCAGGAAAAAGTGTGGAGTGGGTACAGAGCTAGACCATGTGACTTCCCTTTGAAAACGGTGGTCCTCGGGGACCACTGCCTGGGGCAAGAGGGTTGCAGTCCAGTGATGGGGGGGCACTGCCTGGGGCAAGAGGGTTGCAGTCAGGGTTGTCGGGAAGAGACACAGCCTGGAAGGTTTTCTTTTTCAGTATTTTGTGATTGGCTTAAAATTTCTGCCTAGGGCAAAAGGCAGATGACCGAAAGCTGTATGCATCCTGGGCATAGTGGCAGTGGTCTTCCCTGTGCTGTGTCATCAACAGCCTTCTAGAAAGTGCTAGTTTCAAACTAATCAGAGGGGCAGAGACCCAGCAGTACACTATTCTGCCAAGTGCTGGGTAAGTCTTGTCCTGTTATGAAAGGAGGGGTGTGTCCTGCCCTGGCATCCCAGGCACAGAGGCATGCCTGCAGCGAGCTTATCCTAGCCAGCCCTTCTCTGTAGAGAACCCTGAGTGGAGATGAAAGCCCTGGAACAGGTCTTTCAGGAAAGAGGCAGCCAGAGAGATGGGTGGGTCACTGGCAAGGCCCCGGCCCTTAGGAGCTGGGTTAATGACCAGTTCCAGCGTGTTTCGTACCTGACAACCCCCATTCCAAGATCACACCCCTAAGATGACAGTAGTAGGGTCCAGGGTCAGGAAGGGACAGAGTTTGATGGTCCTGCCCTGATCCCGGGCCGACTCGCTCCCCTGTACCCTGAGGTTCCTAGCTCTTGTAGATGTGCCTGTCACCTTCAGTGAGAGATGCCGAGGACTCAGTAATGGTAAGCGCCCGGTGCCTTGGGCTTTGGGCTAGCTCCTTTCCTGCTCTCAGATCTCCATCCCGGAGGAGTCTCAGCTAATGCGTCCAGAGTCACTGTTTGTGATTCTGTCTCTATACTGGCCTTTGTTGACTGTGGGGTCCAGTCATTTTCCTTGCACTTGTGCAGGGGTTCACCTCCTCTTTTTTCTCCTCACCTCACCCCACCCCACCCCACGTGGATCAGGCCTAGGGGCCCACCATCCTTTACACCCAACCTCCCAGCATGTTGCTGTCCTCGGGAGGTATCTGAAGCCTGTGCACGCCTCTGGCTGCCTCCTGCTGGCTTGCTCTGGTTACTCCATGGCTTGTACACAGAAGCCCTCCCTGAATCTAAACTGACGGTGCTGCTCAGTCCCTTGGCCTGCTCCTGGGGTGCCCTCTCCAGTGGTCTCTCACATACCTCTCTATTGGGGGAATGACTCCATGCTCTCCCTTTGTCCAGCACTCAGTGCTGGGGCCCTTTGGCAACCCCCCTTCCACACACCCCACCCCACCCTGCTCTACCCCGGGGCCTCTGCAGCAGACTTTACAGGTTGCCTGCCTCTCCTTCTGCTCATTCATTCAGGAGTTGTCCGCTTGGGGCCAGAAAGCAGGGCTGGGTCTGTAAGCTCAGCAGGCCATGTCCCCAATCTCTTGCTTCACGTTTCTTTTATAAGCACCCCTCCCCCATCTTTCTGGGCAGTATATAAAATATGGTATTACTGTGATATATGATATTACTGTGTGTTTCTGTCTGTTTCCTGACCAGACTCTGAGCCCAGGCAGATAGTATGTGCCTCTCTGATAGTAAGGCCTCTGTGCCAGGGACATTTTCAGCTCTCGAGCCAGCAAGCTATAGTCTATAGATTAAACCCAGCCCATCGTTGGCTTTTATGGGTACAGTTGTATTGGAACATGATGCCCCATCCTCTAACCCCAACAGAGAGTATTGCTTTCTGGTCCTTTACAGAGCAGGTGCACAGTGAGGCCTTTAAGTGAGCAGTAGTGACTGTAGAGCCTGGACTGTGTTTAGCTCTAGGTCCACCATAGCATCTAAGGCCCACAGTGACCCTGTGAGGTGTAGCAACCTCCTTTCTCCAGACAAGAAAAGGCATCACAGTTGCTAAGCAAGTGGTCTGGGATAAGAATGTGGCTGGCAGTCTCCAGAGCCCTGACTGGCTGCCAGAGAATGAGGGGGAGCCTTGGCCATTAAGGCTAGAAGGGTGGTACAGGAGAACTAGAGGTACTTACAGAGAGACCCCAGCCTCTCCCAGTTCATGCCCAACTGAGCAATCATGTCCCAAGTGAAGAATGTTAAGTTCCAGGGAGCTTGCCGAGGGGAACTCAGATGCTGGGTGGGTAGTCTTCTGTTCTTTCTGCCTTGGGGTTTCCTTTGTTGCTTCTGGGGACTGTGATGAGATCTATCGAGTTGAACAGAGTAGAGGGGACCTTTGGTTTCTAGTCTAGTCCCTACATTTCTTCAGGTCAGGCCATGTTGCAGGCAGGCAGGCAGGCCGGCCGTCAGGGTCAGGGTAGAACATACCCTGCCCTTGACTCTCCATGGCTGAGGGGTGAGGCACTGGGTGAGGGATAGAGACAGGGCAGGAAGGAGTGAGAGGCCTGTTGCTATGGGTCCATGGCCCAGCTCTTCCTTCCCTCAGCACTCTTGGGCTTTCTGTTGCAGTGGACGCCAGGAGCCATTGTGTGTTATGATCCCAAGCTCACTGGAAAAGAGACTTTCTTTGATTCCACATCCCCTCTGGTGTTTGGTGTTCGTGGGGGGTCAAGAGGCACTCCTGGAAACCAGTTATTTTTTATTCTTTGCTTTGTTTTTTAGTGGTAGGGACGGAGCCAAGGGCCTCATGTATGCTAGGCAAGTCCTCCACTGTTCAGCAACACCCCTAACCCTTGCAAAACAGTTTTTGTCTGTTGACAAGGGAGCTGCTTCGTGGGTGAGTGCTGGGTTGAACTTTGTCCTTCCCAGGTGGGAAGTGTCTGACTGGAGCTGGTGAGTTCAGACATTGGGCACTGGGAATTGTACGCACATTATCAACCCATGTTTTCACCTAGACACTGTTATCCAACCTGGGAGTTCCTACAGCTACAGTTCATAGTAGAAATGGAGTTGGCCCACTCGCCCCCTGAGGCACTCTTTCAAGTCACAATGGCAGATCAGGAGTGGACTTTCAAGTCGCTTGGGGACAGGACCTCTAGTCTAACCTATTGCTGTATAAACACCCCAGCTGTGGACAGGGCAGGGTTGGGCTTGATAACAGCCTCCTGGTTAGGGCAGATAGGTTTCCAGATAGCTGCCCAGAGCAATGGAGTCAGCCTTCTCACCCCTACAGACCACTAGTGGAGTCCTTGGTCTGTAGGAGCTGGAGCATAGCACCCTTCCTGCTATGCTGCTCGTTGCCCTGTGAGGTCGTAGAGGTGCGGAGCAGGGTGGAATGTCATAACCTAATACTGGGGACGTCGAGACCAAAGCAGAGGCAGTTTGAAAGGTGCTTAGAGATGATCCTGTTGGGTGCTGGTGCTGTCCTGCTTGTCAGAGGATCTGAGTCCTCCAAGGACCACCGCATAGGCCACCTCTAGCTCCCCCTTGCTACAAGACTCAGTGAAAAGAAGTGTAACAGTCCTGTCCCCAATAGTTCCCAGAGTGGGGGAAGAGGACAGGACAGCCACCATTACCTCAGAGCAGGAGCAGGGAAGGATGGAAACCCAAATACCCAACTTAGTGACAAAGTAGACTCCCAAGTCTACTGCAGCCAGCCACTAGTTCTTACCTCTGCAAAATCCTCAACCTGTTTCCTTAAGCCTTATACACCTTTCTCTCCCCAAACATCACTTCCTGGGATTAAAGGCATGTGTGCTTCCCAAGCAAAGGCATGAGATCTCAAGTGCTGGGATCGAAGGTGTGCACCACCACTGCCCAGCCCTGTTTCTCTCCTATACTGGATCAATCTCATGTTGTCCAGTATGGCCTTGAACTCACAGAGATCCAGGCTCTCTGTCTCCCGAGTGATAGGATTAAAGGTGTGTGCCACCACTGCCTGACCTCTATGTCTAATCTAGTGTCTGGCTCTGTCCCCTGATCCTCAGGCAAGTTTATTAGGGTATACACTCTATCACTACAGACCACAAATCACCACAAACCCTTTTGCTGATTTGAGACCCTCATTGATTGTTTTCTGTCCTATGTCATTGGTGGCAGTCTGGGCCTCTTATTAACCAGAGGCCCTTGAGAAGTGGAGGGCCATGGAGAAAAGTCTTAGCCTGCAGCCTAAGTGGGAACTTTGGCCTCGGCCCGCAGCAGGCCTGTGACTTTGGGCGCCTTCCTTAATGCACTTGAGTTGGTCCTTCATCTATAGGAAGAGACTGACCCTGACCTGCCTGCCCTCGGAGGGGGGCTGTGAGGAGCAGATGAGGGAGGACCAGCCACAGTGATGTGGTCTTTGTCAGGCATGGAGTCTCCGGAGACAAACGGGAGACTCTAAAATCAATGAGCTGCTTCCCGGGGCCAGCTTTGATCAAGCCCATGTCCGTGAGTGCTTCCCTCCACCAGGAAGCGTGGATTCAGGCCCATGTGGGAGAATGAGCACACGGTGGGTACGTGGAAGCACCAGCCTTGGTCCTTGTTGCAGTCTGTGAGTGCAACAAGTCTTGGGAATCTTCCCCACCCAGGAAGGTGGCAGTTCCCTGCATGCACTGTTTATAAACTGTGAGGATGTAGGAGACATGCAAGCCACCCCACCTCCCACCCAGGACACCAAGTGCTGCTAGGAAGGGCTCATGGGACATGAGAGGCTCAGGACAAGGTCTGATAGGCATGGCCCATAGACTGGCCTCTTCCTGTGATGCCTGCAGAGGCCACTTTCTGCCTGTGCCTGTCTGGGATTCGTATTTCCTGCTTTGCTGTGCTGTGACTTGACTGTCCCCTTCTTGTCTGCCTAAATACTGGATAGAGGATCCGACTTAGTCCTGGGCTCTGTCCCCTCTGGTCTCTCAGCCACTCCCTTCACTTCCCTTTGTTAAAGGAAACTCGGGCAAGCGGTGACCCTCATTGTCAGCAGAGTCCACTTTCCAGTGGGGTCCAAGTTGAGGCTCATCTGGCTGTGGAAGACCTCCAGGAAGGGTTGCCTTCCCAAAGTTCCTCCTTATCTGCTGTGCTGGGGATCAAACCCTAGGACCTTGTGCACGCTAAGCATTCGCTCTGTGCTGATCTACACCCCAGCACCATTAAACATTTTCTTGATTCTTGAAGTTTTTTCTTCGAGAGTTACTTGCCTGGCCTCAAGGGAACCGGTGAGGCTAACAAGGACTAGATGCAGAGCTTCCCACCGCCTGTGTCCCTCGGCTGGTTGCTTGGCTCCAGGGTCTGAAAGCACTTTGTTTGGCAGTCCTGTGGTCACGACCCTGGCCTTTATCTGACGGCTCTCCTGTTGGTGTTTGCTCTTCAGGAACTGAGAGAAGACAACATCATCTTAATCGAGACCAAGGCCATGTTGGAGGAGCAACTGACCGCCGCCCGGGCTCGAGGTGATAAAGTCCACGAGCTGGAGAAGGAGAACTTGCAGCTAAAATCTAAACTCCATGACTTGGAACTGGTAGGAATGTAGCGGGTGCCATGTAAAGAGGCGACGGCGGGGCTGTAGGAGACGCAAGCTCCTCGGATGTGTCAGCTTCTGAGTTTGCTGCCTGCCAGCAGCTTGCGGACTTAAGAGCTTGCAAAGCTCGGTGCCTCAAGTGGACACTTAACTGCCCTCGAAACAGCTAGGACCTGACTTGTATGTTGCTTCTGCAAGGATGAGCACATATGTCTTTCTCAAGGGTCCTCAATGGCTCTTGAGTGGGTTGAGCACTGGCGTGTCATCCCTGTCACAGCCTTTGAGGCTGCAGAGACCTGCTTTAGAGGCAACAAGCTGCCTATCACCGCAGTGTAATATTGCAAAGCACTGTTCCTTGTGTTCCTACGTTCAGAGTGTTCACTGAGACCTTAGGACTTCCTTCTTAACCTAGTCAGGCCACGGACCTGTCAGGTAGGGGTCCCTGTTGCAGTGGGGCCCTGAGTGGGGTGTCTTTGTACACCTCTCTGTCTGAAAGGAAGCATTCTGTCCTTCTGAGTGGGTGGTGGTGGATACTTGTGTCTGAGGCCAGTTAGACCTCTCACACTTTCCCTCTTTCTGCCCTAGGATCGGGACACAGATAAGAAACGAATCGAGGAGCTGCTGGAAGAAAACATGGTTCTGGAGATCGCACAGAAGCAGAGTATGAACGAGTCGGCCCACCTGGGCTGGGAGCTGGAACAGCTGTCCAAGAATGCAGACTTGTCTGATGGTAGGTAGCGCCCAGCCCCGCCGTAGCCACTGCTCATCCAGGAGCAGAGAGAGCCCTTGGCTGAGTCTGCGTCTTCCTGACAGCCCATCTAGTCTCCACGAGTAAATGTGATTTCCTCAAGTGCCATTTGGAGCTGTTTGATTATGGTCGTCCCCAGGGGAAACGTGAGTGGCCTGGCAGCCCGGATGCCCGGAAGTAAACTACAAATGAAGTGTTGGGATTTCTTGGTTTCCCATATGGACACACAGGAGCTTCCAGATCACAGCTCTTTGCTGATGACAGAAAGCCCTGACACTAGACGTGTCCCCAGTGATCACTAATCCTTATTATAAATGGACCCTGGACATTATCTGCCCTGTTCATTTGCATAATTGGGCAGGATGGATACAGCCGGTCCTGTCTCCCTGGTGGAGATGATAAGTGGCTGTTGGTCCCCAGTCTCAGGCTCTTTATAGATCTTCCTGGGGGAGGAGGGGGAGGGGAGTCCTCCTTCCTGGCACGCACTGCTGCCCTCTGCCGGCACCCTGAGATAAGGTGTGCATTATGGGAAGGGTGGGGGACCCCAGTCAGCACTGTAGCAGGAAGCTCCAGCGCCCAGCAAACAATAAGCCAATTCCTGTGTTTGAAAATAGCCACATTCACCTTTCCCATGCACCCAACATACCAAGTTAGTACTGACTTAGCGCTTGACCGAGCAGGCTTGGGCGTTTGGCTCGGTTTAGGTTTGAAAGATACCGATAAAAACGCCCTGAGAATACTACCCAGGTCGTTTCTTCCAGTGCTCTTACCAGCCCTGAACGTGAAAGCGTTGAATTAACTCGTTTCTGTGGACACTGAACTGTGTCTGCTTCGGTGCTTGTGTGCCCAGCTGGGGTGCCTGGGAGCCACACAGGGTGGGAGAAGGCATTGTTTCTGCCTCTGAATGAAGTTCAAGTCCACCAGGAGAAACTTCTGCTCCCTGGTGGACTGGAGAAGCGGTGCAGGCTCAGGACCAACCTCAAAGGCCTGATCCATTCACACTGCTTAGTATATAGTTTATGAACCCTTTAAGGTCAACGGCCCCGATTGATTTCTTCTCTCTTTTTTTTTTTAATTTTAAAAGTTAGATTTATTTACATGTGTATGCATACATGGAAGTCAGGACCGTTTGTGGGGATTGGTTATTCCTCCACCATGTGAGGACCCAAGCCCAGGTCATCAGGCTTTGTGGCATGTACCTTTACTCACTGAGCCATCTTATTAGCCACATGATTTTGCGTGTATGGGTGTTTTTGCCTGCATGCATATCTCTGTACTACTTGCATGCCTGGTGCCCACGGAGGCCGGAAGAGGGTCTTAGATCCCTTGGAACTAGAGTTATAGGTGGTTGTGATCTGCCATGTGGGTCCTGGGAACTGAACCCAGGTCCTCTGCAAGAACAGCTCTTGACCACCGAGCCATCTCTCTGGGCTTGTGATTTATTCTTAGTGACAGTGTTGGTTGGTCTCATTTGGTCTCACTATGTTGCCTAAACTGGCTCCAAACTCCTGGGCTCAGGTGAGCCTCCTGCTCCATTCTCCCGAGTGGCTGGATTAAACTGTGCCTGGCCCTAAAAAGATGGTGCTTGGGCTGCGGATTGAAGACAGGGCCTCATGTTTACCAAGCACATCTCCATTGAGCTCTACCCCTGGCCTCTCTAGTGGGCTCTGAAAGACAGAAAGACTTGGAAAGACACAGCTTAGAGTCCTGGCCCCTCTGCTTGTGACCTGGAGTAATACCATGTCTTTAAACTTGAGCTCCCCATCTGCAAAATGAGGGCAGCGAGCTTGCCCTCAGCCTCACGGGAGGAGACTGAGGCTTTAGCCCTACCTGGCCCCATTTATGTTTACTGTACCTGTGAGTCCCGGTTGCTAGGTGGTCTGATGAACAAGCCTTTGTGCCTGATCAGGGTGGAGCTTGCTTGCGTTGCTGATAAGCTGCTTGCACTCAGTACCGGTGTTGAACTTGTAGAAGCTTGAAAGTCACTTTGTCCTGAGTCTCAGCATGGGAGGAGCAGAAACATGGATGGTAGTGAAATACCCAAAATGAGGCCAGCGAGACAGCTCAGCAGGTAAAGGCGCTTGCTGCCAAGCCTGAGGACCTGAGTTCAATGCCCAGAACCCACATAATAGGAGGAGAGTGTCAATTCCTGCAGATTGTCCTCTGACTTCCATGTACTCACGCGCACACACACACACACGCATAAATAATTGTAATAAAGAATTAACACTTAAAATACTAAATTTATGTAGATTTCACCATTATAAAAATGACCTCCACATAAATGTTGCAGAAGTACTGTCCAACAGGAAGAAGTAATGGCCACAGGTTGAGCTAGTGGACTTTTAGGCCAGGTACTTTACTTAGGTTCCTTTTTTTTTTAAATTAAAATATAGTTATATCATTTCTCCCCTTCCTCTTTCCAGTCCTTCCCATGTACCCCACTTGCACTCTCTCAAATTCATGGCCTCTGTATAACTGTATGTGTATACACACACACACACACACACACACACACACACACACACACACACAGAGACAGAGAGCTAAATATATAAATAAACCCTACTCCGTCTATATACTGTCTCTTGTATGTACGTGTTTTCAGGGCTGGTCATTTGTTATTGGATAACCAATTTGGGAGCTCTTGATTAGGGAAGACCGTTTCTCCTGTTCTCAACATTCCTTAGTTGTCTGTAATTCTTTGCCTACGTTGAGATCCCATGTGATTTCCCTGTGGCATGTTAGTGTGTCTGTTGGTATTGTCTTGTTGGTTTTGTTTGGGCAGCCATGATGAGGAAACTTCATGGTGTAGCTTTTTTTTGACAACTCTAGGGCATTAATTCTCACAGCCAACTTCCTGTTCCTCTGGCTCTTACAATCTTCTCGCCCCCTCTTCTGCTGTGACCCCTGACCTTAGGTGCAGGTGTTGTGTTGTAGACGTATCAGTTGGGGCTGGGCACCACATGGTGGTTTGTTCTCTGCATTTTGATTGGTTGAGGTTTTCTGTCACGATCTCCCTCAGTTTGGTGGGTCCTACACAGGATACATATTTAGAATGTGGTTAGACATTATGCTGGTTTAGTAAAGCATGGTTGTTGGTTCTCCTCCAGGATCCGTGATGGCTAGGTTGCTTTCTTTAGCTGAGAGGAGGCCTCCCAAGTGTCTCGGAACCTGTGTTGATGCTGAGATTGGACCTACTGTGCGGTCATCACAGCCCCTCCCGTTGCTGCCGTTGTTGATTTGAGTCTCTAAGACGGCCTGTTGGGTCTGTGCTGTTGCTCTGGTCGGTGATTACACAGCAGAGGACACAAACTCTTCAGTGCTTACAGTTGCCCAAGGCAACATCACAGGCTGGGTTTGGACATACGTGAATGGCTTTGCTGAGGACCTCAGCACCTTCTCTACTTATAGACCCTGGGTGATAAGTAAGAGTCAGGAGTGGAGGGGCAGAGAACATCAGCAGTACAGTGTGATGAGGCTGGAGTTGGTGAGCAGACAGAGGAGGGACTGGGGAACAGCCTTGGCTGTTTCTTTAGGGTGTTTCAGGCCTGCAGCTTTCCTCCTGAGAAGCTCTGGGACCTACCTGAAGCCTTGCACCTGCTTGTATGAGGAAAGATCAAGAAGTCTAGTCCTTGACTCTCAAGAAAGTGCTGGGTTATGTGAACGCAAAGTAGATGCCTTTTAAAACATGTACCTCATCTCACTGAGATATCTAAAGCAACTTTGCATCCAATGTCTGACTTTCTTCAACGTAACTGTGAAGTTAGAGGAAATCTCTCCTATCAAGGTTCTAGCCCAGGCTGGTCTGTGTGTGTGTGTGTGTGTGTGTGTGTGTGTGTGTGTGTACACGTGTGTACACAGGTACCACTTTCCTTCACTCACAATCAGCTGGTCCCTTTGCCCTCCCTGCTCAGCAGCCTAGATGCCCAACGCTCCTGGAGTGGACACAGAAAATACCTGCCGCCCTTGAGTCAGTCACGTGAGCAGTGTGGTGATGCAGGTTCCCCTAAGTCCCACGATTGGCTCTACACTGTCATCCAGTTCCTCCTTAAGCTCTAGATGGAGCAGACCCAACTGCCAGCAGAGGCTCTCCCTCTTGGGTGCTGAAGCAGCAGTCCCATTGGGATGAGAATGGAAAGCAAGAGGGGTACCTAGCTCTCAGGGCTCAGTATTGGTGAAATTATGAAGGCCACTCCACGTAGTTAAAAGGGAGGTTTATTTTGTGAGGTAACTTACAAGTGAAGGGATAGGATACAGGGTCTGGGAAAGGTGTAGCACAGTCCGGCCATGTTCTCTGGAGAACTCTGCTCGGTCTGCCTCCAGCGTCCAGGGTCCAGGGTCCAGGAACCAAGAGAGCCGGCGCATCCTGGTTCGGGTCTTCAGGGTCCTCTCTCTGCCCCACCTTGTAGGCGTGACAGTTCCCGAAGCCTCAATGGGGGTTGGAACTACCAGATCAAAACTGGAATGGCTACCCACTACAGCTCGGCTTGTGTCAGAGGGTGGAAGCGGGTTCCCAGAATGCTAGGCCCTGACTGACTCGCACTTCAGCCTCCAGGAAGTCCTTCGTGTTCGAGCTGAACGAGTGTGCCTCCAGCCGCATCCTGAAGCTGGAGAAGGAGAACCAGAGCCTCCAGAGCACCATCCAGGGGCTGCGGGACACGTCGCTGGCACTGGAGGAGAGCAGCCTCAAATGTGGGGAGCTGGAGAAAGAGAACCAGCAGCTTGGCAAGAAGGTGATTTCCCCGGGCTGGCACAGGGGCACCCAGTGTGCATCGCAGGAAGTTCCATGTCTCTGGGGCCCTTAACCAGACTCCAGGGAGACAGCCGTCACTTCCTTACTGGTGGCTCTCCTGTAGGACCTGTGTCTCATGTCTGCATTCCCTGGATTTGCTGCTCAGTCCCCTATAAGGCACCTGGGACAGTGAGGGGCAAGGGGACAAGGTCTCCTGCGAGGAGACCAGCCCCCTAGGACCCTGCCTCTGCTGCTTTCTCTCTTCTGGGGGGAGGCAGGGCGCTCAGCTTAAACCCTCCTGCTGTGAATAGGACCTTTGTGGGATCACCTAGCTGTATTTACCCCTTTTGTGGTCCTTTGAAGTACTGTGTGTCATGTGACATTTTAGCTGCCAAATGACTTGTTTTTCCTTTAGAGGACACTAGGTGACACCCCTCTCTTGTGCCTTTTCTTTTGGTGCAAAGCAGAAAATGGCAGACTTGAGCACATGGTTTGGTCTCTGAGATTTCTGTGGTCCCAGGGCGGGGGATGTCTTTCTAAATGGGCATCCAGTGTTGGACCAAGTGAAAAAGAGCTGACAGAAAAGAAGATGAAACCTTCCCACTCTGTGGGTTCTTACTGGACTGGGGACAGTGTAGGTCACCTCTGCCCTATAGCCTGTCCTCTGTGTACACACGTGCAGTGGGCACTGCCATCAGCATGGCTGCTCCTGCCCATGTCCAGTCCTACCTTCTCCGGCTTCCCCTCAGCTGTTCTGTGGCCTCTTACCAGCCCTGTCCTGCTGTGCTCCCCAGAAAGCCATGACTTCCCACAGTTCCCAGTAACTAGGGAGCAGTAGGCACTAGAAAGAGGTTGCTTCTCCCAGACCAGAGTTGTCCTGTGTCCTGCCCGTACGTAGAGCGCCCTGCACCTGGCAGCAGTCTGCCCAGTCAGCAGCGTCCTTTATACAGGTCTCACTGACTTGTCCCAGTTCCCTGTGTTTGATGGGTCAGCACTTCAGCACCAGGAGGAGGTCATACTCAACCAGCTCAGCTCCCCTTAATTTCCTTTCTCCAACCCCAGCCGTCCTCTGTGGGGTAGGGCTCACTGGGAGTCCTTGGCCTTCCCCTGCCTCACCCCTTGCAGCCTGTTTAGGTCTGAGGTCTTTGTGGAAATCTGAGTTCTCAGAGCTCATGTTCTTCTTCGTACTTCCCTGGGTCCTTGAGACACTGCCTCCCTTCTGTCTGTGTAACTTTATACCAGTGTCACCAAGGTTCAGCTCCTTTAGACAAATAGGAAAAGATTCCATATTATCAGAGGTGGGGGGCCATGCCTGCTTTGGGGCCATCGCGAGAAGTCAGGAGCAGCTGTCTGAAATGTCTGAGCCCCAACTGTAAGGACAGAGCTTTCTCAGGCTCACGGGCCTGCAGCTAGCTCTCAGCCCAACAGTCAGCTTGTCGGTGGGCGAGTGGGGTGTGTGTGTGTGTGTGTGTGTGTGTGTGTGTGTGTGTGTGTGTGTGTGCTGTCTTCAGTAAGCAATAGAGTATGGAACAGAGAGCTAAGAAAGGAGAAAATGGAGGCTATCCAGAGGGGTCAAGCAGGATACGGGAAAATCCCATGTGTAGGTAGCAGCGGCAACATCAGACACAAAGGCTGGCATAGTTTTCTAGGAGTGGGGTCGAGCATATTTTGGGGAGTGAGATGAAGGCCAACAGGCGTGGTCTTCATCATAGCTCAGGGCAGAGCTGGGGTCTCATCCCACAGGCCTGGGAGTATGCATAGGAGGGACAGGAGTCCAGCCCTTCTTAAAGGTGTGGGGCCAGTCACTGGCCCCTGCGGGCCAATGCTCTTCCCTAACTGTGACCGCACTTCTTGTTTCTGGCCCCGCAGCTTGCTCTGTGCTGAACCACCTCAGCTTCCCTTCTGAGTATCAGGTCTCGGGTGAGGAATGGCACAGAGATACCGTGAGATAGGAGGTCTTGATTTGGGGAAAGACCTGTGTGTGACACATCATAGCACCCTTCTGGAAAGCCATAACCAACATGGCTGGATGAGTCACGCCTGCTCTAGGGTCCTGTGCTTGGACTCCTAACAACCATGATGCATGCACAGCTCTACTGGCCGCACCTTTCCCACTGGTGGACCCCAGCTTCTCCTGTAGAGGGTGGCACCTCAATCAGGAGAAAGATTGCTGCAGAGTCACAATAGACAAGGATGCTTAGAGCTGCGGGAGCTTACTCCTCTGTCCATACAACACCTCAGTGTGGACAGCCGAGTGAGAGCCACTGCTCAGTCCCTATGCTCTCAGGGTCCCTGGGCATCGCTGGTCCTCCCTTAAAGGTTCAGATTGAGTGGTGGTTCAGCCGAGCTTCAGATACTTCTCAGCATCACTTTTAGAGCAATGACCCCCAACCAGCAGCCTGAGGCACACTAAGATGACATAAAATGCAGACCTCCAGGCCCCACCCCAGACCCATTGAGTCAGAAAGTGGGCGTGGGCCTTGCAGTCTCCAGGGAGGGTCAGCTACCTGTGGTCAGTAGGTGTCATGATTGAGCATGATTTCTGACTCTTTGCCACTTCGAGACCAGCCTCAGCGTCTCATGCTGAATATACTTGGTGACAGCAGGTAGAGACAGCCCGGACTTGAAGCCTCGGCAGAGTAGACGATATCATGGGCATCTCCAGAGAACAGGATTGGCAGCCCTGCCGAGTCAGGGCCTGCGTCCTAACGGGCATCCCCTTCAGAGCCTGGTGTTGGCAGGTGCTAATGGGAGGGTTATCATCTGTCCAGGCAGAATGATAGAGTCTGGTCTGGGGCAGCAGCCATGGAGTGTGGGGGCAAGTAGAGTGGGCAGAAGGGGCAGGGCTTGATGACAGGTTTACCTGAGGGTGGGTGATAAAACCTAAGCATCTGGGTGCTTTCCCCAAGCATAAGGAAGGAAAGGAGCCACACAGTCCTTGTGGGGAATCCAGCACTGGGTGTTGGGGTATGTGGTCTGACACAGAGCGGAAGTAGATGAGGTCAAGAAAAAAAGCAAGCCGTGGGGTAGATTAGACAAGGCAGCATGGGTAACCTGGGACAGACAAGGGCAGTCTGCTGCTGAGTAACTTCTCTTACCCCAAGCAGGAAGTGCAGGTGATGTCAGGTCGATGATGGATGGATGGAGGGAGGGAGGGAGGTTATTGCTGCAAAGTGACACTAACACCTTGTTTCTCAAGGGCCTGTGGGGATAACCTGGGCAGAGAAGGATCTGTCTGTCTGTCTGTGGAAACACAGCTCACTTGGTTAGACTGACGTCACACAGGCTGCATCTTTAAATCTGCAGATTGAAAAGTTGCAAACGCAGCTGGAGAGAGAAAAACAGAGCAATCAGGACCTGGAGACTCTCAGTGAGGAGCTGATCCGAGAGAAGGAGCAGCTGCAGAGTGACATGGAGGCCCTGAAGGCTGACAAGGCCAGGCAGGTAGGCATGCCGTCGCCGACACCACCTCACTTGCTCATGCTAGCAGGAGAGGAGCTGAGGAGCACGGCTGTGTCTCCTCCACCCCTCTGTCAGTGTCTTCAGACAGTTCTGATTGTTCTGACTCTGGGAAGGAAAAGACCAGAGTCCCTGGCACAGTGGCTCTAGTTTCATCCTGTGGCCGTGACAAACACCATGACCTAAAGCCATGTAGAGGAAGAGATGGTTTATTTCAGTTTGCAGGTACATCATAAAGGAAGTCAGGGAAGCGAGTACTCCACCCATCATACTTCCAAGAAACTCACTCACAGCCAAGGGAGTACAACAGGACCCGTGGAGGAGGATGCTTGCTCTCTGGCTCTCTCAGGCTCACGCTTAGTTAACTTTCTTATATAGCCCAGGACTATCTGCCTAGGGAATGGTGCTGCCCACAGTGGACTGGGCCCTCTTACATCAATAAATAATTAAGACAGTCTGCCATAGGCCAGTCTGATCTGGGCAGTCCCTCAATTGAGACTCTTCCCTGGTGGCTCAAGGCTGTATCAGTTTGACGGTTAAAGCTAACTAGGGTGGAGGCTACTGAACATTCTGCAGTGCCCAGGACAATGGCCCATTTCTGATAGCCTGTTAGTGACAGAGCAGAGACCTTGGCAAACCTGCAGGGTTCTGCTTGCTTCCACTTTAGGAAGTCCCAGGGTACTGATGGAGTAGCTCAATGGTGCCGTTCTAAGGCTGCTGAACAGCTCCAAGGTCTGGACAGAAAGAACTGGAGGGTAAAGAGCAAGGCTGGGGTGTCTGGTAGTTTAGGTTTTTAGCTTGTGTTGTAGATGTGTGACAGGTAGGGAGAGGAGGTTCAGACTGGCACTGCTCATGCTGAAAAGACATGTGGGCCCTGTCCGTGGAGGTTACCTTGGAAGGCAACGGGCACGGGGGATCTTGTGTCAATAGACGAGGTGGAGGTGGGGGAGGCTAGTGGGTGCAGGGCCTCTTTAGAGCCATTGTGCAAGGTTGCTTGGGCACTGACCATGAGGAGGGGAAGACACGGGAGGGACCGAGGCACAGAGAGCAGCAGGCTGTCCAACGTACCCACAGTAGGGAGAAGCTGGGAGACAGAAGTGCTGCCCAAGAGAAGGCCGTGGAGGCGGGCAGGGTGTCCACCGAGTCCTGCTGGCCATGACAGAGGGGACCACGGGAATCGCTAACACTTTCAAGAAAGAGGCGTGTCATTTAGGTTTAAGACCATGCTCACTGTGTGGAGTGTGTTTTGATGAGCCATGGATGCGTAGCTGTTGAAGACTTGGCAGCCCCTGTGTGAACCCCAATCATTGGTGTGGGTTCCTGCGGCACGCAGCCCCGGTCATGCCTAATGTGTTTGCTCATAGATAAAGGACCTGGAGCAGGAGAAGGGCCACCTCCACCAGGCTGTGTGGTCCCTGCGGGAGAGGCCGCCGGTGGACAGCTCGAAGAATGTGGAGAAGGAGAACAGGGCCCTCCACCAGGCTGTGACTGAGGCCGGCAGCAAAGTCAGCCAGCTGGAGCTGGAGAAGAAGCAGCTGCACAGAGACCTGGAGGAGGCCAAGGAGAAGGGAGAGCGGGCGGAGGTGCTGGAGAAGGAGTTGCACCGTCTGGAGAAGGAGAATGAGCAGCTGGCCAAGAAGGTGACCTCCCTGAAGACGGTCACCGAGAAGGTCGAGGCCCTGGAGCATGAGAGCCAGGGTCTGGAGCTGGAGAACCGGACGCTGAGGAAGTCCTTGGACACCCTGCAGAATGTGTCCGTGCAGCTCGAGGGCCTAGAGCGGGACAACAAGCAGCTGGATCAGGAGAACCTGGAGCTGCGGAAGATGGTGGAGGCCATGCACTTCACCAGCGCCAAGATGGCGCAGATTGAGGCGGAGAACCAGCAGCTGGGGCAGGAGAAGGAGGAGCTGCGCAGGAGCGTGGAGCTACTGAAGGCTTTAAGCAAGAAGTCGGAGCGCCTGGAGCTCAGCTACCAGAGCGTGAGTGCCGAGAACCTGCGCCTGCAGCGCAGCCTGGAGAGCAGCGGCCACAAGTCCCAGGCCCTCGAGAGGGAGCTGGGCGAGCTGGAGGCCGAGCGCCAGTCTCTGAAGCGAGACCTGGAGGCTCTGCAGCTCACCAGCAAGCAGCTCGAGGGGGCCGAGAAGGACAGGAAGGCGCTGGAGCAGGAGGTGGCCCAGCTGGAGAAGGACAAGAAGCTGCTGGAGAAGGAGACCAGACGCCTGTGGCAGCAGGTGGAGCTCAAGGACGCGGTCCTGGATGACAGCGCTGCCAGGCTGTCGGCGGCCGAGAAGGAGAGCCGTGCGCTGGACAAAGAGCTGGCCCGCTGCAGGGATGCGGCCAGCAAGCTGAAGGAGCTGGAGAAGGACAACCGGGACCTTACCAAGCAGGTCACCGTGCACACGAAGACGCTGACCACCCTGAGAGAGGTGAGCCTCGGCCAGGGGCGGTGGCGAAATGGGCCTGTTTCCAGAATGGGAGGTTCTGGAATGGAGAGGGGGAACTTGGTGTCTACCCTGAGGCTGAGCACAGGTAGCTAATGGTCAGCAGCCTGGGGAGAAAAGGCATGGGGTGGTCTCACCGCTCATTAACAACCCCCTGGTAATCACTTCCTCTTACTCTGTGTCCCCCCCCCACACACACACACACTTATGAAAGGGTGGTGTCCCCATCACTCACTGTAGAGTGCATACCATAAGTGGTAGATGTTCTTCACACACCCCATCTTCTGCATGTAGACGCTTCGCCACACAGCACTCCAGGGTGCCTCTGATTCCCCTCCTCACCCAGTGACTGACTTAACTCAAGCTCACTGCCCTTGCCCAGCATTTAGAGACAGCATTAAATCATGTCTATTGCTAGCCTGGGATAAAAATCAAAATTACCCCAAATTGACCATAAATTAAAAAGAACCATAAATCAGTCATGTATCAGAGGGCTGTTCCATACCAGACTACTTACGGGTAAGCTATTCTGTTTTTGTTTTGAATTATGTTTTCATGTTTTTCCACATGAAGTAAGTTTCAGGTTTTGGGTGGTGGTTTTCTTACATTTATTTATCTGGTATATGTATAGGTACATGTGTGTCACAGTGTACACGTGGAGACTGGAAGACAGCTGAGAGTCTGCTCTCCCTCCACCCTTTGGGTTCTGGGATCAAACTCAGGTTGCCAGGCTTGTCAGCAAGAGCTTTTAGTTGTACGGGCATCTCCCTGGCCCCACACTGACTAGGTTTCAAAACCCCAATTGCTCTGTGATGGCAAGATTTTTAAGCCTGTAGATTGACTTTGATGATTGTAGGTCCCTTTAGCTCAGAGTTTCCCACTGTTTTGTTTTGGGTTGGGGCCTTTTTTCTTCCTCTTTGGTGCTGTGGATTGAACCCATGGTCTTGAGCACACTCACTGAGCAGCATCCAGTTCTTACTGTTTCAGTGGTACTGCATGTCCCTGTCCATGAGCATACATACCATCAGACAGTTTTTAAAGGCCATGTTTCTGGAAGTGGAGCGATGGGATCAAAGTGTGTAGCCATTTTAGCCTCTTGTGTTTTCTGCTTCCTGGGTTATCTGTTCTACTTCCCTTGGTACCTTTTCTTGGGCTGTGGGTTTGTCCATCATGGTGTGGCTCTAGTAGAGAGTGGCCCAACCTGTGGGTGTCATCCCAAGTTGTGTTCCAGGTAGTGGTCAGCTCACTGATGGGGGTACCTGGCTCCTTGTAGCTTGTGACTAAACTATCCCCTAGTGGAGTATCCTGGCTCATCAGCATGTGGCAGGTAGACAAAGAAGAGATCAAGAGAGAGAGACCGACCCTCTGGAGCTCAGCCTGAGGTGGCCACGGGGTGCTATATACCTACTTGAGAGAAGGGATATGATTTCTAAGTGAGCCCAGAGCCATGACAATGTCCAAAAAAAAAAAAAAAAAAAAAAACCAACTATTGGTGTAGGTTGAGTCAGGGAGGGACACAAGCCCTGCATGCCACCCACAGTCCATATCTATACAGTGCAGGCAGTGTGGGCTATGATGCAGTTGCCAACTACCCAGGGATCTCCAGGGCTTGTTACACAGATGCACTTTCCTCTCACCACAGCAGGACAGTCCTACTGTCTGTCCTGGGACTTAGCAATCCCAGATGCTGTTCTGCTCTTATTTTTATTTTTGAAAACAGAATCTTGCTATATAGCTCAGGCTAGTCTGGGAATCCTTGTATAGTCCAGGCTAGCCTGGAACTCTTGAACTTCCTGCCTCAGCCTCCTGAATGCCCAGCTCCAAGCAACTTTGACTTAGAGCTCCACCGTTTCAACACTAGGCTTGGGCAGTAGCCATGACATGTTAGAAGGCTGCCCCCCCCAAAAAAAATGCTAGTTTTTCTCTGCTTCATTCAGATCCATTTTACTCTAACCCATAACTCACAGCCAGAACTGCTAGCATGGCAGGGAAATTTGATGGTGGGAATACCATCCTGCCTATGATTTGGTAGGAAGGATAGCTATGGCACCAGGCAGGAGATAATAGGTACCCTCAGAGAGCTGTGTGGGAATGGAAGCAAAAGGGATTAGGGAGATGAACCTTGAGCTCATCGCCCACATTCCGAAAAGTCAACCAAAGTCAGGATTTAAAATAAACTCCTTCGGGCGTGAAGACAGGCAGCTTGGTTGGGCGCATGCTCACCTAGCATGCACAAAGCCCTAGGTTGAGACCACAGCATAAAATTGGGCATGGTGGTATACACCTGTAATCCTAGTACTTGGAGAAGCAGGCAGATCAGAAGTTCAGGATCATCCTCAGCTACACAGCACAAGTCCAAGGCCACCCTGAGTTACAGTAACAACAAAAACCATCTTTCTCTCTTGGCTTTTTTTTTTTTTTTCTGTTGCCAATATTGAGTGTTTAATTACTTGCTAAATTTGTAATTTAAAAAGTCAATCATACTAGTGTAGATTATTCTCACTACTGAAAGTCAACACAGTGGAGTATTTCTGACGTATTTGAAAAAGGAGAACATTCTGGGTCCATCCTCTATGTTGTCATGTGGTCTTGTCATGTGGTCTGTTTCCAGCACCAGGAGGGCTGGGAAAGGGTGTTCATCCCTTTTCTTTTGGTGGAGCATCCTGGAGTTGCCCACCTCGTCACCTAGCCTGCTTGCCTGAAACATCTGAAACATCCAGGTTTGGGGAAGAGGTGGCTGGAAGGTGTGACACCGTCATGAGACCCTAGCTTCCCTGCCATGCCCCTGCCAGACTCCTGCCCACAGTCATGTTTCCTGTCTCGTAGGACCTGGTGCTGGAGAAGTTGAAGAGCCAGCAGCTGACCAGTGAGCTGGACAAACTGAGCCAGGAGCTGGAGAAGGTTGGCCTCAGCAAGGAGCTGCTGCTGCAGGAGGATAACAGTCACGGTGACACGTAAGGACAGTCCCCTGTGTGCTAGCACGGTGCTCTCCTATGAGTCTGAGCTCCCGGGTCTCTATCTGAGGGCTTGATTTATTCTTCACTGCTGGAGTCACTGTGTGACTCCTTCTGTCTGTCCTCTGTAGTTCAGGTCTTGTCCCTAGAGAGTTAAGGAGGCAGGGAAGGAGATTGTTTTGTGTGAAAACGGCTATGGTGCTGGAAGCTAAACCCAGGGCTTCTTGCGTGCTGGACAGGTTCTGCACTGACCTGCACCCAGGAAGAGCCCACATCTCTTTTAACTAGATGATTGCAGTTTTTCTCCTAGCTGTGTCTTCTTGAACAGCCTGGCTTTTCTAAGAAATCTGGTATGGTGCCCTTTTCTGGATTTGTAATCAACAAGACTCCCATGGCTGCTTTGACATGTCTGGTACAATGGGAAGGCCGCAGACCTGCCATGTACCTAGCGTCATGACCTTGGCCCAATAGCTGAGGTGATATAAAGCCATCTATAAACACCTCTTCAAGGAGTAGCTATACAGTGTAGTGGTGGTGTTTTGTGTGATAGTGTTGTGGATGTCAGCCAGGGAACCCTGGGAAGGGCTGTGGGTCCCTGGAACACCTAAAACCAGCTTAGTGGGAAGGGTGTGCTAGCCACAGGGAGATGGGACTAGGGCTGAAGTAGATGAAAACTATACTATTGTGTCTTTAATTTTCAGAAAACGCAAGATTTTGGAAGGCAAAAATGAATTAGCGTTGAAGACAACACTGGCCATGAAAGAAGAAAAGATAGTGTTTCTGGAGGCCCAGGTGGAAGAGAAGGAAAGCTTGAATCACCAACTACAGATTGAACTGCAGATGGTGAGGGCCAGGCTGCGGTCCTACCTACCAGGCCTCTGCCATACCCTCCCCAGGACAACCAGGGCAGTGTTCCGGGACAGATGAGGATGAGCTGTAGGGTGTCCTGCGGACACCAACCTCAGGGTATAGGAACTGGGCACGACAGCCAGATGCATGGTAGGAGGAGGCTGTGGCTCAGGGCAGTTCCACCCTTCCAGGTAAGGTGTGGGAACAGCCCAGAGACCAAGCAAATCCCTGTAGGCTCATAAGGCCCCTTAGATGGGACAGGACCTTATACAAATATGTGTGTCAGCTCTTGGGCACATACAAGCACGTGTTCCCATACATCCAGACGACATGTGGAGCACACATACACAATCGACATGCATATAGACATGCGTCCCTCAATCACACTTTCCACACGTCAATAGGTACTCCACGTACACACGCACACGCACACGCACACGCACACACACACACACACACACACACACACACACACACACTTTTGTGTGCCTTTAGTCTCCATCTATGGGTGGACTGACACCACACGTATGTTTTCCGTTTTTGAACACGTGGCACATTCCTTGGTTACAGAGTCGATTTGGGATCTGCAGTCAGGCAGATGCAGGGCTGGCAGGGCCTCTGTGAGATATATGACTGCCTGTGCCCGGTTTTGCCTCTGTTGTGTGGTGTAGACTGGAGGCCCAGGCAAGGCTCATATAGCTAAGGTGGGGACTAAGGCAGGCGTAAGTTCACATCCCCGCCTTTGCTGTCCTGTCTGGGGAAGCACATAGCAAAAGAAGAGCGTCTGGCCTGTCCCTCCTCAGGGACGGTGAGTGGGTATCTGAGGCTTTGGTGAGGGGTGCCTCCCTACCCATTAGTGGGGCTCCTGCGTGGCTCCATCCTGCCTGAGTCTGCTTCCCAATGCTGTTGGCAGGTAAAGGACGAGCGGGAGCAGCTCAGGCAGACCCAGGAGGACAGAACGCAGGCACAGAACATGCTGAAGCACTCTGCCAGCAAGGTGGTCAGCAGTCACCAAGAGAAAGAGGCCTGGGAGCCCAGCCACAAAGAGGCCACCATGGAGCTACTCCGTGTGAAGGACCGGGCCATCGAGCTGGAGCGCAGTGTGAGTGGGCTGCCCATGAACTGACCGTCCGTCCTATCAGCAGCTGCACCCATAGTAAAGAAGTGAAGCCACTGTAAAGAATATGGGGTGGCAGAGGCCATGGAGGCTGTTGGATCCAGTAGGACACTGTCCTGGGTTGGCCTGGCTGGTCCCTTAGGTGCCTTTTGTTGTAGTTCCTTCAGAGTTTCTAGTACAAGGGACACACCCCGTCTCCTGGGCTGACCTCCCTGCCTGCTGTGACAAACCCAGACTGTCCACCAAGCTTCGTCCCCATAGTGTCCTGTTTTCCAGAGCTCTATCCCAGCCCCACGGCCCAGGCTGTATCTAAACGAAGCTTTATTGACACGCAGTCACACCTTTCATGTTGACATGTGGTCTGGGCTGCTGTCCCACTGCAGTGGCGGCCTTCATTGTTGGGATAGAGATGATATGGCCACCACACCTGCAAGTATTTACTGTTGGCCTTTTCTAGAAAAAGCTCTCCAGTGCATGCTTATCCCACTGATTCACAACAGTGACGTTTTGAAGTCCACCGTGATGATTTTCAGTAGACAAGCTGAGACAGAACATTAGAGGTTGTCTCAAGGTCACAAGCCTGCAGCTCATGTCCTGGCTCCTAGCCTAGTTAGTGGCATAATAGATATGATCTCTGTTAGTCTATTCTTTTTTTATTTTTATTATCATGATTTTTATTTTATTTTTTTTTGGGGGGTTTTTCGAGACAGGGTTTCTCTGTGTAGCTTTGCGCCTTTCCTGGGACTCACTTGGTAGCCCAGGCTGGCCTCGAACTCACAGAAATCCGCCTGGCTCTGCCTCCCGAGTGCTGGGATTAAAGGCGTGGGCCACCACCGCCCGGCCTATTCTTTTTTTAAATGGTTTATTTTTATTTTTATGTGCATTGGTGTTGTGCTTGTGTGTGTGTCTATGTGAGGGTGTCAGATCCCCTGGAACTGGAGTTACAGGCAGTTGTGAGCTGCCATGTGGGTTCTGGGAATTGAACCCGGGTCCTCTGGAAGAGCAGCCAGTGCTCTTAACCCCTGAACCACCTCTCCAGCCGTAGTCTCCCACTCTTAAGTACCCTGTTCCACTTGTTGTCGCAAACGTAGGGACAGCTATTGCTGATGACTTGAGCTCTGTGGTCAATGGTGAGTGACTTCAGCTCACAGGAAAGTACTCTTCAGATGATCATACCAAAGGAAAGAAATGGAATCAGCAAAGTGGCTTGCATGCCCATATGCCTCAGGTCCTGGGCCACAGCCCCTTGTAATGCATTATCTTCTTTTTGAAAATTCTATTAGTTGTCTGTTTCCAAGAAGGAAACCATTAACGTCCTGTGCTTGAGGAAACCCCATCCCCCCAGCTCTGGGCTGCATCTCCCCTTGAGGGTTCAGTTAAACCCCAGGGCCTGTGCAAGAGAGAGCTAGCCATGCTGTGCGTAACTGGTGCGTGCTTCTCCTCTAGAACGCAGCTCTTCAGGCCGAGAAGCACCTGCTGAAGGAGCAGCTACAGCACCTGGAGACTCAGAATTTGGCCTTCAGCAGCCAGATCCTGACCCTACAGAAACAGAGTGCCTTCCTGCAGGAACACACCACCGCACTGCAGACCCAGACCGCAAAGCTGCAGGTAGCGGGACCCTCAGGGGGAGCTGCAAGGCTAAGCGGGGGGCACCTGGGGGCTGGGTGGTTGTTAAGAGGCTTGCTGTAGACAGGAGTCTTTGGAGGGAGGTAGTAGGGTGGCTCGTGAGACGTTTCCTACAGCTGGGCCTAAAGGTGCCGGGCTGAAACTTCATTTCTTTGCTTTTCAGTTTATACAAGTGACCACCACCACCACTACACAAACACACACACACACACACACACACACACACACACACACACACACACACCAAAAGAGAGGGAGATTTGGAAGTAAGTAAGCTTGGTTAAACAGTTTCTGTACCATGCAGCCTGGCAGAGCTGTATTAAGCTGACAGAGGGGAAGTGGGGCTGTGACCTGGCTTCCATCTGCTGGAAGCAGCCAGCCTCTCAGCCCACTTATCACGTAGTTTTATTTGTGGTTAGTAGGTGGTGGGAAAATGAAAAATTGCTCATTAATGTAATTTCTGGGAAAAGTTGGAAAGTTACGTATGGAACAGAGACAATAAACAGGAAACGTATTTGGCAAAGAGGTTGGGTTTGTTTTTGTTAAAATAAGAAAATAGGATGTTGATTTGTTGCTTTGTTTTGTCTTGGAAAAAGTCTTTGTCTGGCTTTAATGTCAGAGTAGTTCTGGCCCCTGTTCAATTTTCTAATATTTTGGGATTATGTTAGAATACTCTAAAACATCAGGGGTTCAGATACGGCCCACTGGTAAAAATGCTTAGCTTGCACAAAGTCCTCAGTGCGGCCCTAGCAGAACAAAAATAAATACGTAAAAATCAATCAGTAGACAGACAGTATTGTCAGATCCTCTAGCCTTACAGATTTTCCGTTGGCTGGTCTAGAAAATAGGCTTTAAAAAAGAATCAGTAATGACATGTAAGGGATTTATCTAGAAGGAGGGATTTATCTAGGAGGAATTCTAGAGATGGTTCATAGCTATCTTTTCATAGCCAGTTTTTGCCATATTGTGTGTCCCGTCCCCCTGCCACCCACTTCCAGCACCAAGTTCTCAAGTTCTGGTAGCATTGCCCATGCCTGGCCTGCCTTGAGGTCCCTCTGGTGCTGTCTGTGGCTGGTAGTCCTTGGCCTGCTCACCACCCACAAGGCTCTGCTCTCCCTGCAGGTGGAGAATTCCACACTGAGCTCCCAGAATGCAGCACTTGGTGCGCAGTACACAATGCTACAGAGCCAGCAGACGGCCAAGGAGGCTGAACATGAAAGTCTGCAGCAGCAGCAGGAGCAACTGGCAGCTGCTTATGAGGCCCTGCTTCAGGACCATGAGCACCTGGGTGCCCTGTACGAGCGCCAGTCCTCAGAGTATGAGGCCCTCATCCGACAGCACAGCTGTCTGAAGACGCTGCACCGGAACCTGGAGTTGGAGCATAAGGAGCTTGGGGAGAGGTGGGGCCTGGAGGGCAGGGGTAGAGCCTGTGGGGCAGAGGAGGGCAGGGGTAGAGCCTGTGGGGCAGAGGAGGGCAGGGGTAGAGCCTGTGGGGCAGAGGAGGGCAGGGGTAGAGCCTGTGGGGCAGAGGAGGGCAGGGGTAGAGCCTGTGGGGCAGAGGAGGGCAGGGGTAGAGCCTGTGGGGCAGAGGAGGGCAGGGGTAGAGCCTGTGGGGCAGGGGAGGGCAGGGGTAGAGCCTGTGGGGTAGGGGAGGGCAGGGGTAGAGCCTGTGGGGCAGAGGAGGGCAGGGGTAGAGCCTGTGGGGCAGGGGAGGGCAGGGGCCTGGGGACAGGGAAGCTGGGTACATAGACAGGAGACCTGAGAGAGGCTTGGGGGTAGGGATGCAGCCTATGGAGGAGGCAGCTGGTGTGCTGAGCCCCTTAGGCTGCCCCAGAGCTTCTGGGACTTTCCTGAGGCCTGCATGCACCTCCGTCTCTCCCCCACATTTCCTCTTGGCGGGCTGCTTCTCATTGTTGGTGCACCTGAGCTTTCCCAAAGGGAAGGAAATGGAACCGTTAGCGATTTCTATTTCCTTTTTGTTTGTCCAGCTGGGGATTGTGGCAGGGGACACAGGGGCAAAGGGGTGCCGTGGCTCACCCTGGCTCTGGGTGACCCAGTGTGCATACTTGGAGACGTGTTCTCTAAGAATTCTTTCTTCTTCCTCACCCCCTTTTTCTCCTCTCCTGACCCAAACCCCTGGGAAAATACTTGTGGCTACCTGTGTGCAGGGTTGTGCACACTGCCTCTTCCAAGTCTAAGTCTAGAGTGTTTGCTTCAAAACCCAAATCCTCCCATTATGTTAAATATTGAATGCATACAACAAAGGAACCCCACACCTGTGATCTTGGCACAGTTGGGAGGTAGAAGGGCGGGGTGAGGGAGCGGGAGACTGCTCTCAGTCCCCGGTGCCCTCCCACAGTTACCCACACTGCCCTTCTCCTTTAATCTGTACCTGCCGCTTTTTCTTGTCTTCAGGTAAATTTTTCATATGTTGAAATACATAAATGTTCACTTTTCACACTTGGCAGTCCCAGGTCCCGGGGGGTGGGGGGGTGTCATTAAAGTCACCCACTGTTGGCTGAGCTCCCGCCCCTGCACCAAGAGTTCCAGAACTCTGGCTGGAGTTCTGTCTCCAGAGCCTGAGAATCGGTGAGATATGCATCAGAAGGAAGCTTGTCCCAAGAAGGAACCCACAGGAACGGGACAGGAGAGTACCAGCATCCCCTTCCTGTGCTAGCGAAGTGCCCCCACTGGCAGCATCTCTGTCCAGTCCACCTCAGCAGAGCAGCTGGGCACCTGATATATTAGTTATGTCTGGTGGGAGTGGCTGACGTGCAGGAAATTTCCGATGCAGGGACCTACGAATGTTACTGAGCCAGAAAAGCCATGTATGGGCGCCGATGGCACTTGTGGGTAGAATGGTGAGGACAACAGATTTTCCTACCCAGTATGGCCTTTTGGCCTTCGTCTAGAGTCTCCCATCTCCGTCCTTCAGGGCTGCCAAGATGTTGGCTTTTGTGTGACTTTTTCTTCTCATCAGATGGTACAGCTTCTGCCTCTGGGTCCTTTATCCCCTGGCATTGCCCCTCCAGCCCTTTCTACATGCAGCACTTACTGGACCTATACTCCATATGTCTAACCATGAAAGGCGCTGTGCCACTGACAGACTAACACAGTGGAACACACAGCATTGACACTAATGTGAGCGTGACCCCTGCTCACAAGCCTTTACACAAGCATCATAAAACATTGTACTTTTTTTTTTTTTTTTTTTTTTTTAAAAAAAAAAAACAAGACAGGGTTTCTCTTTGTAGTTTTGGAGCCTGTCCTGGATCTCGCTCTATACACCAGGCTGTCCTCGAACTCACAGAGATTCACCTGCTTCTGCCTCCTGAGTGCTAGGATTAAAGGTGTGCACCACCACCTCCTGGTACTCTTAGAGTCTCTTTTTTTTTTTTTTTCTTTTTTTTTTTGTTAAGATCTTTGTGTGTTTTGTTTTTTCAAGACAGTTTTTCTGTGTAACCCTGGCTGTCCTGGAGCTCACTCTGTAGACCAGGCTGGTCTTGAACTCAGAGATCCACCTGCCTCTGCCTCCTGAGTGCTGGGATTAAAGGTGTGCTCCACCAGAGGTTTATTTATGTGTTTTATGTGTATGGTGGTTTTGTCTGCATGTGCATCTGCACCACCAGAAGAGGGCGTTGTATCCCAAGGACTACAGTTATAGACAGTTGTGAGCCACCATGGATGTGCTGGGAATTGAACTCGGGACCTCTGGAAGAAGAGCCAGTGCTCTCAACCACTGAGCCATCTCTCCCTTCTTTTTAGAGTCTAATGTCCATTCAGAGGAGGAAGGTTTTTGTAGATGGAGTTGTGACTGACTCTGAAGGTCAAGGCCCTGGCTTGGTCTAGCATCTGTCAGCCACTTAGCATCTCTGGCTCGTTGGCCACACAGCTGGAGGCACAGTCTTCAGTCTGTGCACTAGGGCTTTGAGTGCCTGTCACACAGGAGTAACAGAGGTCTGGATTCTTTTCCTTTGATACTTAACTGGACTCCTGCCAGATAGTTACTCTGTCGTGTCAAGGGCTCACTGGTAAGCAAGACTCCAAAGGCTTGCGGGCTGTCAGTTGATCTGTATACTTGGCTGAAGTGACACAGGGGAGCAGGAATTGGAAGGCCCTGCTGGTCAGTTTGCAGTCTTTGTCAAACTTGGATAATTCTTCCACAGTCACTAACTTGGCTCTGGAAGCCAGACAGATCCCCTCATCCTAACTCTATGCCCTACCGTGTGGGGCCTCTGTACTTTGGAGAATGGCCTTGAGTTTCCTAATGGGATCCCTTACATGGGGATGCAGTGAGATGGCTCCTCCTCTGATGTGGAGGGTAGGAGTTAGAGGGGAGACTGGAGACCCCAGCAGTAGGGCAGCAGCAGTGTTACATACTCAGAAGAGAAGGGGGCTCCCAGGTTTCCTGAGTCGGGTGGTTGAGAAACGTGCCCCAGACCACTCCTCTCTCACTGACTAATCCTGGGTCATCAGCAGAGAGGGACAAAAGTCAAGTCATTTCCACCTTGTGCTCTGCTGCCCTCCAGCGACAGCTGTGCAGCCTACAGGGATTAAGAAAATTCAAGCAGAGAGAGAGAGAGAGAGAGAGAGAGAGAGAGAGAGAGAGAGAGAGAGAGAGAGACCTCAAACCCCCCCCCCCAATGCCAGTGGGAACAGGGATGTGGGCTTTCATAGAGTGAGGAGGGTGTGAGCAGGGATTAGCTGTTTTATACTGTGGAATTTAGCTGTTTATTTTGTGGTTTCCTTTAGTTAGACCTACTGGTTCTTAGTGAACCACTTTGTAACATGAGTCTCTAAAATAAAAGGGTGTAGAGTGTGGCCCTTATGCTGTCAGGTGACCTACAGAAGGGGCTGGCTGTGACAGGGAAGCCAAGGGAGCAGAGAATGGAAGAGGACTGTGGCCCTGGGAGGTGCTGACTGACCCCCCTGGCAGCATTCATCTTGCTTCCCTGCTGTCCAGCCTCTCACCCCTCCTCAGAGAACAGGTCTCAGAGGAACCCCCCTTTTCTGAGAGGGCTTGTTCCAGTCTCCTGGGGTGTGAGTTGCTTGTGGGAGATGGAGCCTGGCTGCGCTTTCAGTGGCTGTTTCCTCCACCAGACACGGAGACTTACAGAAGCGGAAAGCTGAGCTGGAGGAGCTGGAGAAGGTGCTGAGCACTGAGCGGGAGGCGCTGCAGCGGGAACAGAGGACCAGCGCCGTGGCCTCCAGTGAGAACCAGAGGCTGCGAGGAGAACTGGACAGGTGAGCACCCAGGCATGCCCACCCGGGGCCAGGGAGAAGTGGCAGGGACCCAGGAATCTAATCTGTTCAGAGCAGTCCTCACTGAAAACTGCCTGTGAACTCCTTGTCAGGAGCTGCATGCCGCTGCCCAGGTAAGGAGCTGACGGCCGGCCGTGCTAGGGAGGCATGGATGGTGGTACTCAGCCGGTACAGGGAGACGTGGATTATGTATCTGTACAGGCGTAGTCATGTTCAGATGTAAGCCCAGCCCTCAGGAGCCACTGTGGTCCTCCTTATTCAACAGATTCACCTGCTCACTGGTGCTTGTTTATAATCAGAATCTCACTCCTATTCGTGGGTCTTTTGTGGATATGCACGGAGTTCACAGAGTATTTGAGTCATCGGGCTCACTCAGCTACCTTGTTTCATCTCTCCTGCTGCGGACCGAAGTCCTTCCAGGACCTGTTTGTGCCGTGTCTTTAGTGTTGAGTGGTGTGAGTCCTCGTCTTGCTGGGTTAAACAGCCCCAGGCATAGTGCCCAAGTGCAGCCAGTGTCCCTGAGTGCAGAGTGGCAGCCATGTGCCTAGAAAACACCTGTGTTGATAAGCTTCGCCTGCCGAGAGTTGCAGGCTTGTACTTTGTTTTCGGGCCTGACTGTTGGGCACTGGACAGCTAGCTGGTGTGCTCTTTTCCTGGGGAAGGCCACCTCCTGTTCCCAGCTTTCCTCAGTTGCCTGTAGTTCTTTGGGTAGGGCTGACGTCCCGTGGGCTTTTCCCTGTGCTGTTTGGCATATTGATCAGTGTCCTTGTTTAGTTCATGGTTGAGCAGTCATGTGGGTGAGACTTTATGGGTGTAGCTTCTGCTGTTACTAGGAGACAATCTCACAGTAAAGTCCCTGATTCCCTGGTTCTTCTGCAATGTTCCCTGAGCCTGAGATGTAGGAATGTTCTGTAGATGTATCCGTTGGGACCGGGCTCCATGTCTCTGCCTATCGATTGGTTGTGGGTTTCTGTAGTAGTTTCTGTTGCAGACGGAAGTTTCCTTGATGAGGGGTGAACCTACACTTACCTGTGGGTATAAGGACAGCTGTTTTTAGATTGTTACTAGGGATGATGCTGGTTTAGTAAATTATTGGTTGTAGATTCTCCTCCGATAGCCATGATTCCACTAGCTCCGATTAGGTAACTAGGTTTCCAGTACCAGGCATGTTCTCCCTCTTGTTGGGTGAGTCTTAAGTCCAGTTAGAGAGTTGTTGGTTACTGCCAAGTAGGCACCACTACTGCGCCTGTAGGGCTATTGTGACGTGCTGGTGGTTCATGTGGTTCTTAGGCATCGTGGCTGAGTGGGACTGCTGGTTTCCTCTCTCCTTTGGAAGCTTGTGGGCACGGTGTTTTAGAGAAAGAATATTCTCCAAAAAAATTTTTTTAAAGCACAGCTCTTTTTCCCGCTTATACCAGAATGCCTAAACACTAATGTAGGAGGCTACTGGCCGTGATGTCCTGTTGAGGCCAGTATCTTAGCCTGTGTGCCTGTTGTCCCCCTCACCCCCCACCCAGACCAGTATGGCTTCAGGGATGCCCTCCTAGAGCCCCAGAGAACACAGTCTGAAAAGCAGCGACTTTTCTCAGAGTTTCTGACGTCACGCACAGGAGGCCGACAGCTTGCAGAGTCTGCTGCTGTCAGAACAGGTACCGAACCCACAGCTGCAGGCCTTTCTGCCTTTGGAATGCTTCTTAGCCCCCTTGCCCACGGCTCCCCTCCCCCAGGGTCAGTTTCCTGCACCACCAGCTGAAAGGGGAGTATGAAGAGCTGCATGCCCACACCAAGGAGCTGAAAACATCGCTGAACAACTCCCAGCTGGAGCTGAACCGCTGGCAGGCACGCTTCGACGAGCTTAAGGAACAGCACCAGAGCATGGACATCTCACTGACCAAGCTGGACAACCACTGTGAGGTGAGGCGTGCCTTCGGGCAGGTCTGTGAGGGGCTGGCCCCCCCTCCTGGGTGGATTCTCTGAGACTGGAGGTGTCCTTGGAGCCAAGGTGAGACCAGAGTGCCACCTGTGGTAGGAACATCGCAGAGGCCACTTTGTCTGACATTTGCTCCCTGAAGTCAACAGTGGCGTCTGTCTGTCCTTCAGGACGTGGTGGCACCGTCATCGTCTGTACCTCTTCTTTTCAGTAGACAGCTACACGAGCAAAACGGCCTGGGATTGAGTGTGTCTGCCTGGCTGAGGTCCTGGGGCTGGGTGATCAGCTGCTGGTGGCCCAGAGCTGGGTCAGAGATGGCCATTGTGGGAAGCAAAGCCCTCCTTTAGGTAGATCTCAGATAGACCCACTATACAGGAAGAGTCTGAGGAGGTGGGTCCCTCCTGATTTCTGAGACACCCCTGGGAGACAAGTAGGCAAGTAGGAAACCTCAGTCCCAGACACTAGTCTCCAGTCACCCAGCCAGATGTGAGCTGCCCATGGAGGATGAGAAACCCTGGCCCAGTGCCCTACTGGGTGTGGGTGTCACTGACCAGGCGCTCACATCCACTGGGGACTGCCCTTACAGGAGGTGCACTGGGATTCTTTTGTGTGTGTTTCTATCTCTTTGTATCCGTCTGTCTGTATACAGATGTGTGTGCGTGTGCTCATGTGCGCACTTGCTTGCACTATCTAGTGCTTCTGTGCACTCAGCCACTTCCTTGGACCTCAAGGAGTGGTACTACAAAGGAAACGGCCTAACCTTGGCCCTTCCAGATCTGCTCGTCACGTACACATAAGTTGTGTAAAATAATTGAAAAGGAAAAGGTAGATTTCGATCCTTCAATTAATGGTGAAGTTAGCTTTGTGGGGTAGAGAGGAGTGAGGGAGGAGCATGTTTCCCTCCTGTGGCATGCTGGGTGTTTCACTATGGCTTACCTGTTAACTTACTTCATCCTCAGTGAGGTACATGATGGATAGGAGCCCAGTCTCTGCCTCCCCACTACACCACAGTGCTGTTCTAAAACAAAAGTCTGTGAGCTTCAGCCCTCAAGCCAGATCCTCCCTGCCACCTGCATTCACACAGCCCACGAACTAAGAATGGCTCTTGATGTTTTTAATGGTTGAAGCTAAAACGCAAACAAACAGATATTTATTTTGTGGCTAGGGAAAAAATGACATGAAATTGTTGTCAGTGTGGGTGAGAGTGAAGTTTTGAGGGGACACAGCCACTCTTAGGTTATCTATGACTGCTTTTGTGCTACACAGGGCGCAAGACACCAGACGGCTTGGAAGGCCCTCGGTCTCCAGTCTCTGGCTTTGGGCAGAAGCAGCTCTCTCTCACAGCAGAGCTTCCGGTTGAAATCCGCGGAAGCTCCAAGTGCAGCTTAGCACTTGGTAGTAGCCACCTTCAAAACAGTTCTTTTTTTCAATGAGATTAATACATTTTTCTTTATTTTTTTAGTGCTGGTAATGGCAGGCAGCCTTCTGAGACACATCCCTGGCCCCAGTGAAATTAATTGTAGTAACATATTTAACCAGTAGATCAAAAATATTTCATATGTCATCTTGTGTTCTGCTGTGTATCTTGCTTTTATCACACCTCCACCAGAATGGCTGGTCTGTGCTCTCGACAGCCACGAGCTGCCAGCTGGCTGCTGGGTCGTGTGGTGTGTGCATAGGAAGTGCAACCTTCCTGGCTGGTTGACCCTTCCTAGGTCCTCACTAGTGCAGACAGTACCAAGATGGACGCCCTGTGCAAGTGTTCCTTTCCCTTGAGAGGCCGGGTTTCCAGCATAGCATCAGGGGTCACAGGGTATCTGAGCCGTTGCTGGTCTGTGTTTCAGCTGCTCTCCCGTCTCAAGGGGAACTTAGAGGAGGAGAATCATCACCTGCTGAGCCAGATCCAGCTGCTGAGCCAGCAGAACCAGATGCTGCTGGAGCAGAATATAGAGAACAAGGAGCAGTACCATGAGGAGCAGAAGCAGTACATGTGAGTGAGTGGGCCGTGGTGGGCGGCATGTCCATAAGGGGCCTCTGGACTACTGTCCCCAGCCCCCCACAGTGTGCAGGCCTCACTCCGGCCCCTGATACCCTGTCTTCTCCTCCACCATATACCTGTTGCTTTCAAGACAGAGAACAGCCCCTAGCCATTAGGGTTTGGAGGATTAGAGATGGAGCTATACCATTTTATGGAATATTCTAGATTTCTGAGAGGTAGAGATTAGCTTGCATGTGTGTGAGGTTTCCTGATCCCATGTGCTCTCTGTGTGCATGTATATGTGTGGGGAGGGGGTACAAGTGTGTGTGTGTGTTTGTGTGTGTGTGTATGTGTGTGTGTAGGCCAGAGGTCAACCCGGAGTGTCATTTGAGACAAGGTCTCTTATTGGTCTGTACCTTCCTGATTAGGCTAGGCTGACTGGCCAGTGAACCCCCGAATCCTCCTGTCTCTTCCCCACTGGGATTACAAGGGCACTCCACTATGCCTGGCTTTTTATGTGGCTTCTGAGGATTGAACTCAGGTCCCCTCATGCTTCCATGGCAGTTACTTTACCAGCTGAGTTATCTCCTCTGCCCTCACTGGCTTTTTCTGAAGTATTATCCACCGTCGGAAAGGTCTCTCTCTACTTCTAGACTGGAGTTCATTTGTAGACAGAGGCAGCCAGCACTAGCTGTAGCTCAGGGAACAAGTTCAAATTGAGAGCTGAGAATCAGTTTCTCCCTCACCTGACTGTAGCAAGTAGGTTTGTTCTGTGCCTTGCCTAACCTCTCCTCCTCAAGCCTTATGTAGACCCTGGGAGCCTAGAACCATGGGGTGACAGGGGCTGTGCCCCCTCCCACTGGGATTAGAGGCCCCAAAGGACAAGTAGAGGGAGTCGTTTTGCTGCTGAGATGAGAGGAGGCCAGGTTGGATGGGGAGAGTTGGGTGTGGTGGGTGATGTAGGTGCTGGGAATGTAGGAGAGAGGGCTGCCTGTCTAAATTAGACACTGCATCTCCTGGGACATGTTTGAAGGGATGTGTGTCCCGGCCTGGGCACATGACAGAGGTAGTGAATGTGAGGGAGAACGCTGATGCTGGAAACCCGCAGTTGGATCATCCGAGGTGTATCGTGCTAGACTAAGCCTGTCCCTCCTCATGACCAGCGTCTCGGGCAAGCCCTGTGCTCCTGGCCCGAGTATGCTTAAGACAAGAAGAGCCAGCCATGGTGGTGCGTGGCTTCAATCCCAGCACTCAGGAGGCGGAGGCAGGTGGATTTCTGGTAATTTGAAACCAGCCTGGTCTACATAGCATATTCATAGAGAGAACCTGTCTTAAAACAAAAAGGCAGGAAGTGGCATGTTTATGGAGGGGTGTGGTCCCTGAACCCCCAGTGCTTTCCCAGCTCTCTCTGATGTAACTCTGCGCCTCCTCTTTGCCTTATGCATCTGCTGGCCACCTACTTCGGATGACTCACGTGGAAGCCCACACTGTAATTTGGGATCTAAGTGGCAGTTGCTTGAAGCTGACCCTCTGTAATCCATGTGGTGGAATCTCCAGCCGAGGTTTGGCAGGTGCTAACGAAGCAGCGTAGAAGCCTGGTCCTCGGGAGATGATTGGTGATGTCTTTTGCATTAGAGGGTGTCTGTGTCAGGCCAGCGGCTTGGCACACCTCTCAGCTTGGTCCAAGCAGCGTGCACCCCATTGGTGCCTTTTCCCAGAGTGCAGCCTTCCCAGTGGGCTCTCGGGAATGTTTTCAGCATGGACAGGATCTTCTCTGTTTCAACAGTGAAGTAACCTGAACAAGTCACTGCCTGGGGCCCCACCTTCCCGTGAGTTCAGCAAGCATGGCAGACACCCCAGGAAACAGGCCCTGGGGCTGCCCGTCGCTACTGTGATGTTGAAAGTGTGAGCCGTTTTCCACCATTTAGAAGCAGAGATTTGCTTCAGGACCTGAGCTCTGGCTTTTCACACGGTCACCATACCCAGCTGCTTTCTTCCTGCCTGGCTGCTCTGCTAGGGCTAGCTGCCCAGGGCGTGCTCAGGCTTGCCACAGGTCCCACTCTGTGGCCTTCTAACTTCTCTGCTTGTCCTCGGAGAACAGTTTGCCTCACAAGCTGTTACCAGGCCCCAGGGTGCCTTTGCTGCCTCAGTGTTCAAGGGTTAGTGTGCCTGGTGATCTGGCTGCATTAGAGAGTGTCTGCCTCAGGCCGATGGTGCCTGGTGCCCTACACAGTTTGGCCAAGCGTGAGTTCTCAGGTGGTCAGAGGTTTGCTCTCTTAAGCCTGCTTAGCTGGGTCCCAGGTGTTCAGAAAGCACGGATAGCTGGAGTTTTGCTTTGATTTATTTGAGATGAGATCTCACTTTGTAGCTTTGACTAGACTAGAACTCACTCTGTAGACCAGGCTGGCCTCGAACTGAGAGATCCACCTGCCTCTGTCTCCTGAGTGCTGGGATTAAAGGAGTGAGCCATCAAGGCCAGCTAGATTCATAACTGGTACTGCTGATCATAGATTCCAATTCAGTGACCAGTGTGGGGTTGAACACCTTCAGGTCTGAATCCAGACACTGATCTCTGATCTAGATTGTACTGCTAAGTACACCCACTTGTTTATTTAAACTGGATTGATCGATTTCCCTCTGTTCACAGAGACAAATTAAATGCTTTACGGAGACACAAGGAAAAACTGGAAGAAAAAATCATGGATCAGTACAAGTTCTATGACCCTGCTCCAAAGAAGTGAGTGGATCTAAGATTAGTGACACACAGTGATCATAGCCATCTTAGCTGAGAGACAAGGCAGCCTGGGAGCCATAGTAGACGACCAGCCCTGCACCCCCACTTATAGGTGTCCCTGTGGCAGTAGTTCTCAACCTTCCTAATGCTGCGATCCTTTAATACAGTTCCTCATGTTGTGATAACCCCCAACCATACAATTATTTTGTTGCTACTTCATAACTGTAATTTTGCTACTGTTATGAATTATAAGTATCCGATACGCAATCCAAAGGGGTCACAGCCCACAGGTTGAGAACCACTGCCCTATGGCAAAGCAGAGCTCCCAGCCTCACCCTTTATACCCCAGCTTGTCCTGTGAGGGTGGCAAATGCCAGCCAGCCCTGATGAGACACCAGGGTGACTCACCCATGAGCCCTGATAAGAGGCAGAAAGTTGTGAGTCGGAGTCATTAAAGCTAAATATGGACATGGTTGGCTTGTCAGAGTTTTAACATGATGTGGACAGCACAGCCGTGGTCCTCTGAGGGGAAGGGAGCCTGAGCAGAATGCCTGCTGGGCCCCACAGTTATCAAATGTGGTGTACACATTGGCCTTGTATTTCTAACTACCGTTTAACCCAGACACCCGTGCCCCTGGTGCGCTTGCTGAATGCCAGTCAGTGAACATGTCAGTGGTTACCTTTAGCAGGTAATATGCCTGAAAATGACAAAACCAGCTAGTTTGTACAGCCCCATTCTTGCACAAACAGCACATTTTAAGTGTTTTTCTTCTAAGAGACTGGCATGGATTTCTGATCTCACATACCCTTCTGCTACGGCATAGCCTGTACCCAACAGTTAGGCTTCTCAGTTCCAGGACTCAGGGGTATAAATAAGATCATGACGATGTTCATAAACACCAGCTTCTTTTCTTGAGGTTACTGGGATCGTGCTCAGGTCCTTGTGAATGCTAGGCTAGAGCCCTGCCTCAGAGCCACACCTCCGGCCCAGTGCCATTGTTTGGCTCTGTGAGCATGGGTTGTGACTTCTAAACATCTTCTAACTAGGAAGAACCACTGGATCGGAGCCAAAGCCCTAGTCAAACTTATCAAGCCAAAGAAAGAAGGCTCCAGAGAACGGTTAAAATCCACCACAGATAGCCCCCCCTGGCAGCTGGGGCCCTCAGAACCCGCCTCACCATCTGCCTCCCAGAATCTCAGATCACAGACGGAGAACTCCGACAACCCCACATCCGGTTTGAACTGTGCAGAAGAACGGGACACCCACAACGGGCCTGTGGGGAAAGGTAGGTGCAGCTGCCAGATGTGGCAGAGTAAGGATAGAGGCTCCGAAAGATCCATTCACTGATGGGGTGTGCCATGCCTCCATGGGAACGTGGCGGTATATGTGTCCCCTACCTGGGCACGGCACCGAGCCAGTTTCTGCTGTGGCTGTGTTGTTACTTTAGAATAGGAAGCACCGTTTATTACATGGGCTGCGTGGTTATTTGAACATCTGGAGTTGATGCTTGGGCAGGCACCCTAGGGAGGAAAAGCAGCAGATGTGTTTGGGGTTCCCTCCAGTGTGTCAAAGGTTGTGGTTAGCTCTTTTCTGTACACGTGTATTTACCACACCTTCCATGTGCCCAGGTTCAGAAAGTCCTGAGTGGCTGTTTGTTGTCTTTCATCGTTTGAAAAGCACCTTGGTTTATTCCCCACACAGATCTAACCTTGGGTCCTGTAGTCTTGGGACACTGGGCTGGCGTTTGGAATTGGCCAGGGGCTCTGAAGGACGACAGGAACTGGTCGTCTGTGTTGTAGTTCGTCGGCATCTCAGACCAGATGAACTGCACATGACTGTGTCGTGGGTGGGAAGTGAATGGCAGCCTTTGGTCTTCATAGCGCTTTACCACTGAGCCATTTTACCAGACTCCCGTGCAGTCAGAATCTCATCTAGAAGATGGAGTGTTGGGGCTGGAGGGACACTCAGCAGTGAAGAGCTGGCTGCTCTTGCAGAGGACGTGGGTGTGATTCCCAGTACCCGCATGGCAGCTTACAACTGTCTAACTCCAGCTCCAGGAATCAGTTTCTCCGTGTAGCCCTGGCTGTCCTGAGATTCACTCTGTAGACCAGGCTGGCCTTGAACTCAGAGATTCACCTGCCTCTGCCTCCCAAGTGGGATTAAAGGTGTGCACCACCACATCCAGCTCTTTTCCTTTCTTTCTTTTTATTTTTTTAAACAAGATGGATTGTTGTGCACACATACAAAAGGAAGAGGTTGGCAAGGCAGGTTGGCATGATACAGACATTATTATCACAGTCACTGCCAGGTCTGTAGTGACTGAACCCTTTCAGAGCTCGGTCCAAATTTCAGATGTTATGGTATCCAAAATGACCATCATAGAGTCTGAAATACAAGTTACCTTAAATATTTCAAGACGGTCAAGTTTACTTTTCACTATCTTTTTTCGGGGGGGGGGGGGCACAGTATTTATGCCAGACCTTCACTCTGAGTAACTTAAATTTTATCAAAGACACTGGAACTTTCTGAACTCATGTCAGTGAACCCAGGGCTCTCAGGGGCTGATGGAACACCGAGAAGGAGGAACAGGTGCCCTCTGTGGGTTGTGTCACATTCGCCACTCCAAGTACCCAGGTCGTCTTCAGCTGTGAGGAGTATACATGCTCCTGTCAGCTGCATCTCCGTTCTCCATGCGGATGGGAGTAGGTAAAGGTGAGCCAGTGCTGAGGCAACAGTGAACAGGGGCTCATGATGCAGCTCAGTCTTGTCTAAACTCGTTCTATAACCCAGACAGGCCGTGAACTCATGGCAATCCTCCTGCCTCAGCCTCCTGAGTCCTGGGACAACAGGAGAGAGCCACCACACCCCAGCTCTTAACTAGCTCTAAACATTAGCTTAACATTTCTTATAGCCAGAGAGGGTCTTGTGGCTTCCAGTTTCCATACTGGCAATTTTTGAACATTTCCCGTTTCAGCCTATATTGTTCAAGTCGAATGAATGAATTAGTTGTGTTTAGTTTAGTTGAGTTAAGAAGACTTTCAGAAGCCCTGGTGTGGTGGCACACTCCTCAAGTCCTAACACTTGAGGGGCAAAGGCAAGTGGTCTCGGAGTTCGAGGCCAGCCTAGTCTAGAAATCGAGTTCCAGGACAGCCAGGACTACACAGAGAAAACCTGTCTCAAAAAGGCAAACAAGGAAGAAAACTTGCAGAGAAAGAGTGTCTACCTGGTCCAAACTGCTGCTGGGAGCTGAGTACCCTTTGAACTGCTTTGGGTGTTCTCTGTCTCATCCAGTCCCTAACAACCCGTGAGGTGGACGTTATTCCTGTCCACTTTTTATGTTATTTGCTAGAAGATGGTCTCATGAAGGCAACACTGAGGAGTAAAACCGATATAGTAATAGAGATCCAAGCCTGGTGTCTCAGCCTCTGGCTCCTGAGCTGGTGCTGCCTGCAGTAGCTGTGGAGTTCTGTTCAGTGCCTCCCTCCCTCTGCTGTGGTCACCAACCTAGGACCCTTATGCTATGGTGTGGGATTTGACCACTAGGTGGTGCTGTGGCAAAGGAAATAGTAGAGATTCGAGTCTCGGCTTTAATCCTAAAGCAGAAGTCTGTCGGGTCAGTTAATACCCCTGAAAGGTATGTTCGGGAGCTTAGATTGGTTGTCTGCTTTGTGGTGCCTCCACTTTAAAGGCCAAGTGCAGGACGTGGGGGGGCGTGGTCTGAAAGGAAATAATCTCCCCAGGTCTTGGGGGGGTTGGGGTAATGAGAAAGACATTTGCGTGTTTCTAAACTCATGTTGCCAAGGGAGGTGATTCCAGAATTACAGCCTACGGTGAGTGCTTCAGGTAGACTGTGCTCTGACGGTGAGCCAGCATGTCATTAGGTGTGTCCAATGAGTTGTGAGGGAGCCTGTCATTAAAAGGAATGAGTAAGAGAAGCTGGCTTCCATGTTAATAAGCATTCTTATTTAATAATTTAACACACTGAAACTGAAAAATCATCTAAACCGACGGGCAGGCGGGCGGGCAGCTCCTGGGGCAGCGTATAGTTCTCCTGAGGCGCTTCATGAGTAATGGTTGGCACCGGGGTGCCACTAAATTAAATTGAAGCAGAGCATGAATGGTTCTGGCCTGGGTATTGGGTATTGATTGGTTGGACAGGACTCTGCTTTCCTAAGTACCTTTTGCTAGCTTGGACTCATTTGTGATTATTGTTCATTTCATTTGTTTTTTTGTTTTTCTTCTTCTGGGTTATCACAATGATAACCGTGTAGCATCCCAGCGCAAAAAGAGTCCCTTTTTGAGAAGCAAAAGCAAGGATAAAGACAAGTCTCCGTCGGCCCACCCAGCTCTCTCTAAACGCCTGCGATTCTGGTCTTCCTCTGACATCCCATCCTCTCCCAGCGAGTCTGTCTGTCTCTCAGACATTGGGGATTTCTGACCCCCTCCTTTACCATTGTCTGCATCATGTGTCCCTCCTTCATTTCTAAAATTCAAACTACCAACCAAAGGAAGTTAGTCCCTAAAGGCCACGCGGTCCCTAGTGGACCCCAGTACCTCACCCCAGTCACAAAGTAGCCATCATGGATCCTGATCGCAAAATAGAAGATGAGTTGTCATGCTCCCTGGACCATTCTTCAGCACAGCACAGTGTAGGGGACCCTCGGGATGTACGTGCGTTTACTTATCCCTGGGCCAGGAGACCCGTGCTAAGTAAGTGAAGAGGCCTCGTGTTCCTCCCCCTCCCTGCATCTGCAAGCTTCTGTCGTGCCCGCGTGCAAAGCGGGAGTGGCCAGTTGTCATTGCTTCCTGAAATACCCACCGGCGAGCAGGCAGCCTTCCTAAAGATTTATTTCTAAGCAGCTCAACTTTGTCCCCCGCTCTTTGTCAGCACACAGAGCTACTGGCTTCTGCTCCTGAGCCCCTAGTCTGTGTTTTGAAGGATTACCTGCTCTGTTTGAGCATTTTGAATAATTGAGCTGATTCTGCCCAGCCAGAGGCAAGTTTTATGACTGTGTTGTGGTTCTTTGACATCGTGTATGGTGAAATCAAAACCATAGTGGACAGAACATATATCAGGACATAAGTCACACCCAGAGCAGGGGGAGATGCTGACCAGAGAGGTTACCACCACTGTCATGGTTCCATCTCACATCACAGCTCTGTGATTTGGGCCATGGCCCCTGTCTCCTATATGGTTATTACATAGTCTCCCTTAAAATGACTCACTGTTTGCAGTTCACTTTATCTTAAAAAGGAAAGGTTATTGTCAGGATATAGAAATCAGGTGACCAGCCGGGCAGTGGTGGTGCACGCCTTTAATCCAAGCACTTGGGAGGCAGAGGCAGGCAGATCTTTGTGAGTTCGAGGCCAGTGTGGTCTACAGAGCAAGATCCAGGAAAGGCGCAAAGCTATACAGAGAAACCCTGTCTCGAAAAACCAAAAAAAAAAAAAAAAAGAAAGAAAGAAAAAAGAAATCAGGTGCCAATACAAACCTGTAACTATGACAACGTTAAGGTTGGTTATCATTGCCACTGACTTGAGTTGTGACCCTGTCTTTAAGAACACCAAGCCATCATGGTGCCTGGCCCCAGAGTCTGTCTTCCTCGCATGCTGTTGGAATTGTGCTGGTCTCTGTCTGGTGTTCATGCTAACTGCTTGCCCATCTCCACCTCCCTTCTGGACCTTCATTTTCACCTGACCCACAGGAAAGGCCCCATCACTGTTCATTCTACCAGACTTGACTCTTGCTTCTCATCAGGGTTATCATCCAAAATCCAGTCTGCCCCTCGGTTCAGATACTAGGCTCTGGGCCTGGAAACCACACAGAGAAGAGCCCTGAAGTTGAAGGACTGAAGAGTCCACTTTGTATAAGAGCGACCTCCAGCTGCAGCCTGGCACCTGGGCATATGGCATAGGCCTTACACAGAAGGCCTGGCCAGCTGTCAGGCATGCTCCTGACTCTTTCTTTTGTTTCTTTGGGGTTGTTTTGAGGTGCTGGCGTTCGAACCCTGGGTCTTACCCATGTGATGCAGGCACAGTACCATGTCACTGTCCTCAGCCCTCCCTGCTCATTTCTGTCTTGTGTCTGGAGGTCCCACACTCACTCCTATTTGGTTTTCTGTTTATTTAGGTGAGTTTTGTTGTTGTTGTTTTTATTTTTGGAGGGGGTGATTTTCAAACATATTACCTAATTTCAACAGGTATATATGTTTATGGCAGAAAATTAACTCTGCTTAAAAGCCTAAGCTACAAGGGGAAAACCACCTTGCAGAGATTAAAGTTTTGGGTGTTTTTGTTTTGTTTCTAAGAATAAACTCTTGTGAGCTTGTCAGTGAACTTCCTTTTGACACCTCCAAGGAACCCAGTTGGCAGGACATCTGCAGATACTTATTTGGGCTGTTGAGACAGGACTTGGGGTTCTGTACAGGAGCGCAGGAAGTGTACCCTGAGGCTGACTTCTGGGTCGTCACCAACGTTTTATTTCTCCTCTTGAGTTCTGTTTCTTCCCTGCCAGTCCCCCGATGCCAACCATGTGACCCACACTGGACCCTGAGCTAGCCTCGTGGTAGCCGCCTCGTCTCAGCCGCAGCTGGGGGGCCGCCTAGCTTGTGTCTCTGTGGTCTGTGTGCCCCGCCGCACCTGCTTTGGGCCTCCATGTGCTTGCTCAGCCTTGGCATGGGCTTACAACCTCATTTCTCAATGTCTTCTGCCCCAGGCCCCGGGGATCAGAAACCAAAGCGAGGGTCCCCTCGAGCAGGGCAGTGTTGACCGCACAGATGCCTCCACCGACCCAGCTGTGAAGTCCTGGCCCTCAGAGCCTGGCTCCTGGACTTTTTCAACCTCAGCCATCATGGCAGCCCCTTCCAGCTCCACCCCAGTCCCCAAGCACCCAGGCCGCACCAAAGGTGAGTAAGACCTCTAGATGATGATCTCTGGGCCTGCGGCCCTTCTAAAACCGAGGTACTCGCAGAGGGGAAACACTGATGAAGATTTTGAGTCACAAAGTTGGTGCAAGCCTTGTCTCTACTTATCAGCCAAGTGACTTTGGATAAATAATTCAACCATCAGTAGGCCTAAGTACCACGAGAAAAACCTCAGGACCCAGCAGCAGCAGCAGCAGCATTCAGGCTTTGGTGGCACCAAGGCTGGGCTGATACCAGGCAACTCCCTGGAGTCAAGAGATACGTTCTCTAGAAAAGATGAATGAGAGGGTCTCTAAGCCAGAAGTCTGTTGACAGAACCGAGGACAGATGTCCCATGCTGAAAACAATGGCATCAGCGAAGGGTTTGCAGATATGCGATATACTAGAACTCCAGTGGCCATATGTGTTCACACCTCAGGTGCAAAATCAATAGTCCTTGGGTCTCATTAGCTGAAGAGATTCCCAGCCAAATGGCTTGGTCAGATGTCAAATAAAGCCCCATAGAGTTTCAAGGATTCTGTGGACACCCGGGGAGAGCCTGCAGCCCCAAACAGAGGAAAAGCCAATGCAAAAGTCCCTGGCATAAACGGGGGTGTTTGGAAGCATTGAGATGAAAGTGTTACAATGCCTAACGGTGATAAGAAAAGTTCCTGTGCTCATGAAACAAGAACAGGATGCTATGAAAGAAGTGATGGCAAGAGAGAAGCGTTTGAAAATCTAAAATAGGCAAACAGAAGGGAAGGGATGCCTAAAACTGCCATCCATATAGTTGAAGAGAGATGAAAATACAAAAAGAAAAAGAAAAGAAAAAACAAAAACAGCTGAATATGATTGCTTCTTCGGGGCTGGACCTACACACTCAGCCTTGGAAGGCTTAGGCATTGCACAGCCTTGATGCTATAAGTAAAACAGAAGCAACACTCATGGGCCCCTGCGCTCACGGTCTGGACACTTGTTGCCGGTGGGTAGGTAACTGATTTCAACATGGAGATCTTGAGAGGCGACCCCACATTTAGTGCTTAGATAGAGACACTGGCAAGCTTGGAGAGGCCTCTTGATGGCTGACTGGAGGGTTCCCCGACTAATACCTTGTTGGGGCTGAGGGTGCTAGGCCTGCTCACCCTCTCCTCTTGGGTGCTGGGTCCCGTCTGTCTCCTTTTCCTTTCCTTCCCTCCTGCCACCTGATGGCATTGTGACCCCTGAAGATGAGTTGTTGCCACACCCTCTGCCTTTGGTGCTCCTGGCTTTCAGGGTTGGAAGGGTTCCCGGGGCAGTAGACTCCGCTCCTTTACCTGGCCCCTAGGCCAGAGCTCCCTTGCCCCTCATGCATGGGCACAAAGTGTAACCGAAAGTAGATGGAATCAGTCCAATGCATTAGCCTGTCTCCTCTTCCCAGGTAGACAGATGAGCAGAGGCACCATCTATACCCCCTCTCTTAACCAAGACTTGGACCTTACCTTGATTCAGGGGGCTGAACAAAGGGCCGAGATGGTCATGCAGCCAGGGATCCCAGAGTTTTCCTTGTGGGTTATGGGTGTTCTAGAACCCCAACACATTAACTTTATTCTCACCTTAGGTAGTAATTCAGATGACAACCTCTGTGAGCCTTCCATGGAGCCTGAGGGCCCCTACCCCAGGCAGCCAGGTGAGTGGCTGGTGTGGTATCAGGTGGGTTTTTATCAGTAGCACTTTGAGTTCAAGCTCAGCAGCATGGATGTCATGGAAACCTAACACACGAAAGAGGTGAGGGTGGAATTGTTAGGATGGACGTGGGGATGCAGGGGCTGGAGCCTTTCTGAGCCTGCCTTCCTGCCCTGCCCAGGAGCTTCTTCTCACAGTTCCCTACTGGGCAGCCTCTACAGGTAAGGAATTCACTGTCCCCCTAGAAGCCTCCGGTTCAGAAAACTCTTGGCGTGCCTTGCTGTACAGCAACCTCCAGGTGTGCCAGGGAGTCCTGGTGACCAATGCAGGGACTAAGTTTTAGGAAGGCTTGCACTTTTCTCTTGCTCGCCTGTGGTAACACCGAGTTGTATGAAATCGCAGTGTTAGACATGCTTCTCACCTGGCTGTGGATGTTGTAAGTTTCTGCAGACGAGAGAACAGGTAACAGCCTCCCAGGCTTCTCAGAACTACGAGGTGCTTTGGTTTCCTTTTTCGTTTCTTCCTCCCTCCCATGCACCTTCCTTCCTTGAGCCCAGCCTTCACACAGGCAAGACAAGCACTGTACCAGTGAGCTGCCACCCCGAATCTCAACCTTTAGGTTTATTCTATGTGCGTGCATGTTCTCCCTGTGTACATGTCTGTACCACTTACATGCTTAGTGCCTCTGGAGGCCAGAAGACACTGTCAGGTTCTCTGGAACTGGAGTCATAGATGGTTAGGAGCCCCCATGTGAATGCTGGAAATTGAACCTGGGTCCTCTGGAAGAGCCAGTGTTCTTAAACGCTCAACCATCTCTCCAGCCCCCAGTTCTCGGTTTTTAAAAAGTGATTCTAGGGGGCTGACAGATTGGCTCAGTGTGTAAGGGCACTTGCCAAGTGCAGGCCTGGCAACCTGAATTTGATTCCATAACCCATGCGGTGGAAGGAGAGAACCAACTCCTGCATTTGCCCCTTGACCTCCATACACACGTGTATACACACACACACACACACACACACACACACACACACACACACAGAGTAAATAAATAAATGTTCAACAAGAATGAATGTTTTAAAAAATAAAAAGCAGTGGACCAGCGGGATGACTCAGTGGCTGACGGCACTTGCCACCAAGCTGGATGGCCTGAATTCAATTCCAGGACCCAACTCCTGCAAATTGTCCTCTGACCTCTGCACATGCCCTCTCACACATAACACACACTAAATCAACATTTTGTTGTTGTTGTTTGTTTTGTTTTTAAGTAAACCCTAGAAGGGTAGAAAGAAATTCCTCAAAAGGGAAACTGGAGGTTTACATGAGTTCGGTTTGTGTCTGATGTGCTGGAGTAGTCGAGGGATCCAGCATTGTAGATTCCTGCCCGCTGGGTAGTGAGTCAGACGGTGGTGGCGTTAGTTATGAGTCTGTGAGTGAAGACAGACTCTTTAATGAGGCCTCCTGGCCAGGACCCTTCTGTCTTTACCCACAGTGTGGCCCTATAGTAGGAGGGGCCCTTCCAAGTACACCAGCTCACTGAGTGGCCTGTTTGGCGTCCGGTTGCCTGGCCAGGGGGTTCTTCAAGCACCTCCCGACTCCTCCAGCTTCTCTGTTCAGCATATGGAACGAAAAGAATTGTTTAATGAACATGGGTGTGCGGGCATGGTGGTTCAGGCCTGTAATCCCAGCTCTCAGGAGGCTCAGACCAGAGGGTTATGAGTTCAAGGCTACTCTAAACTACCTAGTAGGGCACTAACTCAAAACAAAACCAAAATTAAACAGCAAACATGAATGTTTTCCTTTAGTGCCGCCCAGTGCCTGTTACAGAACAGCCTGTGTTTCTAGCTGCCCCTCCACGGAGGGTCTTGGTCCAATATTGTTTCCCAAGCTCCAAGTCTTCTTTGGCTCATCCCTAAACACCTTACCAACAAGTGTGTTCCAGGCACCTGCTCTGTGCAGAGCCTATCATGCTTGGGACTTAGGCCTGTGTAGACACCTGAGCTCCTTGGGGACAGCAAGCCAAGGGCCTTCTAGTGTTTCTGAAGGCTTGCCCAGTGCCGCTCCACAGCCACACTTTGCTGCGGAGCTAGGGATGTTGTAATACTGCCCCTGTCCCCTCGGGGTTCAGAGCCCAGCAGCAGAGGTGTTTGCTCCCCTCACACTGGCACAGGCTACTGCAGAGGGACCAGGAGAGGTCTGCGGACCTCAGAAGGGATGGTCCAGCTATGGCAAGGAGTGATGTGCTGTCCTTCTGCATCTGAAGCAGGGTGATTATTGCAGACTGGCCCAGGCTGACACTCACAGTCCCAAGGGCTGGGTCCCTCTACCTGTGTTAGTAGGAGGCTGGAGTTTTCAGTTTAGAGCAGATGAATGTTTGAGGCAAGTGACTGTAAAGAGCCAAAGAAAAGCAGCAGTGTGCATAGCAGCCGCTTTGTTCCTGACATCCTGGCGTCCCCTCCTGTGATTACCTACAGGAGGCACTCAGACACACACTGCTGCATGCACATCCGTGTGTGCGCCTGCTGCCGTGGACAGTACCTCACTGCTGTTTTGGAAAGGGCTGTTTGCATGTGTTCCGGAAAGTTCTGTGTAGTAAGAGAGGTAGTCTCTATGCTCCAACCCTGGGTTTGCCCAGAGGAGCCGTTTTGAACTTTTTGTACTGGAATTCTATGATGTGACCTGTTCTATTACTGTTTGAAACTAGATGCCTAGACCTGGGAACGAATAGAGACCCAGCTCTGCCAGTTACGGCTAGCCTGCTGAGTGCCATGTGTAGCTCTCTGTTGCTGAAGCCAGTGGCCTCAGCAGAGTGTATGCCGCATCCTGTGGACCTTCCTGGCTGAAAACACTGGTCTGAACTGGTGTACAATTGCTTTGGTGATGTTTTCTTCCTCGAGTCAGGCTGTTAACCTGGGATCTACCTGGTCACTGGCCCTTTGTATTAAATACAGTCGTTCCTTCCCAGTGTCGCGGCCGAACAGCTTGGAGAGCAGCAGGAACGCGTCCAGCAACAGCTCGCCGCTGAGCCTCAAGGGTAAGGCTCTTCCCATGGAGCACTTGCAAACATTTATTGGGACGTTCTGCTCTGGGCTCTTACCATTCTTACAGTTCAGCTCTGCTTAGTGGGGCTTGAGACACGTTCCAGTGCAGTGGTGGGTCATACACCAAGGCTTCAAGCATAGGCTAGGGAGTTCTGAACAGATTAGAGACAGGTCCCTTCTTCCCCTGCCTACCCTGAGGACATGGGTAAGTCACAGGTCCTCTGGGTCCAAGCTGGGTGGAAAAGGGATAGGGACCAATGTTCTTTTCCACTCAGAACTGAGAACAAATGTGATTCCTTTTGAAAACAAGTTTTGTATCCCAAGCTGTTCTCCAGCTCACTCTAGAGCCAAGGCCAGAGTGTCACCATGCTAGTCTGTGTGGGGCTGGGACACTAACCCAGGATGTTAGCCAAGCACTCTGCCAACTGAGGTACGTCCCCAGGCCGAACTGGATTCTTTAACAGAAATTTTATATTTTAAGGGTTTTGTTTCATGGTCTGTTTCCATGTTTGGACCCCCTCCACCCTATACCCCCTGCATTTGAAGAGGCCATACGCTGTCACATGACCTTAGTGCTTGAGACTAAGTTTATCAAGATTTTTCTTCTTAACCTTCTACATGATTGACCCCTGCGAGAGTGACCTCGCATCTAGTGGGTGCGAAGTGAGCTTTTATTATGTGAATGAATGAACGTGTCAGGGTTAGTGATTTGAACGTTACTGCTGGCTTTAGCAGCACACATCCTGACATTGGAACAGTGTCAACGGCGTGGTTCCTGAGCAAGGGTGATGTGTAAGCTGATGGAGCCGTGAGGCGCTCAGTCCTTCTGCACTGGGCTTATTGTTCCAGTGTAAACCTTCTCAGCACACACACTTCATCTGCAGTTTCTGTCTTTTGTGACACAAAGACAATTGTTGTTATCCTGGGAGATGCACTCCTTTTTTAAGAGGAGAGAAATAGGACTAGGGATACAGCTCAATTTATAGAGTGTTGGCTTAGCGTGCATGAAGCCGAGTTCCGTCCCCAGTACTGCATACACTAGGCACATGCCTGTAATCCTAGTACCTGGGAGGTAAAGGCAGGAGGATCAGAAGTTCAAGGTCGCCAGCAAGGGCAACATGAGACAGAGTTTTTGTTTTGTTTTTTTTTAACTAACTAAATAAATAAATAAAAAATAATATAACATGGAGGAATATTGTCTGCTGCCTAAGAGATGGGAAAAAATTTTATATTCATTTTTAAATTTTAGTGAAAGTTTTCTACTTTTACTTTTTACCAGTTTGTTAAGAGTCAAAGTATGGTGTTAATGGCTGCCTAAGCAATTGTGGCTGAGCAGCAGGAGTACCCAGGGCTTGGGGACAGATTTTCTCAGTTGGGATGGTTTCAGGTGAGCTGCAGGGAGCAAGAGAGAGCCGAGACTGATGCGTGCCCCTCGGTTGCCCTCCCAGGTTCCTCTGACCGTCTGCACAGCCGGTGTGAGAGCTTCAGCAGTGCAGACCTGATCCCCAGCAGGGACCCCTCCACGCTGTCTCGGGATGCCGGCACCCCAGGACGTGGTGTTCTCAGCCGCCATGAGTACCCTCCGCTCCGGAATGGGCCTGTCCCCCAGGACAGTGTCCAGAAGAGGGGTGCAGCTCCAGCCCACACTGGGGGGCGGTCCCGCTCGGCCTCACCCAGCAGTGAGATGGTCACCTTGGAGGAATTTCTGGAGGAGAGTAACCGAGGCTCTCCCACTCACGTGAGTTCTCCGGCCCAGCAGGAGCCAGTGTGGGAGGGAGGGACAGCAGGGCTGGCTGGGCCGTGTCAGGATATTCAGTGCCACTAGCCGAAGGATTGCTGTGAGCTGGCCTCGGGCCCTTAGAACCAAGCTGGCGTAGTCTGTGGCCAGCACCCGCCCGGGGTTTGTGACCACCGAGCTCTGAGTGCTGCTTAGCCAGGGCCATCTCCAGCAGCCATGGGCAAGCGCGGAGGGGCTCTCAGAGGGCCGCAGAGTAAACATTTTAGACTCCTGGGCCCCTGTGGTAGTTGTGTTGCAGCCATCTTGCCCTGCTCCTGTAGAGAATGCAGACTTCGGCCAGGCCTGGTACAACTGCTTACACGCAGTGACATTTGAATTCTGTGTGGTTTTCACATGCCGTGATGTAACTGAGAGAGGGTGCGTGTGTGTGGGTGCGTGCATGCGGTGCTAGGGATTGAACCCAGGGCTTTGTGCCATTCCTCGTTCTGCTTGGGTTCTTGTTTGCTTGTGTTTGATATTTTTGTTCAGTTGTTTAGAAACATGAAAACTTACTTGGAGCTGGGCATGGTGGTAGTCATCCCCTTAGAATCCTAGCACTGAAAAGGCAGAGACATGCAGGTCCCTGAGGCTCCTTGGCCAGCCTGCTATGCTAATTGGTGAGTTTCAGGCCAGAAAAAGACTGTTGTCTTAAAAAAAAAGACAAGGTAGACAACATCAGAGGTTTTTCCTTTGGCCTCCACATACATGTCTGCACATTGCAACATTGCATACAGGCACACACTCATACGTGCATTACCCATCCATCAAAGACTTGTTTGCTCACACATTGTGAAAATAGGCTGCAAGGGGCTGGAGGTGTAGTTAGTAGGGCCGGACCCTGGGTTCAATCTCTAGCAATGCAAGCGCACGCGCGCGCGCGCGCGCACACACACACACACACACACACACACACCCTACCTCAATAGTGTCTCACCTCCATAACCACCTGTTGATAGACCCTCCTGTGCTCTTTAGGGCCTCAACACATCTTAGGTCCACCGATAGGCTGTAGTGTGCTGTCTGAAATTTGTAATGTGATCTCTTGGGTTTTTTTTGACTGAAATACACCATCTTGGCCTTGAAGACTGTTGAGTTAATGCTTCGGTTTTTCTCCCTTACTCCCCTTAAACAAAACAGATTTCATGCATGTAGTAAAATCCACGGCTTGTACTGAGAGCACAGAGGCACGGGGTGTATTAAATACTTGCTCATGAGTGTTCATTGAGTATCTAGTATCTATCGGGCAGTGGGCATGGTGCCTGCTCTCCACAAGTAAAGCCAACCAGCTCCTCCAGAAGTTTGCCCAGCGCCTGGCTTCATGGTCAGCCCAGGAGAGAAACATGGAATGTGGTCCTGGTCTCCTTCCTGTGCTTGTGTTCTGTCTGTCTGTGCTGGCTTCATGGCAGCTGCTGGAGGTCCCCAGCTGAGAAGCACAGAGTACCCTGGGAAGCTGGTGTCTCCTGTTAATGGTTTCTGGGCCCTACCGTAGGTCCAAATTGCCTGGTAGGGTTGCCAGAACACACGCCACACTGGGGCTTCTGGCTGGGTGGGTCGGAGGCAGTGCTCATGTCAGTGAGCATCATATGAGTTGCTGATACAGTGGCATAGTCCAGGAGTCGGGGAGAGCCTGCAGCTGGAGCCTTCCTTCTTGGTCCTGGAGTGGTGTCCACAACAGTGTGTCCTCTCCCCTTGCAGGTTCTGAGAAAGGATGAGGGCCTCTCCTCTGCTCAGACCTGTTGTCAGTGACAGAGCCTCAGACCTTACAGGCTCCCCCACCTCGTCTCAGCTGATAAGAGGCCTTTTGTAGCCATTTCTGTTGGAGTCTGATGTGGGCAGCCATATAGCCTCCCACACCCCCCTTGAGTGCCTAGGACAGCTCAGTTGTTTGAACCCCAGTAGAACCCTCCCCAGTAGGGTCCCCACCTAAGCCTTTGATGCTGGGGTTGGCGGGGAGGGGCGTATGTTGGGTTCCTGGGGTAGCCAGGAAGGCTGATCTTCTGAACGTGGGTACTCAAGACTTAGAAATTCACTTACACAAAGACAGATGCCACACATTTACTCATGCAGAAGCTAAAAGAAACTGATAGAGAAGGAGTGAGTTCCAGTGGCCGGAGAGCTGGAAGGGAAGCATTTGGAGATTCCAAACACAGAATGTATGCATGCTTTAGGGTGTTTAGACCTGTGTAGAAGGCCAAGTACCCTGACTTAAATGGCAGTTACAAGTCAGTTCAACAGAAGACAAGAGGGGTCGGGGGAGAGGCTCAGCAAGTACAAAATGCTCACCATGTAAGCCTGACAACCTGAGTTCAAGTCCCGGAACCTGCACAAAAAGCTGGATGTGTGGTGGCGTGCATTGGTAATCCAGTGCTCTTCCAATGAGGTGGAAGGTAGATAGAAGATGGGAGTTTCCACAGCTGCCTAAGGGCAGCTAGCCTTGGGCAAGCAGGGACACAGCAGAAGTGAGAGGCCCTGCCACAGCAGGTGGAAGGTGAGAGCCAGCTCCCTCACCTGCACACAGGCAGAAGTAAATGACTGAATGAAAACAGAAACTGCATGCAGAGAGGAGGGGACTGGTGTGGAGATGGGCCCTGGAGTCAGCCCTGGCCTAACCTCAGACCTGCCCTGCCATCTCAGGTTCTATGGCCTGCTTGACCTCATTTCTTTATCTGTCATAAGTAGTTTTTCCACAGCTTGAACCAAACGCTGCCAAGCTGCTTTGGGAATTGGGTGAGTGTAGACAGAGTTTTCTTTGGGCCGCCAGCTCACAAAAAAATGACACGGAGACTTATTATCAGTTATAAAAGCTTGGCCTTAGCTTAGGCTCGTTCCTAACTAGTTCTTATAACTTAAAGTAATCCATATTTTTTTTTTAATCTACGTTCTTTTATGTGGCTCTGTTACCTTTACTCTGTACTGCCCATTCTGTTTCCTCTGGGTCTGGCTGGCAACTCTGCCCTTTCCTCTTCCCGGAGCTCTCTCTGTCCAGAAGTCCCTGCTATATCTCCTGCCTCGCTATTTATTGGCTGTTTACTGTTTATTAAACCAATCACAGTGACACATCTTCACACAGTGTAAAGGAATATTCCACAACAGGTGAGGTGGGGTTTGGGGGGGGGGGTGTTGTTTGTTTGTTTGTTTGTTTTTGGTAGATGAAGCCTAGAGCAGGGCCTGGTGGCACAGGTGATAAATGACACCTGTGGGCGTTAACAGTCACAGCTCTTCCTGGGTGCCCACAGCAGATCACATCAGAAAGCACCGCCTTTCTGGGGTTGCCAAACAGGGTCCCGATGGCTCCTGAGCCACCGGTCCGTCCTTCAGTCTGACACCACAGCAGGCCACAGCAGGCCAAGGTCTACCTCCAATAGGATCTGGTGGCCCCTGACCCTTACATCCTGTCTGGGCTCCAGTCTGTCCTCTTCCCATTGGATTTATCTGTTGTGTGTATGTTTGGACACGCGCACAGTGGTACACGTGGGCATCAGAGGATAGCTGTGAGAGTTGGTTTTCTGTTTCCATCAGTGGGTCCTGGGGATCCAACTCAGGCTGTCAGCCTTGGTGGCAAGCATTTTTACCCCCCTGAGTCGTCTTAGCAGCCCTCCTCCTGTCCGCCTTGGGAAAAAGCCCTCACCTTGACTGCTGCCTCTGCCAGCCCCTGGGATGCTAACTAATGGCTACCGACCCTGGCAGCATCATAGACCTTTGCCTCCGACAGATCTGCTTGTTTCCAGGGTGGTGGCAGAGGATACCTTCTCCTGGATAGGAAAAGCAGAGCCTTAGGGAAGCAGTTTTGTGGAGCCCTAGGATGAGCTCTCTCCACTTCTGGGCCCTCTACCTCTCTGGCTTCCCCCTCCCATCCCACCTCGCTTCCCTTCTCGGGAGGAAGATGTGGGTGGCGGTGCCAGTTCTGGTGTGCGTCGTGTTTCTTTCCTGTCCTCGTGAGTGCCCAAGCCTGTGGGATGGATAGAGAAAGAAGGGCTAATTCATCCCCAAAAGCTTTCTCACCCTGCTCTATACCGTAGGGGAGGGAGATGGCTGAAAGGGCTGTGTCCAGTACCAACATTAAATGTCTCAGTACCAACATTAAAATCGGTGGCTTTGGGGGAAGTCACTTCCCTCCATGTCTGCTTGAGCTGTCTGGTTAGTGTCTGGGGTTCTTCACCCAATGACCTCTGTACTCCTGGCCCCTCATTCCAGACTGCTTCCTGGGCAAGCCCGAAAGAAGCCCATGAGAGACAGAAATGTCAGTCCGGACTCCCAGTTTCCCACCTCTGTTCTCTCCTCTCCCCAGGACACTCCCAACTGCCGCGATGACCTTCTTAGTGATTACTTCCGAAAGGCCCATGATCCTCCAGCCACGGGAGGCCAGCCCAGACCACCAGCTAGGAAAGACGGAGCCAAGATGCCCACCAGCTTTGTGGCTCCCATCAAGATGTCAGTCAACACCTCTGAGGGGCAGCAGCTGAAGCCAGGGCATTATGTAAAGCCCAGCTTGAGACCATCTGAGGCCGAGGCCCTAGCTGGGGTCCCTTCCAGACAGGTCCAGCCTCCCCAAAGCCTGTCTCTGGGTAGACCCAGACAAGCCACCATGCCCTCGACTTGTCACGTGCCTGCCAGCCGAAGTGCATCTCTGAGTAGAACCTTCAGCCTGGCTTCGGCTGACCTCCTCCGGGCCAGTGGGCCAGAAGCCTGCAGGCCAGAGTCTCCTCAGAAGTCAGGGTGTTGTCCTGAGGCTGCAGGAACCAGAGACACAGGCAGCCACAGCCTGCAGGGCTCCCACAGTCTGGCCCGGGAGCGGACTCCACTGGTAGGAAAAGCTGACAGCTCCTCTCCAGGCCCAGGTACTCGTGGCCGGCCACTGGACACAAGGCGCTTCTCTCTGGCCCCCCCAAAGGAGGAGAGGCTGGCCCCCCTGCAGCAGTCTGCCACAGCCCCAGCCCTTGCCACTGGAGGTAGCAGTGGTAGCAACCCCCCGATCCAGCACTTTTCTCCCACTGTGGCTCCTGCTGTCAGGACGAAACCCAAAGTGCCACCACACTCAGGGGAGGTAGCCACCGTCGCTCCTGTGCGGTCGGGGGGGCTCAACACCTCGGAAGGAGACGGGGGCCCAGGGCATGGCTACAGCGAGGGCCTCCTGACCAAAAGCCCTGGTAGATCTCCTGATGTGGCTCCTCACGTCAGCCGGGGCCCTGATGACTTCAATCAAGGGAGCCGCTCAGAGAGCACACCGGCGTCCCCAGAGCCAGGTGGGGACCCGCAAACAGTGTGGTATGAGTATGGTTGTGTGTGACTCTTAGCACTGGATCTGCAGCTTGCGAACCCTGAACTACTTGTGCGCCTTCTGATTGCAGTAGCCTTTTCTCCTGAGTGCCCATGGTGCCGGGAAAGGGTATGGGATAGGGAAGGGGTTCCCACACAGTCATCCTATTGGTCGATGGAAACACTGTGCCAAGCCCTAAGAGGATTACTCTCCAGGGTCTGTAACTTATCTTCTATATCTACAGCTTCCAGCAGCTGCTGTCTTATGGACGAATCTATTTAGCACGGGGACTGCTTAGAATTCAGTGGCAAAACCAGTTTACGCAGAACCAGACACTACTTGAGTAGGAATACTCATTTACAACCTGTCAACCTCCGTTAAAGAGCGTCCGCGCATGTGGATACACGCATGTGTACCAGGCTCACAGAGCTAAGTCCCGACAGTGGGTCGGTCTGGAAACTCCACTCCCGCCTAAAAGCCATTGGTCTTGGGAAAAGCCCAGAGCAGGGCTGGCTGTTAAAACCAGGACCATCGCCATCCCGTTCCTGGGCTCCAAGCACTTCCCTTGATAGCAAGACCAAGCTTCAGGATCAGCCACAGGGTCTGGGCTCTGCTTCGTGGGTTTTGAGGCCACCCAGGGATGAGCCTTTTGGGACTTCCCAGGCTCACTTTCATACAAACACTGGATCTGCTAGGCCTAGGGTGTGAAGCAAAAAGGTGTCCTATGTGTGTCCCAGAGAGGGACTGTCTGGCAGGCGTAATTAGTACACAGAAGGAAGACCAAAGCCACACTTGCTATGTAATGTGGCCATTGCACCCAGCCTTCCTTAGTGCAGAGGGAATGTTACTATTTCTGAATAACTTTGGGGTAGAAACCAAATTTCTTTAATATATATGGACACACATGAATATATATATATATATATACTTTCAGGGGTCTATTTATGTTCCTGTTATGTTGGAATTCATTCTTCAGGGTCTGACCTGCTGTTCGTGTATTTGGTCCAATTCCTGACATGTTTTGTTTCCTATTGTAATGGTGCTTTTCCTGGGATGGACTAAATGATTGGTTTTCTGTTTTGATGTAATGTGCTGAGAAAGAAACCGGGGAGACCTCTGGATGTTAACAAGATCCGTGGGAAGGGTGTTTGGGTTTTATGTGTTAAATGGCCATTCGTTTTGGAAGAGGAGGCTGGGCCGTAATAAAATGGTTTGGAACCTGGGTGAGTCCTGATTTTCTTCAGTGAGCACCATGGCTGCATGCAGTGGGCTACCACAAACTAGGGCTCCCACCCCTAGGCTCCTCCTCAGCTGTGGGAGTCCATAGTTGGCCGAGTCATTGGGTATATGAAGGAGCACAGCCAGCAAGACGGATGTAAAGAGCAGAAGTGTCCTGTGCCAGCAGCCACCCCATGGTCTGTGTCACATTTAGTCGCCGTCAGGTGAGTCCCAGTTGGGCATGGGAGTGCAGTCAGCACAGGATCCCCTTTTGATTTTCCCAAAGCTACACAACTCCCAAGTCAAGGTCTTGGATTTGGCTCTTAGGGTGTCATGTTTAAATCGGGTGGATGGATGGGATGAGAAAAAGTATAGAAATCTCCCCAGGTGACTGAACCTTGTCCTGTTTCCCAGTCCACCTGGTGTTTCCAGTTTCTTCCTCCCTCTCCAGACTTGCTGTGTAAGCCACTCTTGCCTCCCTGCCCTTCCTTCCCGAGGATCTGCAGTCTGTTGGATCTGGCTGCTTGGTGGGTACTGCTGTCTGTGGAGTAGTCACTTGGCAGGCTTCACTCTGGGTGGCCTTTGTCGGATTTGACACCTGGCCAGTCATGCCGTGTTGTTGGCAGTCTTTATCTCACGACTGTGTCCCTTCTGGGGACAGACTTCCCACACGTACACATCCGCAGAGAGCCTGTGGGCTGCTCTGGGTTCCCTCAACCACTTCTCTTCCTTCCACACGCCTCCCCTGCGCTCGCAAACATAGACCTTCCAGAAGCTTCAGGCGTGAAGCCCACCTTCCTGCACTTAACCTCTCAGCTCATCTCCCCAAGCTCTTCAGCTGACCCCATCTGTTGTGCCATCATAGAAGCCCGGGTTTGCTCTGGACCCTCCTATTGGAGGATTTAGTAAGGCAGCTCCACGTAGCTAAAAAGGAGGTTTATTTTGGGGGGTAACTTACAGCTAGTAAAGGGATTGGTTACAGGATCCGGGAGAGGTGAGGTGCAGTCCTGCTGGGTCCTCTGGAGAACTCCGCTTGGTCTAGCATCCAGAGTCCAGGAACACCAGGAACCAAGCAAGCCGGCACATCTGGATCTCGGGTCTTAAGGGCTCCCTTCTCTGCCCTGCTTCAGGGGCCTGTCATAGGTAGGTGTGACAGTTACCTCACTGGGAGTAGTACTTCCAGGTCAAAGCTGGAACAGCTGCCCACTATACCCTCCTCTCAACTGTATTTAGAGATCATGCTAGACCCTTACCCTAGCCTTGGCTAGCTCTTTCATCCTCCAGCGCTGGGGCCCTAGTTCTGGTCTCTCGGCCTCCCTTTGTCTCTTCAGCCCACTCCAGCTTTGTCTAACATAAAGGCTGCTGTTAAAGTCACCAGTGGCACTAATAAGCCAAAGGTAGTCTGGTCACTCTGGTGCATTGACCCCAGGTGACCTTCCTTTTGAAACACTCCCCTCTCCAGGTCTCTGCAGTAGCCACACCCTGCACTCTGCAGACTGAGTCCTGCACACCCGAGGCACACCTAGGCTTCTCATCACCCCTCACGCCCTGACAAGCTCCTACACACCCACAATTCTAATTACAGGCCATTCCCAGGAGGCACAGAGCTGACATCCTCGGTCCCCATCTCCTTTGGAATTCTAGGTCTGCACACACATGACTGAGATGTCCCTAAGGTGCCTAGAATCTAACTCACATCTGCCCCAAACACCAGAGTAGGACAATTCATGCCTAGGTGTTTGACATCCCCTCACCTTCCCCCATGTCCCTTCCTTCAGATGGTTTCAACTCAAATGAGTCTGCATCTGATCCCTATAGCAATACCATGGGTCCAGTAGTTAAGGAGTATGTCCCAGTACTAACCCCTCCTAGGTCCCATGCCCCACCTTCTACACTGACTTATATTTTGGTGTCTGGAAAGTACTCAAGTGACAAGATGAGTCTTCATGTTCACAGCATTAGGTGAGGTCTAAGATTTCGGGCAAGAGGCTTTAGAGAGAACATTTGGAACAGAACAAACATTGGGGATCATCCTGGCAAATACCTGGGTCTGGCAGGGATGAATGCATACATCTAAACCTTACTGGTGTAAAGGATGTGTAATATTTACAAATAATAAAATCTTATCAAAGTCCATGCAGCCACCTGATTGTCATAGAATGTTCTCATTCATGGTTACCATGCTTATGTATTAATGTCAGCCTGTACATGGCTGGCAGGTGATTGTAGTTCCAAAGTGAATGTGGGTTGACACTTTGTCAGCAAGACAAAGGGGTAGCTAGTCAAAGAGTAAAGTCAGATTTCATTGACCTGTGAGTGACCTGCTAAATCAGGTAGTGCTTTCTGGATGCTGCATGGAGAGCTCCTCCATGTTAGTGCTATTCAGGAGGTAATGATCTCCGATATGGCTAGCTTTACTTAAAATGAAGGTGGGACGACAGTATTCACCCAAGACATCCTTTTATAGCGCTAGCATATTGTCTTCATCATTTACTTAAGTCAGAGAGTGGGAAACAAACGTTGAACTGGCACAGTGGCACAGGCCATGCCGGTTTATCCCAGCATTCAAGAGGCTGAGACGAGAGAGGATCTTGAGTTCCAGACCACCCTGAACTACTTAGTGAAACCTTGTCTCAAAACCAAACCAAAAAGCCAACCACAAATCCAGCCATGAATGCAGCATGCCCATTTCTGTGGTGTAAAAACTTGGCTGATTTCAAGCTGCTTGCGTGGTGTAATAGAACATGGGTCAGGAAGAAAGGTGTGCAGTACCCTACACACACACACACACACACACACACACACACACACACACACACTGTAAAACCCACTATACAGATAAAATATGTGTAAACCTTGAAGGTATAGAACTAGTAAAATAATGCAGAAGTGGATGAATTTTGAGTTTTTATGATCCTTGTTTTTATTATGTTGTTTGAGCATAGCTTGACATAAGTTCATCTTAGGTAATGGCCACCTTGGTTTTTATTAATTAAATTTATTCATTTATTTGACATCCCGACATCTGGACTACAGTTTCCCCTCCCTCCCCTCCTGGTGATGGCCTCTTTTAACAACTGGTTTGCACAATTCAGTGTTCTGCTCTCAGGAGCCAGAATGGGCCGACTCCTCACCATAGGAGTGGGCTACGGCAGGGAGAGACATAAGATCGAGAAGAAATGGCCAAAACCAAAAAACATCAAGAGAGCAGAAGGGAAGTGAGGCTGGCGGGCCTAACCTGAAATTGAGATGGGTAGATGCTCCCACAGCGGCTCTTCTTTAGTGGCTTCCTAGTCCTTCCAGCCCTAAGGCTGACCTGGAAGCAGGGGAACCCACTCAGTATCTGGTGATTCAGGTGACACGGTGGACATGGCAGGTCATTCCAAACTCAGCTGCCCCGAGACAGCCTTGGGGAGCCCGGGTTTGAGAACCTGTGTCGGGCTGATCCAGGGCCCATCCCCACCTACACTCTTTCCCTTCTCCGGGGAGCACCGCAGAAAGCCAGCTTGGCACTGAGGCTCTGCCTGGCAGCAGCCGGACGTCAGCCAGAGCTAGGGGACAGGATCTCCACTGTCGTCACCTAGTGCCTGGGGAAGGAGGGAGAGGAAGGTGATTGGGCTCAGCCTGGCGACCCATCCCAGTAAGTCCACCTCATCCTAGTCAGTCTGCCTAGCCAGGGGATATCAGCCACCTGTTCTTCACCCTCCCATCCTCCGCCCCCAAGTACCTCAAAAGGACCGGGGAAGGGATTTGGGTCCCTCCATCTCCAGCGGCTGTGGGACTGCACCCTCCCCAGGCCACTGCGGGGCGGTGGGGGGAGAGCTAGCCAGCGCCTCCCCGTGTCAGCCTGGGGCCTGCTCTTGCCGGGGTCGGGTCTGTGCGGATGGGCACCAAGCCTCCATCGGACCCGCGCCACGCCCCCGCCCTGCGAGCTGCGTACCATCCGCGCCCACCGGGGAGAGGTGAGTGGCTCCACGGCTCAAGGGGGTGGGTACAGCCGGGAAATAACACGGAGGAAAGCACGGCTGCGGGCACTAGGGGAAGACGGCTGACCTTCAGCAATGACGCTCCTGGACTCCTCTGGCTCCGGCAGCAGCGGAAAATTCAAATCCCAAGCTCCTGAATAAAGGCCCAGGGGCGGAGATGGAGAGGAGAAGGGCTGGGAGATCGCAGTCATTCTCTCGATCCGATCCGCTTTGATGAGACCTGCCGCGCTGTGTGAGGGTCAGCAGATCAGAGAGGTCCCCCGGCCTAGGCTTCCGGAGGGAGCAGGTCTCAGAAATCCAGCCCTGCCCAGGCTGCTGGGACATGTCCTGACCCTCCTATTTGTCACGTGTAGGGCAGCAGACCAGGGACCACCAGTGGCATGGCCAATGGAGAGGAACGCAGGGTGGCCCCTGGCCCAGGGAGAGGAAGGAGAAGGGAGGGGCACAGGGTTATTTGTTGAGTTCTAATTTACCATTCTTTTCAGTTCTTCATGCTCCCATTCATTCATTCATTCATTCATTCTCATGGACCAACCCACCGCTGAGCTGAGCTCTGTCCCAAGGTGAAGGGAGCTCTTCCCTGTCAACTAACCACTGCGGGCAGGAATCGAGAGAGGTCCTTGCTATACAAAGAAACTGTATTCTGTACCCAGAAAAGGAAAACCAGTATCCTAACACAAAAGGAAAGTAGTTAGACAGACAAAAAATGAAAATAAGGACAAGCTGAGCAGAGCACTTAAGCCTTGCACCTGCTGCCTGCAGACCAGCCTGAGCTGGTCTTACATTATAACAGAACTCTAGCGGCATGCCAGGTACTCCTGTGCCCAGCAGAGACTTCCTCCTCACTATAATTAGACAAATTAAAAGAGAACCAGATAGAGAATAACAACAGAAATCGAGAGAGAATAACAAGAGAAATCACTAAATGCTTCCAGTCGGCACCTGCGCTTCACAGGGCTGAGAGCGGTAGAGAGCACTTCACTTCATCCTGTTTGCAGCGGCTGGAGGGATGCTTCTTCCAGGAAGCCACCCGACATGCACCCATCAAGAGGCCCTACCTCTCCCACTGTGCCTCGGCCCTGCTTTCTTGTGGTGTATTGTTTGCTACTCCATTTATCACGAAAAGTATTTCCTTGTCTCCATCACTATCCAGGCGCCCCTCCCTGGGGTGTGGAAGATAGAGGTGAATGATCTCTCGGTCCCATTCCAATGATGTCCTGTCTTTCTCTCTGCCATCCTGCTCCTCGTCTAAACCCACACTTCCATCCTTCAGGATCCCTACAGAAAAGCCTAATGAGAGCCCAGTTTCTCTAGAAACTGAGTTCTATCCTGGAAGGTTCCATCCCTGGGTAGTGCCCAACCACAGGCATTCGGTTCCATGGCCTCGGTTGTGGAGCTATACAGAGGAGATGATGGACGGTGTAAATGCCACAGTGCTCAGTAAATGCTGTGGAGTCTCCTTCAGTTGGTCTGTCCTTCAAGGAGACTGCTCTGTGGGGACTCAGTGGCTGGACTCATTCCCTGTCGCCAGTATGACAAATGACCACAAATACAGTGTCTCAGAACAGCACAGAGCTATAATCTCAGAATTTCGAAGGTCAGATCCAAGAGCTCCCAGGGTGGGGTCCTTTGTGAAGGCTCTTCCGGGAGGACGTCCTTCCGGTAGCCTTTTTCATCTACAAGCTGCCGGCATTTTTTGCCTCATTCTCCTTCCCTCCTTCAAAACGGACAATGGCTGATGGGTCTCCTGCTTCCCTCTCTCACTCCTGCTGTTCCGTGAACTCCCCTAAGATAACCCAGATAACCTCCCTAGCTCAAGATCTCAAGTTTAATCACACTTACCACGTCCCTTTTGCCATGTAAGATGACATATTCACAGGCTCCAGAGACGAGGACATAGACGTCTTTGGAGGACTGTCCCTGGAACCTCTTGGCAGGGTTGTGTTAACAGCAGCTGACATTGGACGGTCACAGCATGGACCCTGGGAAGATGGCGCCATCGTACATCTTCATTGTACGTGTGATGCACTAGGACTTTTAGAACTCTGCAGGTGGCAGAGCTGGACTCTAGAGCACCCCTTCTGACCTTGAGGTGACACCACCTCTCTGGTACCATTGCTGCTCCCCACACCCTCAGACTCAGACCAAGCAAAAACTAAAGCTGACTGAATTCAGGGGGAGAGTTGTCACTGGGATTTCTCTGGTCAGGCCCTGGTCTAGGTTACCTTTGTTGTTAACCCTCCATCTTCTCTTTCCCATAGTACCCACACCCCATAATAGGCACATAAACCATGGTCCCCAAAGACTCGAGGGAGGGCTTCCCATAGATGGTTTTATTGTTTGATTGATTGATTGATTGATTATTGGTTGGTCGGTTTTCTTGTGATACTTTGGATTGAACGCAGGGCCTTGTGCAAACTAGCTCAGTAATCTACTACTGAGCCGTAGCCCCAGCCCGTTTGTTTGTTTGTTTATTTGTTTGTTTGTTGTTTATTGAGACAGGGCTTCACTATGCAACCTGACTTTCAACTCTTGTTTCTCTTGCCTCAGACTTTGAGTGTTGCGATTACATGTGGGTATCACATGCCAAGTCCCCGTGGCTCTCTCTAAGGGCTCTGTGTCCTCCTCCTTCTTCACATATGCCAAAAGGACAAGACCCAAGAGGAGGCAACTCTTCTAGAAAGAAAACCAAACAAAACAAAATCGGTCTCCCTGTACCCAGCTCCTTGCCACAAAGAAGAAGCCTTGCACACTTGAGCCAGAGCGGAGCACAGGCGCCTTCCGTGGGTGCTGGGCTGAGCAGGGATGGCTTAACGTTCAGGAGCACTTGTTAGAGCCAGACAGAGTTCTAAGAGTTTTAGACTCATTAACGCATTTGCTGCAACCCTGTGAGGCATTGTTAGCGATGTCATTTTACAAATAAAATGGAGACACAGAGGGCTGCCTAAGGTCGCAGAGCGCAGTGGAGAAGTCAGGGTTTGGTGCGTGCCCCACAAGAACCAAGGTGTGGGGGGAGGGGGCTGGAGAGATGGCTTAGTGGTTAAGAGCACTGATTGCTCTTCCAGAGGACCCAGGTTCAATTCCCAGCACCCACATGGCAGCTCACAACTGTCTGTGACTCCAGTTCCAGGAGACCCTCACACAGACATACACACGGGCAAAACACCAATGCACATAAAATAAAAATAAATAAAAAAGAAGAAGAACCAAGGCAGGTGCTGCTTATGCCGGCTGAGCAGCCCCAACCTGGCTCACAAAACTGCAGCCAGCAAAGCCCCTTTTGTGCCTTCTTGGCTTCCCCTGCTCTCTTCACACCCCTTGCAAGTTCAATTCCATCCTTCCTTTCTTCCTGGACTGGGAATCCAGTCAAGCGCTACCGAGCTACATCATCCCCAACTCTTGTTTTCATTATGAGACAGAGTCCCACTAAGTTACTTGGGCTGGCTTTGAAATTGCTGGAGGGGCCTCAAACTGGTACCCCTCCCACCTTGCCCTCTGGAATAGCTGGGATCACAGGCCTGCACCAGCACACTCATCTGGTCTCCGGTTTCCATGCCAATCAGAAGTGAGGGTTCCCTTATATTCGATCCGTAGGCTGTCCTTTATATTAAGCCCATTTTAGAGAAGAAACTGAGACCCAGGGAAGCTGCCTAGTTTTCACAGCATCAGACCTCTGAAAGTTCTCTGCACTTTCCCCTTCTCAAGGAGCTCAACTTGAGCAAATCCAGCCTGAAAGCTTCTCCCTGGAGTCCCAAGGCCAGCCCTCTAGATCAGTGGTTCTCAACCTTCCTAATGTTGCGACCCTTTAATACAGTCCCTCAGGTTGTGGTGACCCCCCAAACTGTAAAATTATTTTTGTTGCTACTTCACAGTTGTAATTTTGCTACTGTTATGAATCATAATGTAAATATCTGATATACCTGACATGTGATCCCCAAAGGGGTCATGAACCACAGGTTGAGACATGCTCCTCTCAATGCATATGCTCATACTCCATCTGGACTTGAGCTGACTCCCCCCACCAAAACACACACACACACACACACACACACACACACACACACACCAGCCTCAGCATCTCCTGTCTTCAGATGTCCCCATTAGTCACAGTCTTCTGAGAGCCTTCAGATTATCGAGGTAGGAGCAGAGACAGCCATGTGGTGCTCTGCTTGTCCAGGCCATCTGATGAATCAGCTCAGGCCCCAGCCTGCTGGTGTGTGGTTGATGCCAGAAATGATCATTCCCAGAGCAACCAGCTTCCTGCCGCCCAGACTATTCTAGAAGGTGCTTGACTCAGCAAGGGTGGGTATTTCTGAGGAGGAAAGTTGTCTATCTAATCCACTTGCATCATCAGCCCTGCCTAGGACATGTTCCGAGGTGACAGGAGGCACAAGGCAGGGCAGGCAGTGATGGGAACCATGGGGCTGAGCAGGCACAGAAATGAGCCGACGCTGGAGACTGGAGAGGAGTTAACTGTCCGTTCTTCCATCTGGAGAATGGAGAGAGATTTGCTCTGAGGCTGGCCAGCTGCGCGCACTGGAAGAACAAGATGGGGAAAACGGTCACTTTTAAAAGTAGTTAATCTTTGCTCGTTCTTAACTCCCCATTCTGTCCTCCATGTGTATCCACTGTTTCTGTATTAGTCCCAATCCCAGTGGGAAGCAGAGACCCGAGTGGCGGGGTCCAGAAGACTGACCCAAGGGGTGGTCACATGGAACTAGCATGTCTGGGGGCCAGGGGCTCCCCCAAGGCCTACAGAAGGAAAGTAGAGAAGAGCAGGAAACAGAGCTGACCCCTTTAGTAAGAGGGGGCAGCCAACCTAAGGCCACTCTGGGAGAGGGACTAGATCCCATGAGTCCCCATTTTCCTCCTATTGGTTAAACACAGGAACCAAGACAGGGAGCCAGGACTCAGTCCTCCAAGAAATGGGTGAAGAGTGGGTGTGGACAGGCAGAGGAGAGCACACAGAAAACTCCTGCCTGGTTGAAAGTGTCACGCACATGGTCCAATGTCTGCCGTTTTCTGGACCTCTGCAAAGCATCACCCTGCATTTGATACTGAAAACAACAATGAACCCATTGTCTCTGCACTCACTGTAAAGACGGTGTTTAGGGAAAATGCCAAGACAAAACATACAAACAAGAAAACCCCAAGCCACAGGAGGCTGGAAAAGAAGACCTGCAGCACACGGTACCTTCTGGGGACAGAGAGCTTCCGGCCTTGTCTCTGGAACCCTGGCCACGTGGGAAGGGATTTCTGTGAGCATGAAAGATGTATTCCAAATCAGCATTCCAGGAGCATTTACCATTCCAGGCCCAGGAAGCGCCTGGAAGATGATACATACTTCCTTTCGACTTAGCCAGCTGTGTGTTCTTTGTAAGGTTGTTGACAGGTTTCGTTTTCAGTAGAACAAATTCTACTGCCCCTGCCAAAGACCTTGACCCCAGAGAACCTCAGCAAAGCCTGGCCAAAAGATGGCACAGTGGGCAGGGGGATAAGTTGCCTTTTGGGGGTGGTGGTGAAGACAGGGTCTCTCTGTATAACAGCCCTGGCTGTCCTGGATCTCCCTTTGTAGACCTGGCTGGCCTCGAACTCACAAAAGAACCCCCTGCCTCTGCCTCCAAGTGCTGGGATTAAAGGCGTGGGCGTTTGCTACCACACCCGGCTCACCTCTTCAAATCTAGAATTTTCTTATGGCAGAGAAAGCCAGAATTGCCCTGTCTGTACCTGTACCAGTATCACCAGTTCTGAGACTCTGAGAAACTGAGGGCCATCCTCCTGTCTCCACAAGATGAGCTACAAACCAATAGGAGGCTTAATTCAAGGGCATTTAGGAGCTAGGGGTGTAGCTGAGGGACAGAGTGCTTGCTTAGCATGTAGAGGCTCTGGGTTCAATTCCCAGCACTACAGAGTATTTAGGTGGTAAGAGGCACAAGATACTATTTGGGCATCTGCAAACAGAGATTATGGGTTAGAAACAGGGAGACAGGACCACTAAGTAGAGCTACCCAGAGCCAGGGGCCTCCAAAGGTTATGGCATAGATTCTCCACAGCACCACAGGAACTGTTGGTCATGACAGCAGTATGGGGTTGACTTTGTAGTAAACTGTCACCACAGCCTGGCTGGACTCCAGAGTCAGAAGCACAATGACCAAGCTAACAGTGGGTTTTAGAAGAGCCCTCTTCTTTCGGGGAGGGAGGGAGGGAGAGAGGGAGGGAGGGAGGGGCAGAGGTGGAGCATAATTATTGAGGGAAGCAGTTTCAGGGTCTGAACTCCCTTAAGAGTCCTGGCTGGGTCCCTTGGAAATGGAGTGGACCTAGGCAGTTCACAGTGCCTCAGTTTTTTGATCTGTGAGATGGAGAGAATAAACCTAATTACAACGAAAACTCAGGCATGAGCTCTAAGGATAACAGTGAGCATCCAAAACGTAACAGCAACTGACGTCTGTTGAACGTCCCTGACTGTGTGCCGAGCCTTGAGTTGAGAAGACGTCACTTGGTTTAACTCATGTGATGTACGATCCCACTCTTAGGTCGGGTCCCCATTTTACAGACAAGGAAATGGTCACAAGGTGATGAAAAGACTGATCGAAGGTCACCCTGCAGGAAGAAAGAAGGGCTGGAATTTAAACTCGGATGCTCTGGCTTTCAAACCCAAACTCTTAACTACACTCAGAGTGGCAATTTAAAACAAAATGAACAGAAACCAAGCAGGGGTTGGGGAGACGGCTCGGTCAGTAAGTAAGCGCCTGTCAGGCCAGCATCAGGACCTGAGTTTGGATACCTGGCACTCACGACAAAAGCTGGGCATGGTCACATGCATCTGTGACCTAGCCGATGGGAGAGGTAAGACAACAGACAGGCAGATAATCCCCAGGGCTCTCTGGCCAGCCAGCCTAGAAGTTGGTGAGCTTTGGCCTCAGGGAAAGACCTTGTTTCAAAAAACAAGGTGGAGAGAGGAATAGACAAAGACACTGATGTCAGCCTCTGACCTCCACACACATAAGCACACACAAGCATGCACACCAACACACAGATTTACACCATACACTACGCTCACACACAAAAATAAAAATTAAGAAAAAAAATCAGATGTGCATTTTCAGACACAGATAGTTAATCTGGAAAATTCCATTTGTGAAGATTTTGCAAAAAAGGGGGGATTTCACAATGGGGACCAGACAGCTGGCTGATTCAGCCTCTGACCCAGCAGAGACCCATCCTCCCTCCCGTTCTGGCTTCTCTTGTGCCTTCTGCCTCCTTCCATGAGCTCCACAAACGGCTCCCTCCACCTAAAGCAGTGATTCTCAACCTCTGGGTCGAGACCCCTTGGGGAGGAGGTTCCAATGATCCTTTCACAGGGGTCACCTGAGACCACCAGAAAACACAGATATTAACAGTTCATAACAGCAAAATTAAAGCTATGAAGTAGCAAGAAAATAATTTTATGGTTGGGTGGTGGTGGTGGTGGTGGTGTCACCATAACATGAGGAACTGTGTTAAAGGGTCAAAGCATTAGGAAGGGTGAGAACCACTGCTCTAGAGATTACGTTCTAGCACTCTGGGCTACCCAGAGGGCTTGGAAGCCACTGAGATGGCTCCTCTCTGTCCCTTGCCAGTCTGCGCCTTGGTTTACACTACACTCTACCTAATGGTCTGTCTGTCTCAGACAAGAACTTTGTAAACTCACCACTAACTAGTTGCAGACGCTTATTTCATAGATGGGAGTGTGGGTCCAGCACAAGGGCCATGCAGACAGGCAGCTGCATGCCACCGATCCCATCGAGCAGGGCAAAGGCTGTCAGGAAGGGAATAGAACAGCGGGGATGCCAGCCCAAACTAAGAAAGTTCAGAAAATGAGAGGCAGGGAATTTTTCAAGAGGAGGTGGTCCACAGGAGCCCAAGTATGCAGTTGTGATAAAGCTAGGAAACATAAGATGGTTGGCATAGGGTGGGACGCGAATCTGAATCTCAAAGTCTGCATTAAATAGCTGTGTGGCCTTGGGCAAATTATTTGACCTCTCCGTGTTTCAATATCTCCCCATATAAATAGAGAAAATAGTAGTAGCATATGTCTAGAGTTAATCAAATCAACATGTTTAGGTGCTTATAGCAATGCAAACTGTGGCTATTTATTGTTAGTGTTATTTGGGAGCATGTAGGGCCAAGGGCATTAAGTTTTCCTTGATGTCTCCATAAAACCAGAGGAGGTCATTCATGAAGTCCCTGGCCACCCCGCTGGCTCTGGGAGCACCAGGTCTGGGATCCAGACTTAGGGCATGTAGAGAAAGTCTCAGATCTGTGACACCCACCACATTTACTGACTGGTCACTAATGTACCACTGATACCCTGTCTACCTTCCTTTTGGCTTCTGGATTCTAGCGCCCCTGGCAGTTCCTGTGGCTCAAGAAGTTCCCTAGCCCTTCAGTAGCTAAGGCTTCCTCCGCAGAGCAAGTCTCTGGGTCAGGATGCTCGTGGGGGGCGGGGGATGCTGCACCTCTGGACCGGCGCGCGCTCTAGCCACCTCGGCCCTTCTAGGAGGCGCCTCGCCTGTGGCCTGCGGTCAGTGTGAACTGCAGGGCGTGGGCCGGCAGGTCTGGCTGTGCCTGACGGGGGTTGGGAGCCAGAGGAATCTCGCACAACGTGGCCCAGGCTGGCTAGGAGAAAGAGACCTGCCTGCCTGCCTGCAGGAGGAGTCCCCAGCCTCTCCCGGGCGGCGCGTGGAGGACAGCAGGCCCGCGTACCAGACTGTCGCCGCGCAGGTACGTGTCCCTCGCGAGCCAAGCTCCTTCTTTTTGCTACAGTCCCAGGTCGCTGGTGCGCCAGGGCCGGGAGAAGCACGGGGGGGGGGGCGGGGGGGGGCGGTCTGCGAGTGGGTTGTGGGTCCTGCCCGGGAGCGCACACACACCGCAGGGTCGGGCGTGCAACCGCTCCCCGGCGGCGACAGATGCAGGAGCGGCCGCACGCAGACGCGTGTGCACGGCAGAGGCGGGCACACCCCCAAACAGCATCGTGTGCGTTCGGTGGACCCGCAGAACTGACTGGGACCGGTGGTGTCTGCCCCGAAGCGCTGGCGCCTCCCGGTCCTCTCCTGGGTCGGGTGTCTCCTTATGTGGCCGCCACTGGGTTTAGCAGCCACCCCCGCGGCTGGCTCCGTGGCCACCTGGTAATTTCTTCACCCGCAAAAAAAAAAGTGTGAGACCTTTAACCCTTCATTTCCCCAGCTCTGGTGATCCAAAAATTGCACTGGGGTCTTTTCCCTGAATCTGTGTGTCCCTTCTTCCGGTAGGCTCTGGTCACACCTCAGACAGAAACCCAAGCAGTTCCCATGTCCTCACCTTCCACTCAGGGAGGGGAAAGCCAGTTAGCAGGAGCATTACCAGCACTTGCTGGTCTGAACCCCTAAATCCCCTCTGGGAATCAAATGGTCCTGTGTCTGGATGAAGGGACGGGTAGACAAAAGCCAAGGAAACGCGAAGGGAAGCAAGCTTTCTGGGGCTCAGCACTGGGTAAAAAGGGCACTGTCTTGGTGCCAATGTGCCCGAATGGCTTTGGGCATGTCTTGCTGTGAAAGGGGAAGGGGATACCTGTGGATGGATGACTCAACCCCCAGAGTTTACTGAGGTGACATGAAGCAGTCGATTGCCCTCTTGTCTGACGATCCTTTGGAATGACACAAATCTGAGACAACAAAGACTTGCTTCATTGTTTCTGCCTCCACCCCCATCGCCACGTCTCATTCAGAGGTGAGCGTCCAAGAGGGAGAGAGGGGAAATTCCCAACTCAGTGGGCAATGCCGAGGGGGCTGTATGTATGGATTGCCTTGAGTTGTCTGCCCAGTTCCAGAACTTCATGGCTTCATTCAGAGCCACCTCTTCTGTTAGAGTTTTGGGCTCCTCCTCTTCCTCCTTGTTGTCCTTCTTCTTCACTCTTTCTCTCCTACCTGTTCCCCAGAGGGCTGCATGCGTGCAACACACATCTCTAATCCAAAACACCCTTACTTCAGTGGGCCCCTCCGAGAAAGGGACCTGCCACTAGAGTTCACTTTCTAGTGGATCGATGAGACCACGCACCTCTGACCTCCAAGGTGTAGATGCCAACTCTGAGAATAGCCCCCCACACACACCCCACCCCACCTGCCTCTGCTGCACTTTCTGGGTAAAATGCACACTGTATAGGAAGAGATTTCTCCAACGGGGACTAGAGTCAGAAGGACAATTGAGTCGGAAGGACAATTAAAGGGGAATCTCCAGGGGCTTAGTGAAACTCCTGTTTCAGCTGGCTGACCCCAACTGATGTCCTTTCACTTTCTGAACTTCGGTATTTTGCAGGGAAATAGAGATGATAATACTCACGTGATAGAATCAATACAAAAATTGCAATTAAATAACCATGCAAATGAACCCAGTACGTGGTGGACCCTCAAGTGATTTGGGAGACAGTAATACTAACATTCCTGTTAGCCACTGCCGCAGAGCAAAGCACTTTAAATGCATGAGCTCAGCTAGAAACCGTTGATGGGAGGAAGAGTCAGTCTTCTTTAAGGGTGTGACCCACGGTAGGTCAACTGTGCTCCAATGGGTGGCCCCACACCCAGGAGTATATGGGCAGCATACTGGATTCAATATGGTTATAAAAAATGAGGATAGGAAGTTGGGGGAGAGATGGATAGGTGGAGGTGGATTCAGGAGGAGTTGTGGGAAGTGGAAATGAATGTGATCAAAATACAGTGAATGAAATTCTCAAAGAACTTCATTATATATATTAAAATTATTTATTTTTATTTGTGTTAGTGTTTTGCCTGCATGTATGTTTGTGGGAGGGTGTCAGATCTTGGAGTGACAGTTGTGAGCTGCCATGTGGGTGCTGGGAATTGAACCTGGGTACTCTGGAAGAGCAGTCAGTGCTCTGAACCTCTGAGCCATCTCTCTTGCCCTCATTCATTTTTAAAGAAACAAGAAAAACAAACAAAGAAGATATTTGCTCAGAACACTTGTTTATGTTGCTCAAAAGACTGTGATTTAGGAAGGGCTTAGAGGCATTGGGTGGTCTGTCAGCTGGATGGCCCGTCTGCAATTGGGTCACACACTTGTAGAGCAGGAGTCTCATCCCAGCTGTCACCTGGGGGTTCATCTGGGGCTGTCAGCCCTTGTCTTGGTTGGTGAGCTCCCTCCAATTTAGCACTTAAGTTTCAATGAACAACTATCCCAAGAGACAGGGAGTGGGAGCTGTCTGTCCTCTTAGTCTGGACCCAGGGCTGAAACAGTGTTACTTCTATTCACTTCTATTGGTCAGGCTATCCCAGAGCCCACCAGGATCCAGAGAGGCTCCTACTCACCACAACACTGATGCCTCTCTTCTCTTCCCGTCTCCTCTGGCTTCCTCATCCCTACTCCCTTCTCTTTCCAGGGTCTGATGTAGCCCAGGCTGGTCTCCGTACCTGGCTTCTTCTTTCTGGGCTGCCACCCAGCTCCCAAATCATGACATGAGACTTAATACTAATTATGAATGCTCAGCCTTATCTTAGCTCTTATTTTTATCTGTTTCTTTTTATCTGCATTTTGACTCAGGGACTGCTCTCTCTCTCTCTTTTCCTCTCTCTTTCTCTCTCTCTCTTCTTCTCTCCCTTTCTTCCTTCCTTTCTTTCCTGCTGTCTCTATGTCTGGCTGGCAGCTGCCTGGCTGCTGGCCCTGGGCATGTCCCTCTTTCTCCTCGTTTTCTTCCGTTTCCTTTCTTTTTTCCCCCTCGATCCTAGAGCTCTCCTCCTGTTTATTCTCTCTGCCCACCAGCCCTGCCTAGCTGTTGGCTTTTTTTTTTTTTTTTTTGGTTTTTCGAGACAGGGTTTCTCTGTGTAGCTTTGTGCCTTTTCCTGGAACTCACTTGGTAGCCCAGGCTGGCCTCGAACTCACAGAGATCCGCCTGGCTCTGCCTCCCGAGTGCTGGGATTAAAGACGTGCGCCACCACCGCCCGGCTCGCTGTTGGCTTTTTATTAAACCACTCAGGTGCCTTAGGCAGGCAAGATAAAACAAGTGCAACACATCTTTACATAATAAATGTCCTTAACAAAGGCAACAGAAACAAATGTAACACACCTTCACATAGTTAAATACTCCACAGCATAAACAAATCTAACATCTTTGCCTAGTTAAAATACTATTCCATAACAGGTCTCACACTAGCTGTGTAATTGATGATAAGCTTGGGCTTTGACCCTCTTGTCTATGTCTTCCCAGTACTGGGATTACAGCTGTGTGATGCTGTGCTTGGTCTTATACAGGGCTAAGGATGAACCCAGGATATGCAGGTGCTAGGTAACTTTTCTACCAGCTGAGTCAGATCTCCAGCCTCCCTCCCTCCCTCCCTCCCTCCTTCCCTTTCTTCCGGGTGCTAATTCATCTTGTGCAAAGATGAAGGGTCTCTTCCAGGTGAGGACCAGCAGTGACACACAAGTCCACGTCAAAGACACTATGGGAGTCGGTGTCTCTAGTCTTGAGTCAGGGCTGAGGGAATAAGGGTCCTGCGTGGTGGTTTTTCCAGCATCTGTTTCTCAGGAGGTCTCTAAGGTATCAGTCCCCACCTCTGGCAACCACATGCCTTCAAAATCAAGAGGAAGAAGATAAAGAGTAACCTCGACTTGGGAAAAGGGAATTTAGCAGGTGGCCCTAGGTCAAGTGCGGTGAGCATCTCTACGGCTCACAGTCCCCGGGAGAAGTCTGTTTGCTTTCAGGAGGTCTGCAGCCGGGGCTTGGATAACTGTTTGTCAGACGTTATTGGATCATTAATTGATGGCAGAGAGCTCTCAGGGTGGGTAGGCAGGAAGTGTAGGGGGAGAGTGCAGCAGACTTCGGTTACCATGGCAACCTAAAGGCCTGGGGTTACTCTGGCCTTGAAGCAAGAAGGATGCTCAGACAGCTTTCAGCTCCTCAGACCGCAGACCCTCCTGGCTTGAAGTCTCTGGCTGGGCTGCAGGGTTATGATTCATATTTATCTAGAGCCAAACTCCGACACGTTCAGAATAAAATTTGCCCTCTTCCTGTTCTCTCATCCACATCCTATCTGTCTCCCCCAGTTTGTTAACTTCTAACTTCCGTTTCAGCCACGCCAGACTTCAGACAGGCTGTGGAAGAAATGCCTTTGATGTAGTTAGTGTACATTCCCTTAGTGGAAGACGAAATGGAGTGACCCAGGTCCTCTTTCTTCAAGGGTGAGGTGGGAGGCCGAGAACAGAGCTCAGAGGTAGAGGTCAGAGGCCTAGCATGTGAGGGGTGTGGCATCAGTGCCCAGCAGCACACAAGAAATGAAGGAGGACGTGAGTGTCCAGAAGTCACCATGCAGAGTCCCAGGAACGATACTGGCAGTCATTAAAATGTATTGGACTTGGGCTTCAGCAGGAATCCAGCACTATCACTTACCAGCTGTGTGGCCCTGGGTCTCACTTTGGTGGCAGAGCTGGGATGATCATGTCTTCCCCACAGATAGACAGCCTGTGGGAAGTCCAGCACCTGGCACATGGTTGTGGCTCAAGGCATGCAGGTACCCGTCCCGTGTGCTCTGAGTTTACACTCACCTGTCATTGGAACTCCCTGCCACACCTCTTTCTATGTGAGGGGCCCTGGCCCAGCTCTCACAGTCATGAGAGAACAGACTCACCTTTAGAGTCACAGGTTAGCCAGGGAAGGGCAAAGCAGTCTCAGAGAAGGGTGGAGTGGATGGCGTAGGAGTGGAGGGGAAATTGATTTGCCCTCTGGGCTCGGGAAGGGTTGCATAGAGAAGTTGATATCGAAGCTCAGGCAGGAAACTTAGGTATGTGTCATAACCACTGAGGGGACTTGCTGAAACACAGCCTCCCAGATTCCATCCCTTAAAGAGTGTGTGTGTGTGTGTGTGTGTGTGTGTGTGTGTGTGTGTGTGTGCGTGTATGTGTATATGTGTATGTGTGTGTGCATGCATGTGTGTGTGAATGTGCATGTATGTGTGTATGTGTATGTGTGTGTGTGTGTGTGTGTGCGTGTATGTGTATATGTGTATGTGTGTGTGCACACATGTGTGTGTGAATGTGCATGTATGTGTATATGTGTGTATGTGTGTATGTGTGTGTGTGTGTGTGTGTGTGTGTGTGTTCAGAGGCCAGGATAGGATATCAGAGCTCTGGAGCTGGAGTTACAGGTTGTGAGGAACAAAGACTTCCCACTCATCGTGATAAGCCCTGATGACCAGAATACTGAAAGTGAGGCGGTTTATATTACAGCCTTGCAATGTTGGGTACCAACCCGAAGAAGTGTAAGCGGCCAGTGCACCAATCGAGGGCAGAGAACAGGTTTAATAACCTGAACATGGGTCCCTTCCTCATTGTCCTCAATGGCTGAGCAATTGGGGGCAAGGGGGATATGGTCTAGCATGTCATCTGCCACTTACGCTTGCCTGTTTCTCAGTGAAGGCCTTAAGTGGGTTTATCACGATATTTTACATTCTGCTTATTTTATTTATTCGTTTATTTTTAGCTTTTCAGGGACATGACCTCTGCAGGTCATGAGGAAAGTCTGGCTGCTGCTAATTTTCTACTCTAAATGTCTAGTTAAGTTGGGGTAGCTAGACTTGCTGGCATTAGCAGGGACCAGAGCTTTCTGTTCATTTGTTGCTGGGCCTCAAGGTACTTTTGTTCTGAAAATGGACCCTATTATTTTTCTTGCACAAGTATTTGTGGATACCCAGCTTTTGCTGTCATTGTTACTTTTTTCCATGTGAAAATACTTATTTTTATTTTATGTGTATGGAAGTTTTGCCTGAATGTATGTGGTTCACCGGGTTTGTGCCTGGTGTACTTGGAGACCAGAAAAAGGTATGGATCGCCTGGAACTGGAGTTGCAGATGGTTGTAGAAATTGAAGCTGGGTCCCCCGGAAGAGCTGCCATTGCTCTTAAGTGCTGGGCTATCTATCTTTCTGAGGGTCCAGGGTTGTTTTGGTTCGTTTTTTGGTTTGGTTTGCTTGTTTGTGCCTTTGTTCGTTTGTTTTTTGAGACAAGGTCTCATTATGTAGTTCAGGATTCCTGGAACTCACTGTTAGACCAGTGGCCTCAAACTCACAGAGATCCATTTGTATGTGCCTCCCAAATTCTGGGATTAAAGGCATGTGCTGTCATGCCCCGCAAGATGCTTATCTTGTTGCATGGGCTCTGGGATTAAAATTCTGCTTCTCACGATTGCACAAGTGCCCCCAACCACTGGCATCTCTCCAGGCCCTTACCAGATTCTGAATCTGTAAGTCTGGGGCAGGGCCTGGAATCTGCATTCAATAGGCACCCAGGGGTTACTGATACAGGTGTCCCAAAGGTCAAAAGCAGTGCTTTTGAGTACCTGGGAAAGAGTAGCCTTCCAGACTGGGGAGAAGAATATGGAGATAATGGGTAAGGGGCATTTGGGGAGGAGGAGCAGAAGTTGGGAAAAGGGTGATTTACAAGTTGGTCACGCAGCACAGGGTGCTAAGAGACTGAAGAATCTCCCTCCCTGCTTCACTCTCCAGAATTTCGCTACCCTTTCAGGGCACAGCTCAAGCTCATCTCCACCCAGAGGCTCCATCGTACACACACATTGATGAATTGGTCCCTGTGACTTTGTTTCATTGCTTTAGACCTTGTCCTGATTGGGGTGGGCATAGAGGGTAACATACAGGTCTCTTGTCTTCTTTTCCCCAACCCAGGATGTTCCTCACCCCCCAGGGCCTGGGACAGTATTGCCTATGCAGAGACTTAAGGTCACGGGCAGAAGGAACTGAGGTTGCTAGTGAGCTGACCTTGAATAAACAGACTTTCTTGTACCAGCTGGGTGGAGCCAGTTTGTCACAAGGGTCCCTGAAAGTGGGAAAGGAGGGAGGAGAGAGAAGACGTGCTGGTAGGAACAACAGACAGCCAGGCGAAGCGAAGAGGGTTCAGCCCACCACTGCAAGTTCTAGAAATGGAAAGACGTCCACAGCCTAGGGATGCTGGAAGCTTCTAGAAGCTGAAAAAGATGAGATGATCCCTTTGAGCTCCCCCTCAAAAGGAATACAGCCTGGGGACAGGTTGATTTTAATCCAGTAAAATCCACATTAGACTTTGGACCCCTAGACTGTAAGATGAGGATGTGTGTTGATTTTAAGCAACTCCATAGCAATCTGCTTTAATAGCAATGGGACCAGGAAAGCCCTGGTCTACAGCCTTACGTGGGATCAAACAGCCCTGTGTTCAAATCCTAGCTCTTGTGCTTCCCGGCCGTGTAGCCCTGAGCAAACTGGTTTTGTCTGAGTCTCATTTCCCTCACCTATAAGGCAAGGGTCACCCTGTAGCACAGGGTCAATACAAGAATGGAATAGGGCGCGGTGGCACCCACCTTTAATCTCAGCACTTGAGAGGTAGAGGCAGGCAGATCTCTGTGAGTTCAAGGCCAGCCTAATCTACATAAGTGAGTTCCAGAACAGTCAGAGTTATGTAGACAGAGATCCTGTCTCAAAAAAAAAAAAAAAAAAAAGAAAAAATTGAAATAGAGTATGCAGGAAAGGCACTTACTGGGCGGGCCTGGTGACAGAGTTCAGTCACTAGAACAGACATGAAGGTGGAAAAAGAAAATCACTGCCACAAAGTTGTCCTCTGACCTCCACGCATGTGCTGTGGTCCATGTGCCCACCCATGCACACATTTTTTTTTTTAACTCAAAACTGGAGCATGCATTGGTTGATAATCACATCCTTAGTAGCTACTGTAGATATTGACGTACCCCAGGTTCTTCCAGAAGGTGTTGGTGCTGGACACAATGGGAAGTGAAGAGTCTTAATCTTCAGAGCCATCCTGAAGCCACACGCATGGCCCCACCAGGACTCCCGGTGACCTACACAGTCTCTTTGGCTGTAAGCGTGTGCTAGTTAATACACAGCTACTGAGGACACAGTCCAGGAAAGGCTCCCTGCAGTCAAGCTGCAGATGGCTGGTTACAGGCATTGCTTACATTGCGCTGGGGAGCCCCTCAGCTCCTCCACCATCATTAGCTTCAAGTTGGTGGAGCAATTTGAGTCCCTCAAAACCCTGATGGTGATAGACAGTGCTCCATCGCCACTTCCCAAGTTGATCTGCCCAGTTTCTTTCTTTCTCTCTCTCTCTCTTTTTTTTTTTTTTTTTTTTTTTTTTTTTTTTGGTTTTTCGAGACAGGGTTTCTCTGTGTAGCTTTGCGCCTCTCCTGGAACTCACTTGGTAGCCCAGGCTGGCCTCGAACTCACATAGATCCGCCTGGCTCTGCCTCCCGAGTGCTGGGATTAAAGGCGTGCGCCACCACCGCCCGGCCGATCTGCCCAGTTTCTACCTTGGTTTGCTTGGGTAATCAGATGGTGGGACAGGAGGTTCTAACTCCAGGCTTATGGGACTTCTAGGATTCCTGAGGCCACTGTGTAGTATCACTACCGAAGAAAAAAATCCCAGCGCCAAAGACCCAGCAATGGCTCTGTTTTCTCTTACTACATGGGCATTGCAGAGGGCATGGACTAAGAAATCCCTCCATCAATATGCCCGAGGCTCAGTAGGCTTGCTGGGGGTGCCAGGTGAAGATTTGTGCATTTGATAGCAGAGGTCTAGGACATTTTTTTTCTGGTCCCTGGTGTCCTGGAGAGAGTTCGCACTGTCATTACTGGTTCCTGAAGATGTGCACGGTAATGGTGTGGGTGCAGTGTCTAAAGGTCCCATTAAGCTGGGCCCCACTGTAAGGGAGAGTCAGAGGTGCTCTCTGTGACCTGGGGGTAGTCAGGCAGTCTTATGCTCTCCCCCTGCCCTGCCCCGTGTGAGATCGTGGAAAGACAAGCACACTCTAGACCTCAGGCATAACATCTGATGCTAGCAGAGGGCTGCCCCAGAACAAGTGGCAGCCCTTCCTGTAACATAAGACCTCCAACTAGCAATTGCTACGGGTGACAGTTGAAAAAGGCCTGTTATGTGCTGGCATTTCTTGGAAGGATCCTCCGCTAACACTGTCCTATAGCAGTTTGCCCTCTGGAGAAGACAGGACTCATACATCACAGTGATGCTCTGTCCCCTGGGCCCTCTAGGTGTGCTGTGCTCAGGCTCCAGGTGGACCTTGTGATGGGCTTCGGAGGACCCTGCTTTGGAGGGAGGTAGTTAAGCCAAGAGCACAAGGCCCCTGACATCAGCATCAGGCTTCAGTCACAGCTCAGTCATCTGTTTAGTGGTTAGGCTCTGTCCAGTTTCCCCACTTGTTACTGAGGGGCTGGACTGAAGAACTTTCTACAGCTTGGTCAGGTTTCATGAGGGCTCTCGGGAGCAGGAAGAGCTCACGGCAGGGTCCTGCACTTGGTTGACACTCGGGGCCACACACCCTATTCTGCCCAGAGCTTTGACCCTAACACCCCTGCTCTGTGGGTCTGTGGAGGAGGTACCATTTACCCATCCATTTTAGTATTGACCAGGGAACTTGGCAGAACACTGATGCTTGGGCAGTTTAATTGAGCTGGGATAGGGCCTGTCATTCATATATATTTTTTTATTAGGCTCCGAAGTGTTTTCTGACAAATGTAGCCAGGACTGAGACTCACTAACCCAGATGTTAGTTGCTGGGACAAAGGATTTGAGGCTAGAAGTGCAGGCAGTTTTCCTGCCTTTACCACTTGCCAGTTTGTCCTTGTGTCTGATGGCCCTGAGTCAGCGGCCACAGTGCAGACCTGAGGGGCTCCAGTGAAAGAGGGTCAATGTTCTCTGTCTCCTGGTGTCTAGCATGTACCCGAGGTGGCGATAGCCGGAATTAAGGTGCCCAATTCTTTCTAAGCCCCCACTCCAGGGCACCAGCCTTAATTCAAGTCTGAGTGTTTCCATCGAGGCTGCTCCCTGACTCCACCTGGAGCATGTGGAAAGCCTAAAGGATGGAGGGTGTGTGGAGGGTTCCGCGCTGCCGCCACCCTCATCCTCCTGCTGGCGGGCGGTTCCTCGGCAACCGCCCAGCCTGACACCAGATTGGAGTTCACATGATTCTGCCTCAGCTCAGGAATGGGTAGCCTCCAGCTGGGGATTTTCTCGATGAGCTGGGAGGGTTTTCGGCAGGAATTGAGAGAGGGAGAGCTCGTCCGGGTGCAGGGTTGTCCATGCACTGCCAAGCTGAGCTGTCGTTGAGGTTTGGGGGTAGATACGCTGAGTCAGAGTCGACTCTTGCTGGGGTCTTCTGCACAGGCCTCCTGGGACTGCTGAGGCTGGACCTCACTGCTGGCTCTCCGTCTGTCCCTCAACTGGCTGTAGACACCTCCCTGCCATTCTCTGTCTTTCTAGGAGGCTCTAGAAAATTCAGGCGTGGGTATGGGATTAGATAGTTTCCAAACTGACCCACTTGTGGGACAAAAATCAATCTACTAGCCCAAGACCTATGTATACAAGAAATGAAGTAGAAAATACCAGCATGTATGACAAGCACCAAGGTAAGCATTGTGTGTGTGTGTGTGTGTGTGTGTGTGTGTGTGTGTGTGTGTACAGGGCCACACTGTCAAGCGTATTTCTTGCTATTGTTTGTGGTTTGTTTTTGTTGATTGTTTTAAGGTAGCAATTGAATGCCTAGCTGCTTTTGTTCTGGATCCAGATCCATCCTGATTTACTGTGTAAGCTCTGGGAACTGGTTCAGCCTCCCCAGGCTTCGGATTCTGTGAAATGGGTTAGCAGTGCCAGCCCCACCCAACTTACAGGGATTTGGCAAGCCTAAATTGGACTGACTTTGCAACTGTTATAGGACATTAGAAATAAGACTTGATTATCTTTTTCATTGCAGGGGGAACTTGGGGGAAATTTGGGGGAAAGGTAACAATAGAAGGAAAAAACAGTTTATTTCTATCCCTTCACCAGGGAAACTTCCTCTGAAAGCAGCCTTCATAGGACAGTTGGGTACCCTAATCCCTCTGGAAAGAGCCTGTGTAAATGTCTGGATGGTTGGTCAGCTGAGGGAAGGGAAGCAGGCATTCAGGAAACCCCCAGCTCTGTGGTCTGAGGCTGCGAGCAGTCCCTGGCACCAGGAGACACTGTCTGGGTGCATGCCGAGTACAGCATGAAGAGCGGGTGCTGGGGGAGGTAATTATTCATGCATCAGGAGAGATCCAACTCTCTGTCTCTTCTACCTGGAACGAGCTTCCGCCAGAGAGGTGCTTCCTCCCTGTCAGGGCTTCATCTCTCCTGGTCATTCAAACCCTTGGGGACTTCCACCCTGGTTCGCATGTGTATAAGGATCTGCTTCTAGGTGTTGTGACGCTTTGTGTACAGTTCTTAGCTTTTCAGCTAGATGATAGCTGTTTCCACTGCTTTCTGCACGTCTCTCCACCATGGGAGACCAAGGACTGGGTGCATAGTAGGTAAGCTGGTGAAACACCCTCCAGGAGCAGGGGGCTAGCCCACAGCAAAGCCTAGTGGCCCCTGTGGTGGCATCTTGGAGGCCTGGAGGCTGCACCTGGTTGCTCAGGGGTGACCCTGACCAATGGTTGGAAAGTGATGGATAAAGGAAAATTGAGACCAAAGTTTAAAGCCCGATCTGCCATATCCCAGCTGTGGCCTCTCCAGGAGGCTGGCTCATCGCTGACCCTCGGTGTTCTCATTGGTGACATGGAATGTATGTACAGAACTGTGCTTGGTTAGCAGAGAGCTCCATGCAGATGTGCCTCAGCTTTTCCACCTCAAAACACTTCTGTGTGCAACATGTTGTTCAGCTTGTGATGATGAAAGTTCTTCTGGACTCCAGGTAGAGAGATTCCAGTGGATGAGTAGACAGATGTCTTCCTGGAAAGACACAGCTTCCCCTGGAGGCTGCTCACCCTCAGAAGTGGCAGGAGTGTGAGCTGGCTGTGATGGGACTCACTATCCCGCTAAGGCAGCCCCAGAGATTCCTCCTTTTCATTTCCCTACTTTTGTTAGTGACCTCACTGCTCCAGCACCCAGCCTCAAAATCCACACCCATCTACCTGTCCACGCATCCTCTCCAACTGTCTCCTTCTCCACCTGCCCCTCACTCATCAACACACCCCTCAATAGATCTATCTGTTCATTTGTCTGCCCACTCACCTACATTCCCATCCATTCATTTACCTGTACATCTGCCTCCCACCCCGCACTCAACTCACTAAGCTCTCTACCCACCTATCCATCTAACAAGTACTTTTGGAGAGGCTTGAGGACCAGGCATTGAAGAACCTCTCCATTTCCCTTGTCTTTCACTTCCTTTCTAATTTGTTGGCGTTCTATACAGCTTCTTGTCTCCTCTTTGGCCGTGTCTGCCTCATACTTATGTTCTCATGCCAAGCCACTTTGAGTTCCCCAAAGGTACTCATATTTTCTCCCTCTTGCATTTAGTGGCACACATGCATTTTCCACAGGCAGAAACTCCCCACTGTTTGGGCAGCGCTTCCTCTTTCTCTTAGCCTTAGTCTGGCCGTCGCTGCTCAAGAGAGCTTCCCTCACTGCATTAGGCTACTTCCAAAGAACTCCCACAAAAATCCCGTGCTCTTCTAGGAGGTTACTTCATTGATCTGCTCTTCTTCATGGGAATAAAACGAAGTTGGCTGTTAGAGCCAGGGTATAGTGTAATGCCTTCCATACAATGGACATTCAGTGACTGCGCTAGGAAGAATGTTTGGATAGATGGATATGGGTGGGAGGCTGAGTGGATGGATGGATGGATGGATGATGAATGGATGGATGATGGGTGGATGGATGATGGATGGATGGTGGATGGATGATGGATGGATGGATGGATGATGGATGATGGGTGGATGGATGGTGGATGGATGGATGTGGTGGTATTGTGTTCCCCAAAATATTGTGCACCCTAATAAACTTATCTGGGGTCAGAGAACAGAACAGTCACTAGATACAGAGGCTAGAAAATGGTGGCATTCACACCTTTAATCCTAGCCTTCTCGAGGCATGGATCTCTGTGAGTTCAAGGCCACACTGGAAATAGCCAGGCATGGTGACTCACGCCTTTAATCCCAAGAAGTGAGCCTTTAATCCCAGGAAGTGATGGCAGAAAGCAGAAAGGTATATAAGGTATGAAGACCAGAAACTAGAAGCTTTTAGCTGGTTAAGCTTCAGGCTTTCGAGAAGCAGTTCAGCTGAGATCCATTCTGGATGAGGACTCAGAGGTTTCCAGTCTGAGGAAACAGGACCAGCTGAGGAACTGCGAGGTGAGGAAGCTGTGGCTTGGTTTGCTTCTCTGATCTTCCAGCACTCACCCCAATACCTGGCTTCAGGTTTGATTTTATTAATAAGACCCTTTAAGATTTGTGCTACAGATGGATGATGGATGGATGGATGATGAATGGATGGATGATGGATGGATGGGTGGCTGGATGGATGGATGATGGGTGGGTGGATGGATGGATGATGGGTGGATGATGAATGGATGATGGATGGATGATGGATGGATGGATGGATGGATGGATGATGGATGGGTGGATGATGGGTGGATGAATGGATGATGGGTAGATGGATGGATGGATGGATGGGTGGATGATGGGTAGATGGATGATGGATGATGGGTGGATAGGGAATGGATAGATGACTAAGTGAGTGAATAGGTGAGTGGGTGGATTGGTGAATGTTTGGACAGCCCCTGTATGACTTGGTTAGATTTGTGTTTTGGAAGATGGTGTTTAGGTGGTGAGTCACAGACATGAACCTAACTTAAGGCAATTGCACTGACTTCAGGAAGGAGGTCTTGACCAAGCCAATCTCAGGTGCTGGTGAGAGAATGGAAGAGAGGAGCGAGGCTTTCAAAAACCTAGGAGTTGGAAATTCTAGAAGTTGGCAGTTGACTTAAAGCCGTGAAGGAGGAACGAAGCTAAAGGCCATCCATTCAAGGTGAATAACTGGGCAAGTGGGAACATCTTTTCTAAGAACAGATTAGTGGAGAAAATGTGGGACCTAGTGTGGACCCCACTGAGCATGTCTTGTGAAGCGGCAGGAGTGGTTTATATGCAGCCTTCAGCAAGGGGGAGCTCTGGGGGCCATCAGACTGTAATGGGATTGCAATCACCAGAGTGAACCAACACTGAAGTTATGGGTGAGAGATGCCCATACGTGCACCAGTCGCTGCCTCTCATGGCAATGATCAGTGCATGTGGCCTTCCTGACTTCTGGGCTTGGAGGTTCCCTGGGGGTTGGAGCTCTTTCTTGCTTTATCTCTTAAGTTCCACATGTATGTAGCCTGGCCCCATGAACACTGTACATGTCCCACAAATACTTTTTCCATGAAACTTGGAAGTACTGGACTGTTGGGCAAGTTGCTTTGTCTCTTTGGTTGCCTTTTGTCTTAACTAGAAACAAAATCAGGGTTGTGATGGTGGAACCAGAGAACAGACATGGAACCATAATGAGGTGCAAAACATTTTGTAAGCTAAGGGAGTAGACCCAGGAATGCCTACAGTCACCACACCATGAGGGCCAAGGAGTCCCTACCTGCAGAGGGAATCTGGAAATGCCCAGGGCCTGGGCCCCTGTTCTGCCCAAAGTTCCTGCTGGGTTTTCAGTCCCTTCCAGCTGCATCTGCTCCCTGCCTCAGGAACTCATGAAAGGGGGCATGCTCAGAATCTGAGCCTATGACCTTCTAGACACTTCTGGTACCTTGCTATTCAAAGTATGATCCACGGTCCAGCAAACCTACATCTTCCACATCTCCTAGGAGCTTGTTTGAAATGTAAAAATCTCGAGAGCCCCATTTCTCAGACCTAGCCAGGTTGGAAACTCAGGAAAGGAGCCTCTGCAATGTCTTAAACTTCTAGTGGATTCGGGTGCAGCCAGTTCAAGAACTGCTGTTCTTTTTGCTCCAAAGTGAACGTGGGAGGTACCTCAACCTAACTGCTCAGCCCTGCTACTTGGCTTTACAGGCTTGTGTATTTCTGCCTTTGGTTGCCAGAAGTAGCTTGCTGCTGGCTTAGGAAAGAGGAAGCTACAAACCTCACCCCGCCCTACCCCACACGTCCATACACTCACCACTAGTAAACAACAGACTTGGGGCCTGGTGACTATCAGGGAATTTCCAAGACCTGACAGGGCATGCCTCAAGGAGGCTTCGTCTGCTCTGGTCTGTGGAAGCCTGGGGCCTCTGCTCCCCGCTCTTCTTTTCCAGTTCGTGTCCCTTTTATTCACTGAGACAAGGTCTCTCAATCAAAACCAGGACTCCCTGAAATGGCTGGCCAGCTTGTTCTAGGGACCCCCTATCTCTACTGTCCAAGCCGGGATTATAGCTGGTTTGCCATGCCCACCTGGCATGCACGTGTGTTCTAGGGGTCTGAATTCTGTTACCTACACTTGCAAGGCACATGTATGGAGGTTAGAGGACAACTTGTGGGACTCTGTTCTCTCCTTCCACTGGGTGGGCCCTGGGGCTCGAACTCAGGCCATTAGGCTTGGTGGCAAGTGCCTTTACCAGCTGAGCCAGCTCGCTGGTCCAAGGCTCCCCTTTGGGACCTCGCTTTCCTCACCTGGAAAATGAGCAATGACTCTTACTTAGTCATTCAAGAAGTCCCTAAATAGTTCACACGGCTGGGGGGACATCAGTGACAGGTGGAAAGACCTCTGCTATGTTGGAATTTGCATCCCTGGGGAGACTGGCCGTCAACAGTCACACAAGTTAAATAAAGAAGACATAAATCTGAGAAGCTTGTGAAGCAGTCCATCAGGATGATGAGATGGAGATAGGCGTGTGTGTGTGTGTGTGTGTGTGTGTGTGTGTGTGTGTGTGTGTGGTGGGTGCCAGGAGAAGCCTTTCCAGGAAGTGACAGTCGAGCAGATCTTAGCAGAGCAGGAACAGGTGCTGTTGTGGGTGGGGCAGGAACCACAGTGAGGAGAACTTTAGGAAGAAGTAGCTCGGCAAGATCCAGGTAGAGGGACAGAGGCACAGGAGGCTGGTTGCGTGGCCACCAGGTGAGGCGGCAGGCAAGGTTAGGGAGCTAGTACCAGGGGGGGTACTTGGCTTTCAATCTAGGTGTGAGAGAAGCTGCTTCCAAGTGTGCAAAGCAAGGAGGTGGTCCGGCTGCTTCTCCGGAGGGTGACTGTGACTGACACGGGGCCGGAGCAGGAGGGCTGGGATGCGGGTGGGAGAAGCCGACATGAGGTGGAGAGGAGAGCTAGGGTAGAGCGTGGCGAGGGGCTGGAGGTGCTTCTGAGCAAAGAAGCTGGTTAGGGTGAGAGAGCTTGGGCAGAGGAGGGGACTGGGCTTTATATCAGTTAGGAGGAGCTGGAATCCAGGTGAGAGAAAGTGTGGCTTTGGACCAGACCCATCATCCCCTGCTCATTTAAAAACACATGAGAAATGCCGGGCGATGGTGGCGCATGTCTTTAATCCCAGCACTCGGGAGGCAGAGCCAGGCGGATCTCTGTAAGTTCGAGGCCACCCTGGTCTACAGAATGAGATCCAGGACAGGCTCCAAAGCTACACAGAGAAACCCTATCTCGAAAAACCAAAACCAAAACCAAAAACAAAAAACCAACCAACCAAACAAACAAACAAAAAAAACCCACATGAGAATCCTGGTCCCTTTATCCAGGAAAACTGACTATACAGTGGTCTACCTTATCCCAAGGGCACACATCCAACACCTCCAGCAGATGCCTAAAACCACAGGTGTGTAGTACTGACCTCTATTTACTCCATGAGTTATCAAACATGTATGCACCAGTACCTATGATCAGTTTAATTTGTATATTATACATAGAAAGATGTGAGCAATAACTAGTAATAAAAAGAATAATTATATAGTAAACTGTAATGAATTTATGTGAATATAGTTTCTCTCTTTCAAAATATCATTTTGTTTTTAGACAGAATTTTACTAAGCAATTAGCCCAGGGTGGTCTTGAACTCACAGTGATCCTCTCGCCTCTGCTTTATAATTATTGAGATTACAGATATGTAGATATGTGCCACCACCACCACATACATATGTGTCTATATAATATATGTGGTAGTAGTGTTTGTTTAATTACTGTTTAAGTGACCAGATGACTCAGGGTGGCATCGAAACCTCCTGCCTCAGCTTCTCAAGTTCAAAATATATTCGTGTGCCACATTTAACCTTGGGTAGCTGAGAGCAAGGTTCCAGAAACCACAGATCAGAGCAGGTGACTGTGCGTAGTTATCTACAAGACTGAGTGTGACTTCAGAGAAATTCCCTGTGTTAGTCCTCAGGGACCCTGGGACTGGAGCTGCGGGGTCCAGATTTCTCTGAGCCCCTTCCCGGTAGATTTTGTGAACTCCTCTACCTATCTCTGCTCTGGTGGTCCTGAGCCAGGTGGGAACCATGGCAAGATAAGAGGGAGTGGTGGAGAGGAGAGCTGGGGTGGACGGGGAGGCTTGGCTCTGGAGAGAGCTGTAGGAACTTGGAGTCTTGCGGTCTGCCGAGATTTGGTCATGGCCTCTAAGAGGCTTCCCTCAGGAGCCCAGCTAGCCCTCAGCTTTCTGAAGAGAGCACAAAGGCCAGTATTGATCTGCAGGCATCACAAAACAGCTTAATTTAGAATCTTCAATCGGGTAGACTGTAGGTTCTCAAGGGGGAGGAAAGAGTTCTTGGCTAGGGGTAGAGTGGGAAAAAGAAATATCTGAAAGATCACAGCATCGTGTCACCTTCTAGATGACCTCAGCATAAACATGCAGGAGACCTGTGACGGTAAGTTTCACCATGAGACAGCAAATACTGTACCTCAAACAGCTTCTTCAAGGAATGCAAAAATGGCTTGAAAATGCCAATGGAGCAGGGCAGGTGGCGGGCATTGTCTCCCCAGCACTGAGGAGACTACATGTGTAGACAAAGCTGTTCCAAAAACAAACAAACAAATAATAAAAAGAGGAAGGAAAGAAAAATGCTGATGTAACCCTGGTGAGATTTTCCAGCTGAGACAGAAGGGTTAAATCGATAGAACAGTTCAAGCCTTTACTGTTCTGATGCGTCAATTTATCAAGTACGCTGGCAACCAAACATTGCATTCTACCCTTAGACATGATTGTAGCCTGGCGTTCCATTTGTTAAATTCTCAATGCACAGCATTTGGGAGGCAGAGGCAGGTAGATCTCTGTGAGTCCAAGGCTAGCCTGGTCTACAGAGCGAGTTCTAGGACCTGTCTCCAAAACAAGACAAACAAACAAACATTCTCCATGCGGTCATCTCGCTAATGTGGGGAAGAAGTGGAGCATCTTTGACCCTTTTGTCCCCGATAACCACCCAGCCGCCATCTGATGTGGTCCTGACCAAACAGGGAAGGTGGTTTTAATCCCCGAATTCCAGATGAAGAAACTGAGGCTCAGGAAGACTCACAAACCTAGGCAAGTAGTTGCACTTGGCCTGACCTTTGCTGCTTTTGATCCCTAGTGCAGAGCCTTGCCCAAGATCCATCGGGGAGGTGAGAGAGGTAACACTTGGTGAGGAGTAGCAGGGACCTGGACAGGGCCCGGTGACGAGAATCTGTCCTTTGTTTCTTGCCAAAGCACAGAAAGATGTGGACCAGGGAGTGTCTCTTCCGATGCCATATGGAGAGGTCCCTGGAGTGGCTGTGGCCTCAGTGTTGGGCCTGGTCACTACAGTCCTATAATGTTAGCAGACTATTGTTGCTGTGTAAGATGATGGCACCTTCACACTGCAGACAGGTTGGAAGTACTCTTGCCTCCAGCCTCCTTTGGAGAACCAGGCTGAGTTATGCTCCTAGATCTCCTCTTTACCTCCCTTGCTTGCACCAAGGGACCAGAAAATAAACAAGGGACAGGGGATAAATAAGGGAAGCCAGAGATGGGGAGCCATAGCCACACCTCGGTGTTTTGGTACGTCTCATTCAGTTGTAGTGGAGCTGCTTGGCTAGTACAGCTTCTAAATGAATACAGTACCTAGAACAGTGCCTGGCATACAGTAGGTTACATGGATGTTGGCTGTGACTATTTAAAGCCTTTTCTGCCTTGACTTGTAGGGGTTCGCCTACCACCAATGATGAACAGATCTTGATACACTTGAGTCCACCTTCTAGACACAAGATGCCAATAGAGAGATTGACTCCATCTCCAAGCCCATGAAGGCTGAGGCCCCTTCTGGCCCAAAGATGGGGAACATCACTACAGACAACTCCTCACTAACCTGCCCCATCGACCACACCATCCACCAGACACTGGCCCCGGTGGTCTATGTGACTGTGCTGGTGGTGGGCTTCCCGGCCAACTGCCTGTCCCTCTACTTCGGCTACCTGCAGATCAAGGCCCGGAATGAGCTGGGAGTGTACCTGTGCAACCTGACCATTGCAGATCTGTTCTACATCTGTTCACTCCCCTTCTGGCTGCAGTACGTACTCCAGCACGACAACTGGTCCCATGGGGACCTCTCCTGCCAGGTGTGTGGCATCCTCCTCTATGAGAACATCTACATCAGCGTGGGCTTCCTCTGCTGCATCTCCATCGACCGCTACCTGGCTGTGGCCCACCCCTTCCGCTTCCACCAGTTCCGAACCCTGAAGGCGGCCGTGGGTGTCAGCGTGCTCATCTGGGCCAAGGAGCTGCTGACCAGCATCTACTTCCTCAAGCACGAGGAAGTCATCGAGGACGAGGACCGGCACCGGGTCTGCTTTGAGCATTACCCCATCCAGTCCTGGCAGCGTGGCATCAACTACTACCGCTTCCTGGTGGGCTTCCTCTTCCCCATTTGTCTGCTGCTGGCCTCCTACCAGGGCATCCTGCGGGCGGTGCGCCGTAGCCACGGCACACAGAAGAGCCGCAAGGACCAGATTCAGCGGCTGGTGCTCAGCACCGTGGTCATCTTCCTGGCTTGCTTCCTGCCCTACCACGTGCTGCTGCTGGTACGCAGCCTCTGGGAGGCCAGCTGTGAGTTTGCCAAGAGCATCTTCAACATCTACCACTTCTCCCTCCTCCTCACCAGCTTCAACTGTGTAGCCGACCCGGTGCTGTACTGCTTCGTCAGTGAGACCACTCACAGGGACCTAGCCCGCCTCCGAGGAGCTTGCCTAGCCTTCCTTACCTGCTCCAGGACAAGCAGGGCCAGGGAGGCCTACCCTCTGGGTGCCCCCGAGGCCTCTGGGAAAAGTGGGGCCCAGGGCGAAGAGCCTGAATTGTTAACCAGGCTCCACTCAGCCTTCCAGACCCCTAACGCACTGGGAGGGGGAGGGTCGCCCACAGTTGGGTTGGCCTAACTTAAGTCATCTCTATGTGAGGCTTGGGTAGGCCTGAGCTATCACCAACAGGCCTTGTGGTCTGGAGCTTGCCTGGTGGCTGTCTCCCACATTGCCATGTACAGGTGCCTCTTTCCTCAGGAAGGAAATGTGGTCTTGGGCCACAGCCAGGGCCCCCTGGCCCATGGAAGCCCTGTCCGCTCTCATGTTCTCTGCTGTCACCTGGTCTACAGGTGGGACAGAGTCAGAATTGTCACTCCCAGGAGGTTTGCAAAGAGCAGCGGGGCTGGAGCATGGAGGAGGAGAGTAGGAACCAGGGTGTTCACCTGCCAAGCCTTCCTGCGCCCCTGTCGTCACACGTGATACCAGTCCAAATGTGCTGTGGTCTCGGGTGATACAGGAAGTTGTGTTGTCACTACTAATGCTTGAGCTCACCTCTATAACAAGGCTAGAACGGAAGACTGGTTAAGGTGAAGAATGGGGGTGGGGCTTGGGGTACTGCTGTGGGTAGGGCAGGAATAGCAGCAGAGTGGCAGTCGGGGAGAAGCCCCAGGGCCAGACACATCTCACTTTTACAGGGCTCATTGAACAAATTCACCAACCCCAAGGGCTGATGGCAAATAGACAAACCTCAGGGCTCCCTGGGGAGATGCCAGGGGCCCTTCACAAATGTCATCCTAAAACTCAAGTAAGAGGACTTGGGCCTGAAGCTGTGTCCCTAGCCAAGTTCCTGATGTGGGCTTTTCTTAACTAGTTTTTTGTTTCCATCTGCCCAGAGTGCTAGACCTGAGAGCCCCAGGGAAGAGAGAGAGGGAGAATACACAAATGGCAGGGTGTCCATGGCAACTGTGTGCCAAGACAGTTACCCGGGTCATGTGACTGCTGCGAGTAACTCCTACCCTTCACCCCACACACTATAGAGCATCCAGCAGCCTTTGAGAGGAGTGTGGCAGTTTCCCAGAGTCCCTAGGTACAACCAAACTAACAAAACATACACATCGTCATGTCTCTTGACCACAGGTCTGGGCTCAAGCTCCACTCTGGTATAAGTAGTCCTTGTAAGAGAGTTGCCAGAGATGGCTGCACGTCAGAGAGACCCACACCTACCCCAGCCTAGGACCTTGTGGGGCAATGGTGACCGCTGAGTGTTCTGCACCTCTTCATTCCACAGTATTTCCCCCTGTTTTGACCTGCAACTCTGGATTCCTACTGGCTTGGACTGGAACAAGCTGAGCCTGGCTCCCCTTACTGTGGAGAGCTGTATTTTTGTATTGTCTCTCCCTTATGTCAAGTGTCCCTGTGTTGGACTGTGAGGTGGATTTATGTAGTGACTTCAGTCTGCAAATAAAACAAAGCAACCAATCACAGCAGAGTTTGTGCAATCCTTATGGGTAGGGATGCCACCCACACCAGGGAGGTCCAAAGTGTCCTTGAAAGGCCCCAAATATTCAGGAAGATCCAGGGATTGACCTTGGAGAAAACCCAGGACAACTTGGGGGCTTCCCTTGAGCACCCACCAAGTGGTCAAGTCCAAGCCATCGAGCGCAGTAGGGTCTTCTCTTCTGCCTTGTGGCAAGGGTCAGTGCAGTACCAGTGCAGGGTGTTGTTGCAAATCCACCCGGATGCATCTGTGCAGGGTGTTGTTGCAAATCCACCCGGATGCATCTGTGCAGGGTGTTGTTGCAAATCCACCCGGATGCATCTGTACATGGAGTTGTTGCAAATCCACCCGGATGCATCTGTGCAGGGTGTTGTTGCAAATCCACCCGGATGCATCTGTACATGGAGTTGTTGCAAATCCACCCGGATGCATCTGTGCAGGGTGTTGTTGCAAATCCACCTGGATGAATCTGTGCAGGGTGTTGGTGCAAATCCACCCGGATGCATCTGTACAGGGAGTTGTTGCGAATCCACCCGGATGCATCTGTACAGGGAGTTGTTGCAAATCCATCCAGATGCATCTGTACAGGGAGTTGTTGCAAATCTACCCCGATGCATCTGTGCAGGGTGTTGTTACAAATCCACCCAGAGACTTTTTAGGAGAAAACCCAGCCCTGTGTTTTGGGGAATGCTACTCCCTCTGTCTTTGACCACATGGGACTCTGTATGTGAGGGTGAGCCCCCATCAGACCAGAAGAAGGGCTTGTTGCATTCATCTCTCTGACATTTCCCCAGAATCATCGGGTTGTGTTTGGAACTGCCCACCTTGTTTGTTGACAACTTCTGTCTGCTGGGCATCCTCTCAACTCCATGTTTATCACCAAGGATTGCTCACATCCTATTGAAACATACTTGTAATTTTTACCACTTAATCCCTCTGTGGGTCAGGCTCCTGGAGTTCTGGAATGTTATGGAAGAATAGATCTTTCTTCCAAACAGACTAAGCAAGAACACTATTAAGGAATAATACTGCTTTCTCTCCTAAGAGAAGGGCTGGGAGGAGAAGTCCATCTGGTTTGGACTGAAGGTGACAGAAGCCATTAAAATTCCTTTCCGGGGCTGGAGAGATGGCTCAGAGGTTAAGAGCCTGACTGTTCTTCCAGAGGTCCTGAGTTCAATTCCCAGCACCCACATGGTGGCTCACAACCATCTGTAATGAGATCTGGCACCCTCTTCTGTATACATAATAAATAAATTTAAAAAAAAATTCCTTTCCTACTCACTAGTGTTGTTTAGTAAGACAAAGGCCCATCTTCCTGTTTACACACACTGGCCTGTGGGTTGGCCCGAGAAGAGTGGGAGAAAGCCTCACTACAGAATACAACCCTATCTGCTGCTTGCCATCCGGTTGTGCATTCTAGAGAAAACCGGAATCTGACCCAACTGCTTTTTACATCTGGGGATGGAGTTTCCATTCCTGGACTTCATCCGGTCTCTGTGTCCAGGGCTCTGGGGGAAATGGTGAGATTTCAGTTAGCAACTCTCAGAGGAATACTGCCATACGAGACATTCTCTATCCGTGCTGGAACATAGCAGAGAGGTAGGTCACAATACCCAATGTCCTCACTGCTAAGTCCCTCTTCTGGGTCCCTCAGTCCACCCTCCACAGACACCAGCAGTGGCAGCTAACTCACCTCTATGCAGACAAGCCATTCCAGGGGCATCTGAACCCCTAAGGACCCCAAAGTAGTATCACTTTATCTACTGGCTCTGACTGTGGCTGTAACCCTTAGGGGGCAGTTGTTTGAAGATACTTCTCAGTGATGAACCTTCCAACTCAGATTAGTCAAAGCTAGATTGAATTGGAGCAATAAGTAACCCCCATTCAAATCACAGTGCCATAAAACGGGGTGGGGAGCAAAAGCGTATCTCATGGTTAGCCCTGGGTTCAATCCCTGGCCCCAAGTAATAAAAATAAAAACAAACATCAGTGACCAATACAGGTTTATTTTATGTTCATAAAATGTCCAATGAGAAGGCGTCATCAGGAGAGTGCCTGCCGTGCAAGCATGGAGACTGAGTTCAGTCTCTAGAACCCACACTAAAAAAAAAGTCAGGCAGTGGTGGTGCATGCCTTTAATCCCAGCAATTGGGAGGCAGAGGCAGGCAGATCTCTGTGAGTTCAAGGCCAGCCTGGTCTACAGAATGAATTCCAGGACAGCCAGGGGTACATATTGAGATCCTGTCTCAACAAAACAAAACTAAGCTAAAAAAAAAAAAAAAAATCTCAAACAACAACAACAACAAAAAACCAGCCAGGTTCTGAGCCCAGGTCTAGAGAGGTAGAGACAGATCCCAGAGGCTAGCCAGACAGTCTAGCTGGATCAATATGGTGATTTGAAGGAAAATGCCTCCCAAAGGGAGTGGCATTATTAGGAGGAGTAGGCTTGTTGGAGTAAGTGTGACCTTGTTGGAGGAAGTGTGTCACTGTGGAGGTGGGCTTTGAGGTCTCATATATGCTCAAGCCACACCCAGTGTCTCAGACCACTTCCTGTTGCCTGCACAAAATGCAGAACTCAGCTACCTCTCCAGCACCCTGTCTGCCTGTACGCTGCCATGTTTCACCATAATGATAATGGACTGAACCTCTGAACTATAAGCCACCCAATTAAATGTTTCCCTTTCTAAGAGTTGCTGTGGTCATGGTGTCTCTTCACAGCAATAGAAACTAAGATGATCCATGAGTTCCAGGATAGCTGAATCAGTGAGCTCCAAGCTCAGGGAAAGACCTTAGCTCAAAAAAGGAAGTGGGGAACTATTGGGGAAGGCATCCAATGTCAACCTCTGGTCTCTACATTCACATGCATGTATACACGCCTACACATGTACACACGCCTACACATGTACACATGCCTACACATGTACACATGCCTACACATGTACACACGCCTACACATGTACACACGCCTACACATGTACACACGCCTACACATGTACACATGCCTACACACATACGCACACCTTTTTCTTAAAGCTCAGTAGAAAGCTGCTTTCTGGCAAGTCCTTTCCCAAGTGATGACAGATTTCAATCTGCCCATTATGGTTTCTGTTACCGTAAAGATTGGTAGAGATGTGCCACTGCCTCTTCCCTGAAGAGTTAACCCAGCTGGGCAGTTCAGGAAGTTGGGATCACTCCTAGGAAGATGTGCCCATCTTAACCCATGCTAAAGGGATAAAAGGAATAATTATCCCTTTAATGAGATCCTGTATATTTTCCTTCCTAGAATTCCTGTCTCCTAGTACAGTCCCCTAAGAGCAGCCCTGAGGTCCAGCTGGCTCTGCTCACCCTTCCGAGTTCTGACTCAGAAATGACACAACTTCCTTTTTTCCTTCTTTCTGTCTCTCTTTCAGATGCTGACTAGACCTACACATTCTTTTTCTGTTGCTTTAGGCTTCCTTACTCTATCTCTAGACACCCCCCCCCCTCACTTTCCCGTCACCACCTAGTGTCTGCCTGCCACCGTGTGGGTGACCTCCATGCCAGCTTAATGCCAGTGTCAATGGCTTCTTCTCCCCTTCACCTTTTCCATCCTTTCTCTGGGCACCTGCTGAGATTTACAGGTTTCCTGCCATGGAGTTTTCCTGTTAATGTCCAATAACACCAGCCTCAAGCTTCCATTTGAGTCTGTTCCATTAAATTCGTTTATCAACAAGACTAAGAATCCCAAGAAGGGACTCCAATTTCCCTGAGATCATCTGGTAACTATGAAGGGACACCCCAGAATTTTCCAGTAGCAGTTCCACAATTGGGGGATTTCCCCTGCTCATCTACACGGGTAAGAGAAGAAATGTAAAGTGAACCCCACTTGTGAAATAGATGAGATCTCCTGAGTAAATTGGGGATGAGGGGGGCAATAGAGGGGAGGGGATGGGGGATGAAAACATAAGGGAACAGTATGGTCGAACTGCAACAGGGACGGAGTGGGAGAGCAATGAAAGAGATATCTTGATAGAGGGATATCGTGGGGATAGGGAGAAACCTGGTGCTAGAGAAGTTCCCAGGAATCCATAAGGATGACCCCAGCTTAGACTACTAGCAATAGTGGAGAGGGTGCCTGAGCTGACCCATCCCTGTAATAAGATTGGTGAATACCCTAACAGTAATCATAGAGCCTTCATCCAGTAACTGATGGAAACAGATGCAGAGATCCATAGCCAAGCACCAGGCCGAGCTCCAGGAGTCTAGTTAAAGAGAGGAAAGAGGGATCTATGAGCAAGGGGCATCAAGATCATGATGGGGAAACTTACAGAGACAACCAAACCAAACTAGTGGGAACTCATGAACTTTAGACCAATAGCTATGGAGCCTGCATGGGACTGGACTAGGCCCTCTGCATAAGCTAGACAGTTGTGTAGCCTGGTCTGCTGAAGGGGCCCCCGGCAGTAGGATCAGGATCTATCCCTGGTGCATGAGCTGGCTTTTTGGAGCCCATTACCTATGGTGGGACACCTTGAACAGCCTTGATGTAGGGGGAGGGGCTTGGACCTGCCTCAGCTGAATGTACCAGGCTTTGCTGACTCCCCATGGGAGGCCTTACCTTTTTGGAGGAGGGGATGGGAGGTGGGCTGGGAGGGAAGGCTTGGGGGGAGTGGGAGGAGGGATGAGAGGGTGGTCTGTGGTTGGTATGTAAAATGAATAAAACATTTCTTAATAAAAAAAGTTGAGAGAGAGAGAGAGAGAGAGAGAGAGAGAGAGAGAGAGAGAGAGAACACCCCACTTGCAATTATGGCCAAGTATGGAAGTGTTTGATAGCCCTGTTACTCATATTCCATTAGCTTGATCCTGGTCACATGGGTCCCAGCTGCATGAGAGGCTGGGAAATGTAGTTTTTCTAAGTGACAAGCAGAGAAGTGAAATTGGTGAGCTCTGGCTAATCGGATAGACAATTCACGTCCCCTCTGCTTAGGTGTTAATCTCTCATCTGAACAAGATCTAGTTCTTCAAATGTGCTGTCTGGATCAGAACCTACATGACATCATCTACCTTGCCCCAAAGACTACATTCTCTGCTTCTGTACTTCTGGCAAGCACATCACATCACTGATGTAGAGAACGCACAATTTGGTAATAAGCCACACCTTCTCCACCCTATCTAGAGAGCAATGAATTGCATGGAGAGGCCAGCAGAAGCCATGTGTAACAGGCAGGAAGTAGTAGATGCAATGGGCTGGGCCAACTTGGGGTTGGCATTCAATGGGAGGCAAGAAATGACCTCAGAGGAACGCCTTTCCTAGCTAAGCAACAGGGTGTCAGCTGTGCAGGGTTCATCCAGGGATTAAGGAGCTGGCTCACTTGAATTGAGCATGCTACCTCAGTGAGCCAGGCTCCTCAGCTTGCTTGTGATTGTGTCCTCTGTCCTGTTTCCCAGGATCCCTCTCCACAGCATCCTAAAAAGCCCACGGATTCCGTTTACCTAGCAATGACTGGAACCAGGCCCGGATCTCACTTTGGGTGACACCACAGTTCCATGCAGGCCCATCTCTTGTTCTCCTGTCACTGGCTTTTGTAGGTGGTAGCCATCACAGACATGAACACAGACTTGTCTCCTAAGATCGGACAAGACTAGAACAAGGGCCGAGTGGGAATCACAATGTGGAACGGAAAAGCTCGAAAGTCAGGTCCTGGGAAGTGGAACCGCAACAGCCCTTGAGTTGGATGTTGTGAAGGGGTCTCCCCCACCTTCCTTTGTACCTCAGCCTCAGCTGTAAGTGTATCTACCTGTAGGGGATGGCATTTGGGTGCCCCACTCAGAGTCTACAAGCCCTCTCTGCCTTCTGTGAACTTAATTGGGTCTTAGCCTTTTTCTTAAATAGCTCAGTCACCTCCCCATACATTTCTTCCCACAGCAAGCATGGCTTACAACACATCTACTCTTCAGCTTGCTCAGTGCTGGAGGAGAATTCTGCTATTACTATTGCAAAAGCCAAATCCACGAATATCTTCCCCAAACATGAATCCTAAGATTGCTGGCGGCCTTTCCATAGTGATGGCAGTCTCCCTAGCAGTCATCTACTTTTGTTGTTAACTGTCAGGGTATCCTCTTTATCAGAGCTCCTCATGGTGTGGAATTCGTACTGAACAAAAACGATAACTCAAAGAGACTTGGGCAGTCAGGCGGCAGAGCCAAGGTGTGTGTGTTTGCTGAGCTGTGAGGTCTCAGGTGGAGGACTGGCCCTCATTTTGAGTCTCTCCCACAAGCACAAGCTTGGACTCTATAGATATGAACCCTGCAGGCAAGAACCTTGCAGGCATGAGCCCTGGACAAAATAACAAATGGAGAACAGACACTAAAATTTATATTAAAATTACTTTTCTCTTTACCCTTGATTTATTGGAGTGTAAAATCTATACCATGTGTTCCTTCTTCACAATGAACACCCCTTAAAGAACCATACCAGATGTGTTTAAAGAAATGAAATAACACTTAGTAGGCTCAGATCCCACACAAGCTGTCATACTGATGTCAGGACTAAGTGTATAACAGAGTATGGTCAGTGGCTCAGTTTCTGATTTTGTTTAGAAATGTAGAGTTGAAGGTCATAAAAGATCAGGATGAGCTCATCTGCCTGAGTCCTGGGCAGGCCTAACTCACCTTTGGGCCCTACTGGCAATATGGCTTCCTTCCCACATAAAGAGGGCAACGAGTGTGGCTAGGGGTAGGAGTAAGCAGATGGGAAGGATGTGTAAGAAATGTCGGGGTAAATGGAGGTGAGGGACAATGGATGTGATGCCTGGAGGGACCTTCTGGGAGATCCCTTCAAACAGTACATGGAATACTATTAGAAAAAGAAAGCACTTCAAAAGTATGAGTATTTTGCTGGTCATGGTGAGTACAAAGCCCCAGTGTTCTAACCCAACACTCCATGTGTTAAAGACTCTAGCCTTTCTTAATTAGCCCAAGTCATGGCAACGCCTATTCTTATACTCTGCCCTACAGTTAACTGTTCACAAGTTATTTCTGAAGTAGCAGGCAGAAGGATTCTCAGAGCAGACCACAAGGGTGGCCTGAAGAAGCCAGGATGAAGGATGATAGAGCAATGACTCCAGAACCAGACACAGGATGGCCATCGGGTATGGACTCTGCACACAAACAATGCGCGGGTCACATGTGCATTGTGGTGGCATCCACTAGCTTCTGAACCATCTCATCATGAACACCATAGAAAGGCAGCCCATCTACTTCCATGCCCACGATGCCTGAGACTCCACTCCGGACTCTGTTCTGCACCAAGATGCGTAACATTTTTTCTTCCTGGAAGAGGAAAAAAAGATGAGGAGGAGAGAAAAGTTATGTGGGGGAAGGGAGAAAAGAATGCATAAATCTCTAAGCAGAGAAAGAGCTGGGCTTGAGATCTCGTCATCTCTCTGTGTCCCTCTCTGTCCCTCTCTGTTCCTCTTGGTCTCTCTGTCTCTGTCTCTCTGTATTTCTCTCTATCTCTCTTCCTGTCTCTGTCTCTTTCTCTCTTCTTTTTCTTTTCTTTTTCCTTCCTCCTCCTCCTTTTAAAATCAGGGTCTCTGTAACCCCGGCTGTCCTGGAACTCACTACACAGACCAGGCTGGCCTCAAACTCATAGAGACCCACCTGCCTCTGCCTTCCAAGTGCTGGGCTTAAAGGCGTGTGGCACAACACCCAGGAACATGCCTCTTTTTAAAAAGTAAAATTTGGGGTAAAAATATTAACTTGCTGGAAAGTTCCTTATGAAAATGAAAATTGAGGGCTTGATGGGGTGGCTCATACCTGTCATCCTAATACTTGTGGGGCTGAGGCAAGAGGATTACAGTGAGTTTGAGGCCAGCCTGGATTAAATACTGAGCTCCGGGACAGCCAGGCCTACAGAGTGAGACCCTGTCTCAAACAAGAGCAAAGGATTGAAACAGATCAGCTGTTTCTTTGGACACTTAACATCATGTGACCGAATTTCATGCCCTGGTGGAGGCCTGTATGGTCCTAAAGCATACCGGAGGTGCAATCGTCCACCAACTCAGTCTCTAGACAGCTATGGATGAGCTCCCATGGGTCTGATTGTGGCAGAAGGCCCTCCTGAGACCCCACTGTTAGCCTCCTGAGTTGGCTTCCTACTGCTGTGATAAACACCATGACTAAAAGCTATGTAGTGCAGGAAAAGGTTTACTTCAGCTTACAGCGCTCAGGCCACACTCCCTCACTGAGGGAAGTCTCAGGACAGGAACTCAAGGCAGGAACCTGGAGGCAGGAACTGAAGCAGAGGCCATGGAGGGGTACTGCTTAGTGGCTTACTCTCTATGTAAGCTTTCTCAGCCTGCTTTCTTATACAGCACAGGACCACCTGCCCAGGGATGGCACCACCACATTGGCCAGGCCCTCCCACATCAATCATCAATAAAGACAATGCCCCACAGGCTTTCCTACAGGCCAATCTGATGGAGGCATTTTCTAGATTGAGGTTTCCTCTTCCCAGATAACCTTAGCTTGTATCATGCTGACCACCCTCAGGAAAAAAAAAAATCTAGCAAGCACAACACTAAATTCTGCTGCTGCCTCCATTTTCCAACAAGGGTATGGGAACATCTGGAGGGAGCAGAGCCATGGAGAAAAAGCAGCTGGGCCCCAGAAGGGCTTTGGGATTAGACACATCTGATGTGGGGCTTTCCTGGCACTGTCTCAGCCTCTCTGTGTCTTGGAAATCTCATCTGTCAGGTGGGGGTGTTGCTGATGCTGGTGGCAGCGTGGCCCTCAGGGGCTGCCTGAGGATTAAATGAGATACTGGAAGTAAAGCACCCAGTGTGGCCCTTGGCACACAGTAGGAGTGACGCTGGTTGTCAACGGCAGTGAGGAAAGCCCAGAGCTTGCTTTCCTTACCTCACTTGCTGCTTAAGGGGTAGGAGCTGGTCCACCTCCTTTCCTTCCCCTCCAAAAATAAGGTCCCAAAGAACCTCCTGTCTAAGCCACTAATGTGCTGTCCCCATTGAGCACTTAGAGGGAGGCAGCAGGCAGGAGGGGCCCGATCAAACCCCCTCTCCTTCCTCCACGGTAAGACGGAACCAAAGGAATCTGGAGCAGGAAATGTAGACATCAGAGGACTGCCACCTTCCGGATGAGGCATTTGTTTTCTCGAGCACCTGCTGTGACAGTCTCTGAGCCAGAGATTCAAGGGCGAGACAGGTTCAAGCCCCCAAGGTGGTCCCAAGCTAGATGACTGACCAGGGACTCACAGGATATACAGAGTCACGGCACAGAACAGAACATCAAACTCAGTTTACTAGGGTGCCCCGGGAGTGCTTTTCGGGGAATTATTATAGACTGAAGCTTTGTAACCCTTTGAACTCATGGCTCTCAATATGATGGTATTTGAAGATGGAGTCTTTGGGAGGGAATAAGGTTGCGATGAGGTCATGAGGGTGGAGCCCCCATGATAAGATTAGTGCCCTTATAAAAAGATGAGGGGCCACATGCTTTCTGCCTCTATCACACGAGGGTACAGTGAGAGGCCAGCCATCTACAACCCAGGAAGAGCATTTCCACCAAGACACTGAATCTCCTGGCACCTCAGTGTTGGACTTCCCAGCTTCTAGAACTGTGAGAACTAAGAATGAGCTGTTTAGGCTTCCCAGTCTATGGTGTTTTGTTAGAGCGATCTACATTGATTTAGACACAGGGCAACTAGCATTAGAGGAAATTAAAGAGGAGAAATAAGCCGAGGAAAGGGCCTTGTAGACTCTCACCCAAAACTTCAAATATTGTGATGGGGAGCTGGGGAGCTGGCTCAGGTAGTAGAGTGCTTGCCATATAAATATGAGACCCCAATTCCCAGCACTCACGTAAAAGCCGGAAAGTCAGAGACAGGGTATCCCTGGGACTTGCTACCTACCCATTCTAGCCTAATTGGTGTGCTCCAGATTTATCGAGAAACTGTCTCAGAAAATAAGGGGGAGAATAATTGAGAAAGACGTTGGATGTTAGCCTCTTGCCTCTGCATATATGTGAATACACATGTAAGTGTACCACAGACATGTATACACATGGATATGTGCACACACACACACACACACACACACACACACACACACACACACGGGGAAGTACTGGCAGAGGTTGCCGGGAAGCTCTCTCTTTGTTCCTGCAGTGGTCTTTCTGTTCTGCCCGTGGGTGAAGGCAGATGACCCGCCCTGTGAAAGGGAGGTCCAAGTACATTTCCACACAAGTCTTTGTCAAGAGCCCCTGGCCAGGGGCTACCCAGCCCAGACGGGCATTTTCCACCCTTTGTTTCGGTTCCATTCTCCCGCTTTTCTTCCTTATTACTCATATCCTCTCTTTATGGGGCAATACACGTGGCACCATGGGGCCATTTCCTCCCAGCACGCTGTCTGCCCTCACTGTTCTCATCCTTCTGGGACATGGAGAGGACCGTGGAGTCCTCAGGGTGAGTGTGAGGAGCCAACAGGTTAGGAACTGGCTGGCACTCAGCCGCTGAGAGCCACAGGGACCAACTGTCTGGTCCCTAAGAGCTGGGCCAATTGCCACCCCCAGCAGATTTCCAGGAAGGACCACAACATGTTCTAAGAGACCAAGCGGAGGGGGCCGCTCCTCCCTGCCGGAGCAGAGCTGGAAGCAGGGGTGCTACCCAGGCTGAGGCTGTCAGAGGCAGGGGAGGGGGAAGGAGGTCTACAGCGAGGCCGACCTCCCGACAGAGTCAAGGTGGATGGGAAAGAGGTCCCAGGGTAATTTCCAGGCTTAGAGGCAGGTGGTGGCCTGCTAATAATTCTGGGGCATGGCAGGCTGATATTTATGGGAAAAAGATGTTATTTTTAAGCAAGTTGGAAAAAAACTTTTAAATAAGAATGAGTCAGGAAGTCGGGCACACCTATAGTTCTAAGTACTCAGGAGGTTGAGGCAAGGGTTGCTTGAGCTAGGATTTCAGATCAAACAGAGAGAGACAGAGAGAGAGACAGAGAGAGAGAGACAGAAAGAGAGAGAGAGTGAGAGAGAGACTTCCATCTGGATGTCCATGTTACCCTGCCGTGTTCCCCAAGCTCTGTCCCCAGGGGCCATGTCTGACTCCTCACTGTTTCCCAGAACAAGCTTGGGCCTGGCCCCCAGGAGGGGCTCCGCAAATGTGCTTCTGCTTCTGCTTCAGAAGCATGCCTTTCCATTTCCTCCTTGAGACTGAGGCATTGTTAATACACTTCTGAAAGACTGGGCATCCATGCCAAGAGGAGAATTTTCCATCCCTGGAGGGTGAGTGTGAGGCTGCGGGGGTTGGCTGGGCGGGGTTCACACTTTGTGTTTGTGTGAATCAGGAGTCATGTGGGAGGCAGCCCCCCATGTTTTCCAGTTCAGATGCAGGAAGCATAAAGAAAGAACAGAAGGCCCTCTAGGTCCCCCAAGGAAGACAAGACTGTATCCCTCATGAAAATGTCACTTGAGTCCCACACCCACCTCTCCCCCCTGCCCCAGCATTCTCAGGGCCTGAGAAGCTTCTGGGCCACCCAAGGAAAGCCTAGAGTCAGGATCAGAGACACCCTAACTCCCATTTCAGCTCTGCCTCTTATTGGGTGGTCTTGGTACTATCCACCACCCAGAGCCCACCAGCTCTCTCCTCTGTGGAAGTAATAATGCTAACCCATAGAGATAATTGAATTCAACAGGGCGGGAGGCCGGAGGAAGAAAGACACAGAGAACCAGGGAACAGAAAATGCACAAGACAAGATGGAAAAAAAGAAAAGAGGCTACCAGACAAGGGCCTCCATAGATGGAGGTTTGCCAGGAACTGGGGTGCAGGGCCACCAGCCCTTGGCTGCCCGGGAGACATCACAATCGGGGCTGTCCCTTCTTACACGATACACAGCCCTAGGAACTGAGCCAGTGACCAGCAAGTTTCCAGGGAACTGGTCTGGAATTCCACTCATCTGGCCTGCCTGAGACCTCCCCAGTCAGGAGCCAGGAAGACAGGCTTAGCACTGTGGGTTTCACAAGCAACTTCCGGTTTGCTCTCTCTACTTCCTGTGGCTTGTGGTTGAGGATGTGAGCGCTCAGCTTCCTGCTCCAGCCACCACGCCTGTAGCTGGCTGCCATGTTCCCCCGCCATGATGGACTCTTATCCCTCTGGAACTGTCGGTCAAAGCAAATGCTTTCTTTTCCAAGTTACCCTGATTATGGTGTTTAATCACAGCAACAGAAAAGTAACTAATACATTAGCCAGGACTCCGGCCCCACTTACTGTTTTTCAGATTCACCATGAGACTACCCAATACTTTATCTGTGTCCTCTAAGTCTGGCCCACCAGCTGCTCCTCAGGGTAGGGCAGGTCCCACCCCTTCAAGAAGCACCCACAGAGGAGAGGTTTGGATTTAGAATCAGTATTGGTGAGGAGGATGGCTCCAGGATAGTCACAGGGACTGAGGGCTGAGGGAGGGGCAGCCCATGAGGCTGCCCCGTCACTACTCAGGCTCAGCACTGAGTTCAGGGCTGGCTTGCTTCCCATGCTGCCCCTTGACATACCCAAGTTCACTTAAGATGTTTAAGGGTTGCTGTCCGCCCTTTGTCCTGGTCTATAAGATGAGTCTAGAACTGAAGGTGGGGTTGGGTTTGCCAACTCTGAGGTGCTTAGATAAGCCTACGGTGGGCTCGGAGTTCCTTGCTTGAAAAACACATGTATGGGAATGATTTTGAAAGCTGTTTTGGAGTCTTTCACTGTGGATCCCAGGTCCAGAAGTCCTCCTCTGACACCCATCACACCTGAGTCTACAATCTTCCACCTAGGAGCAATCTCACTCAGCCAGGGAGAAACTGAGCCTTTGTTCACGACTTCCCACCTGGAATGCGTGCCTTCCCCCCCTCCTCATTTGGTAGATTCCTTCCAGTCTACACCCATAGGACCCCTTTCCCACCTAATCTGCCCCCACCCGTAAGCATGTGGGCTACCCAAGATGTTTAAGTACCCTCACTGAGTCATCAGTTCTGTGAAGAGAACAGTAAGAACTCCACCCCCGACTCTGACTGCAACCCAGATGATGGCCTCCACCAGTCAGGCATTCCCTTCTTCCAACAGTGCTGATTGTACCCACTTCACAGACAAAGACTCATCTCTGAGAGGAAAATCAACTCGCTGAAAGTCGAACTAGAAAGGACAGGATCTCTCCAAATGGGTTTTACTTAGGACCCAGGACCAGAAGTAGATCAAAGAGTTGTCTGATTTTGTCTTCCAGCCTGACCCAACAGGGAGATAGTCCCTCAAAGGTAGCTTTGCCTTTGGCTTCATGGGTAGCATGGTGGTTGATGTGGTCATGTGGTTTGGAACACTCAGGCCTACCTAATTCTCATCAAACAAGAAAGCTGCATCTGGGCCAGTGGCCTGCTGCAGTGTGTTACCTTAGTGACAGATGGCAGGGCCTGAGTCCAGCTGTGTTCCCCAGGTACCCTGGAAGGCCCAGTTGCCCTCCTCAGGTAACGCTCATGGACTTCACATGAGTTCAGAATGTATAGTACACAGGCCAGGGCATAGCCTCCCCAGTTAGAAACACCTAGAATGCAAAAGAAAAAAAAATCCATCACAGAACTGTAAAGGGCCTGTGGTCCACTGGCTGCCTCCAAGCCACAGAAGCCATCTCAGAGCGTTGGCACAGACGGCAGGCACTGGGATCACCTGGGGATTTGTTACAAATTCTTGGGCCCCAGCTCAAACCTCCTGAATCAGAATTTCTGCAAGATTGTTAGGGAGCAGGTGAGTTTTAATGAGCCCCATAGGTAAGTTTGATTCAAGCTAAAGTTTGGGGGCTTGAAGCTATTTGGGTTACATACTGCTAATGACCGCTAGAGGAAAAGATATAGGCACTGTACCTAGAAAGCCATTCCAGAATTCCCCACACTGAAGAACGGTCCCAAGGGCTGGTCTCCATCCTTTGGGCTACACAGAAGCCTGTCCCCTGGGGCATATAGTGGACAGCCCATCACAGGAGGTTTTGTCACCCCTTATGTGTTGAAGACCATTCCTAAGTCACCTTTAGACTTCCTTTCCTATTCTGTCAGCCAGGCCCCGGGGCCCATTCCCTAGGCTAGAGATGATTTCATCTACTCTTCTCCAACACCTGCTTGAGTTCTCCATCCTGTCTAAGACTGATGGAGGACTGTTAAACTCTAGGCGCTGCACCATTATCAAGGAAGAGGGGGTGGTAAGACAGCTCAGTGGATGGAAACTAGCTGCCAAGCTCGACGACCTGATTTCAGTCATATACAGTGGACGGAGAGACCTACCTATACAGTGGACGGAGAGAACTGACTCCTGCAAGTTGTCCTCTGACCACACACACACACACACACACACACACACACACACACACAGCGCACTAAATAAACATTTCTCATAAAGGAAGAGGGCCATCAAATTGAAAAGTGTACACATCGTCAGCCTCAGGGGAAGACAGTCAATCAATCAATGAGATGCTTCCAAAGGATTATGGGAACACGGAAGAGAAACCGGTCATTCTGATTGGTTCAGGAAAGAGTCACAGACAACCCCTAGTGAGCACAAAGGGATACAGCCAAACACAGCCAATGAAGACCAGACAATAACTGCCAGATTGTATGTCAATGATTCTAAGATACCTTTTTGTTACATCTGCATAACTGAAATTGGCAAGTGTCTGTGGTCATTGCTGATAGCTGGTCACCGGCTGCTTTATTAGTCCTATACAAAATAGTGGCAACCTGAGTCATCAATGGTACACTCAAGGGAAAAGACTATCTTGCTTTGGTTGAATATTTCAGTCTGCCATCCTGTTATAAATTTCTTGTGTGACTTCGCTCCTGGAGTCCTTAAAACAAGCCTATGAGGCATAGTATCATTATCGCCACGTGAGCAACTTAGAAACAAACACAGAGGGGTAAATGTCACACAGCAAATAATTAGACATACGTTATAACTCAGGCTATTCCCTCCAGAGCCTACATTCCTTTTCTCTTAAGAATTAGTTTTTAAGTTTTAATTGTGTTAAAATTTCCATGACATGAATGTGGGAATAACGAACGGTTCCTTCACTGTCCTCACACCAGCAACAGAGAGGTCATTGTGATCACCGAGGGCATGGGTGTCTTTCTCTGCCAGGAATCTAACAGTCTTGCAGCAGCAGATACCTAACCCAAGTGCGCTCCAATCTGATTCAGTTCTGATGCTATCAACTGTGACTGTGTAAGGTCCTATGGCCTGGCCTGAGGTCTCCATCTCCTAGACTGCCTCTTTCCCTTCTGATGTCAGGGGCTAGCCTGGAGGCTCACCTTAGCCTCTGACTGACTGGCTGTATACCAGGGTTCCTGAAAGCTCTTGTATGATCGAATTAATTTGCTTCAATAGCCACAGGGGAGAACACACTGTTTTATTACAGAGGATGTTAGGAAAGATCCAGATGAAGAGTTATAAGGGCAAGGCACCCAGGAAGGGGCCTGGAGCTCACCCTGGATACTCTGCCCTCCAGGGACAGCATGTGTCTATCTATCTGGAAGCGCTCTGAACTCTGTCTTTTTTGGCTTTGGTGAAGGTCTATGTTAACAGACAGGGTGGCTTGCTTCCTTGGGCTCTTCTTGGACTCTGTGCAACGTCCTTCTTCCTGGGTAGGGAGCAGGATTCCTCTGGATCGAGGCTGGTCTTAGGACCTATCAGACAAGGGCAGATTGGAGAATTTCTGTGTGGCTGTCTAAAAGTGGGAGTAGAGTCTCACTTCAAGGAAGAGAAATTCTAGTTTCTATGGTCTGCCTTGGAGAGCGGGCCATATGAACCTAGATCCATGGATGAAAACAAGCAAATTACCTGTCCATCCATCCATCCATCCATCCATCCATCCATCCATCATCTACCTATCTATTTATCTATCTATCTATCTATCTATCTATCTATCTATCTATCTATCTATCTACCAGTCAGTCATTTGTCTATCTGTATGCCTATCTATCTATCTATCTATCTATCTATCTATCTATCTATCTATCTACCTATCTATCATCTATCTATCTATTTATCTATCTATCTAAAAATATCATGCTAGAATTCACCACCTTAGCCATCTTTAAGAGTATAGTCAGTAGTGTTAAATATATTCTTATCTCTCTTTATCTAGTTATCACGTCTATCTAAAATATCCATGTAGTGTATTTCAGACCAGTAAGGCTCCATAGTAAGACCTTTGGGGGGAAAAGAAAAAGGATATATAGGAATTGTGTTCATCAGCGTAACCATATTTAAAGGTACAATTATATAGCATTAAGTATCTATTGATCCATTCATCCAAAATAACATCATTTGTGAGAGTACAGATGAGCAGTGTTAAGTATATTTTCATGGTACAACTCAGAGCTCATCCTCAACCTCTGTGCAAACGTAGGAAAAAAAAACATATTTGGGAAGCTGTAACAAAGGAAAAGGCAGAATTTAAAATCCTTGTTCACCAGTTTAAAATGACATAGGATGGTTATGCACTGAGGATGAAGCTGACATGTGAGCTAAAACTGCTGACTGTGTCATGGTGGGATGACAGAGCACATTTTTGCCCGTGCCCATCATCACCCTGTACTACCTCCTTTTTAAGAATGCCTTTGGTCTCCCTATGACATCATCTTTTCAATTAACGAAACGTAAAACCCATGCTATATTTAAGCAATGGCCATAGCCATCATACCTGGATCATAGGGTACATGGTGGGGGATGGGAGAGATGAGAGGGGACCATGAAAGGCAGCTAATTTAAGGTCATGTGCTGGAGGCCCCATGTGAGATGAGCACACAGTAAATTTTGAACTCCTAGTCCCTAGCAACCACTGATCTTTTCACTGTCTCCATAATTTTACGTTTTCCAGAACATTGTATATAGCTGGGTTCAGATCACACAGCCCTTTCAAACTGGCTTGCTCCTTTAGTAATATGTTCTTAAAGTTCCTTGTGTCCTTTGTGGTTTGTAGATGGAGGTCAGAGGATCTATACCATATACACGAATGAGTGAAGGGAAAGAAGGAAAGAAAAGAAAAAAAAATGAGTTCACCATTAACATTCATCTCCTCCTACCTCCCGACTGAAGATACAATATGACCGGTGGCCTCACACTCCGGCTGCCAGGCCTTCTGCACCACGATGGCCATATCTGCTCAAGCTGTGAGCCAAAATAAACCTTCCCCCCTTAAATTCCTGTTCTCAGGCATTTTGTCACAGCAGTGAAAAAAACAACTAATACAGTATCCATGAAATAACTCCCAGGAGTATTCATTTATTTTGCATTGAATTTTTGGTCCAGTTGAGAGAACTAACATTCTGACACTGTTGAGTCTTCGCATCCATGAACATGGGATAGCTCTATAATTATTTAGTTCTACTTGCTATCCTCTGTCAAAGTTTTATGCTTCTCCTTATATAAATAGTAATGACATGTTGCTAGCTGTACATTTAGGTATTGCATTTTTTTTTTTTTTTTGAGACAGGGTTTCTCTGTGTAGTTTTGGTGCCTGTCCTGGATCTCACTCTGTAGACTAGGCTGGCCTCGAACTCACAGAGATCCACCTGGCTCTGCCTCCCAAGTGCTGGGATTAAAGCCGTGTGCCACCACCACCCGGCAAGTATTGCATTTTGGGAAGTGCTAATATAAATGGTAACGTATTTTTAATTTCAAATTCCTCTTGCAAACTGTTAGTGTATTGAAAAGTGACGTATCTTGAAAGACTGCTGTAATCTATTAGTTCCAGGAGTTTGCTTTTGTTTATTCTTGTAGATTTTCCATAAGGATGAACATGACATATATAAAGATAATTATTTTCTTTCTTCTCAACCCATATGCTTTTTATCGCTTCTTCTTTTTTTCTTATTGCACTAACTAGGATTTCTAAAAGGATGCTGAAAAGCTGGTGAGAAAGGACAGCCTTACCATACCACTCCTGGTGGGGCTCTTAAAAATACTTTTTCTGTATTTCTTGCCTTATCATGTAATTTTTCTTCTTTAGTTTGCTAATATCTAGGATTATATGATTAATTTTTAATTATTGGATCTTCCTTCTTATTTGAAATAAATCCTAGTTTGTTAGTGATATGTTTCTTTTATATATTGTTGGAGTCTGTTCTTAACATTTGCTGAGTATTTTTGGACTTTTACATTTATTTGTTTATATATGTATGTATGTATGTATGTGTACATGCATGAAGTATATATTTGTGCATGTGTGTGTGTGTGTGTGTGTGCACATATGGGTCTTCAGGCCATCAGACTTGGTGGCAAATGCTATAACTCACTGAGCCATCTCACCAGCCCTGTCACTTTTATATTCATGTTCATGAAAGATATTGAACTATGTATAGTTTTCTTTCCTTAAGGTGGAAGCTAAGATAACTGAAGTCAGTTATTTATTTTCTAATATATGCATTTGGTGGTGGTTTGAATGAGACATCCCCCACAGTCACGAGCATGTGACTACTTGGTCCTCAGTTGGTGGTGCTCTTTGAGGGAGGTGTAGGAGATATGGCCTTGGTGGAGGAAGTACATCTCTGGGAGTGGGCTTTGAGAGGAACAAGCCTGGTCTACTGAGAGTCGGCTCTCTCAGCTTCGTGCTTGTGGATCAAGATGTGAGCGCCCGGTTCTCTGTTCCCACGGCCATGCTGCTTGCTGTCACTCTCCCTGTCATATGAACTCTGACCCTCTGGTACCACAAGCCGAAATGAACAGTTTCTTCTCTACATGGCTCTAGTCATAGCGTTTTATCACAGCAATGGAAAAGGAACTAATACAGATGTCAACTAAATCTGGTTGATTGACAGCGTTGTTGAGTTCAACTGTGTCCTCACAAATGTCATGCCTGCTGTATTTGTCCACTTCTGATACAGGGATGTTAAAATATCCAACTATAATAGTTGAATCGTCTATTTCTGCAGATCTTTTCCCCCTGTATATTTTGTATATCTATTCTCATTCTGGTGTTAGATACATATACACAAAGGATTGTTACATCTTCCTTGTGTATTATGAATGTGCTTTTTTATTCCTGGTAACTTCCTTTGTTCTGAAGTCTGCTCTGTGTTGGTTAGTGTTATATTTAGTTTCTTAATCTCTTTCCTTTTACTCCATAGAACTAGAGCTGGGCATCTCCTTTCCCTCACTGGGAGGTGGCAGTGGGCTGGACCTGGGTATTTCCCTTCTCCTAGGCAAGTATGGCTTTGCTCACACCATAGCAGGCTGTGGTTTCTTTTGAGGCCAGATCTTATTCAGAACGGAGCAAGATGGTGTATTTCTGAACAGTTCCTTCTTCCTAGGTCCACCACAAGCAGAAGATATTTTCCCCTGATATTCACTGAGAACCTAGTTGAGTGCCCAGAAGTAAACCCCCCCCCCCAAATCAAGGTTGTCCCCTATGATCCCCTGGAATTGTTTTTGTTTGTTTGTTTGATTTGGGTTTTGGATTTTTAAGACAAGGTCTTGCTGTATAGGCTTGGCTGGCTTGGAACCCTGGCACTCACTGTCTAGACCGGCTTCAAACACATAGAGACCTGACTACCTCTGCCCCCCAAGTGCTGGGATTAAAGGTGTACACCTGGCTCCCTGGGAGCTGAACTTACAGGTTTGTGCAGTGAGCCTCCAGCAACTCACCAGTAAGTTTTCCATCCTGGGGAGTGTTTGCTCCTTTCCAGGCTGATTCTGACCATGAAGAGGAGAGAGCCTTTTTCAGGTGTCAGTATTTCCAGAAACTTCTGGTGAGGCTAAGGGAAAGCCAAGCTTTGAAACATCTGGACATACAAGAAAGACTGGTCCTGAGGTCCCATGAGGGAGAACAGGGAGCCTGAGGCAGAAGTTGGTAAAAGGAGCTGTGGGAAAGCCTTCCCCTGTTCACCATGTCCTAGGCACTCACTGACCACTGATCAAAGTGGCCCTCCTGTCACTCTCTCATCTGTCACCTGCCCTATTGCCCTCAAACCTCTCATCACTATATCACCTGGTATATATATCCATCTGGGTCACTGTCTTTCAACTCAGGAAAGAAGGTTCTTTGGCACACATCATCTCTGCGGTTGCCCAGAACCCAGAACAATGCCTGGCACACTGTAAATTTGAACTTAATGGCTGAATCCCCACTCAGGGCCCTGCCCTACCCTGGGGCCCTCTAGAGCCCCTTGGAGAGAAGAAAAGCTTCTGCTCTGGTGTGATGGTTATCTTGATTGTCAATTTGACTGGATTGAGAGGTGTCTGGGAGAGTAGTCAACACAGGTGTGTCTACAAGGGCGTTTCCAGAAAAGATTGACATGCTGGGCAGCAACCGAGGGAAGAAGATGGTACCTGAGTGTGAGCAGAACTGTCCAATAGGGTACAAACCCAGGGAGGTCAAAAGTAGTAGTCTGCCAGGCAAACACAAGGTCTCTTGCTCTGTTTCCTGGCCACTATGGAATAGGCAGTCCTTTCACCATGACGGTCCGCCTTGCTACAGGCCCAGGACCAATAAAACCACAGCTGTGTTCTGAACCCTCTGAGACCGTGAGCCCAAATCATCCTTCCTCTTTTGAAGTTGTTTCTTTCAGGTGCTTGTCACAGTGATTAAAAACTGTTTAACACGCCTGGTCAAGCTTCAGGCCAGGTCGCTTACCCTGGCCAGCCAGGCGCTTCTTCGCAGGCACGCAGGTACTCACCAGCAATGATAGCAAAGTCAGCTTCCACATCACAGGCGATGACATCTCCGTTTCTGATGTACTTCTTCACGGCCTCCTTGACCTTGCCCATCCCAAGCTCATTGCCTCCGTCACCCACTCCTGAAGGGAAGAGAAACAGAGTCAGTACACAGGATGAGGGTAAAGGGACCGAGAACAAGACAGCCCCACCCCACATGTCAGTGATTGGCTCTGAATAGTTCTGATAACCAGACGCAGAGTCTTCTTCTGGTCTTCTAGAAACCTCGGTAGTTGGGAGTGGATCTGATTTTGGAGCTCACTGGAGTGGGATCCTGTCTTCTACTAGGGTCCTCACATCCAACCACAGGTGGGATGTCTTCAGTTCTGACATGTCACCAGGTGTACTGGAGACAAGGGTACAATGACACTCAGTGGCTCCCTTTTCTCAGAACAGTTTCTACATTAGTGACAGCCTAATTGAATGACAAAAACAATCCAACCACCTGCAAGTGTAAGGGAATGTTAGATGCCAGGGAGGGCCAGGACACATGCGGTGGGGGAAAGGATGCCCTGGCAGCTTCCCAGGCTCTGCCAGCTAATTGCTCCTTTGGACTCTTTCCTTGTGCTGGGTGACACCTCCCTGCAGGCGGTGGGTCTTTTACCTGCCCAGCCCAGAGTGACAGGAAGTGAGAAATCAACCAAGCTGACCACACTGCGTGTGCCCCACCCACAGCCTCTTCTGGGAAAATCTGGGGATTTGCAGAAACTTTCTAGTCAACCCAGAAGGTTTTCATTGACTCCTTAAAACCTCAAAAGTCAGAGGGGACTAATGGGTCTGGGAAACACTTGGAGGCTTGGAGAGTAACAGGCACAGAAGGACAGACAGACTTTAATGACTCCCAGGGAGAAGGAGAGCTGGTGTCCTTGGGGGACTGCTCAGTCACAACAGTGAGGTGATTCTTTAACAGTAGGGACTAGGGGGGTGGGGCAGGGATGGGGCTGCACTTTGCTCAAAATCTTGCTGGCAATGCTAATTAGCTAGGCCATTTCAACCTCACTGGGCCTTATTTCCCCATTTACTTCTTTCCTATCACACAGGGGTTTTTGAGCAGGATAGACAATGTAATGGTTATGGAAGTTCTTGGAAAAGTATAAAGTTCAGTACCAAAACAAATTATCACAGTATATTATTATTAATAATAATTTACCCATCTCATATTTAATACACTTAAAAAGTGAAGCGTTTCTTCAGATGACACACGACAGAGTCCAGCCTGTATGATCAAAACGATACGCCATGTCTCGATTTCATTCTTGTTAATATTTCATGATGAGTTTAATTACTTCTGAATTGAGCAAATGGAGTATGTTCTGTGTGTGTCACTTCCCTTTCTCCTCAGGGAATGTTGCATTTCTTAATAATGGTGTCATTAGTGTCTAGACTGGCTGAAATAAACAAAGCCCAGTTTGAGCATGTAACCCTTTCCTGGCCTGTGCGCAATGGTTAATAAAAGATGCTTAGCACTAACGTGTTCATGTTGAATTCTTAGCGGCCCCACTTACCAGTTGATGAGATTCCAGGAATCTTTTGTGCGGCAAGAAAAAGGTCATCAATGGGGTCAACTAAGTGCTTGATGTTCATCTTCCTTGCGTTGTAGTAATTGCCGTCAGCAGCCCTTCCTGCACGCTCGATGGCCACCAGATGGTCAAATCTGCCCGGAAGCAATGGTGGTAAGTCTTCACGGGGAAAATGGCAGCTTCGTTGGCTCTAACCTGTGTGTCTGTGTGAACGACCCTTGGTTTCTTAACTTGACTCCTTTAATCCTATGAGCCTGACTGAGGCCTGCTTTGTGCTGGGTGTGTGTGTAGGGGTGTGTGTGTGGGGGGGTGAGTATGGGGGGTGGGCATCACAGGGAACTAACTCACTACATTGTTGGTGGTGGGGAGACACAGCCCAGCTCTGCTGCCAGAAGCCTGAGGTGTTCCCGGGACCTCCACACAGGTAAAGCTGGGTCCTTCACTACACTGACTGTATCACAAAAAGAATTTCAGAAGTCAGAAAGAGGCCAAGTGTGGTGTGTGTGTGTGTATGTGTCTATTCGGGGACAGGAGACAGTACATGCTTCAGATTTAACTAGGAGCATTTACTCTCCCTCTCCTCCTCACCTCTCTCTCATATACATGCGTGCGTGCGTGTGCGCGTGCATGTGCACGTGCGTGTGGGTGCACACACACACACACACACACCACATGCAGACCACACACCACACACACACATCCCACATGCAGACCACACACACACACACACACACACACACACACACACACGCAGACCACATGCATACACACACACACCACACCACATGCAGAACACACACACACACACACGCAGAACACACACACACACACACATGCAGACCACATGCATACACACATACACACGAAAAGGACAGTACATATCCCAGGCATGGATGTAGGTTTCTCAAGAGGGATAACAGGATTCAGGTGTTTTTAGTGGTGATATATATGATATATATGATTTTGTGGCCAAATGATAGAGCTCAAAGAGTATAATCTATAGCAAGGCCGTAGGATTAGCAAAGTTTAAAAGTTAAGTCAAAGATGTGAGTTGGTTTACTTATTTTTTTAAAAATTCCTTTGGTAAGTGAAAACTGTAAGATGGTTTTGTAAGATATACTGCTTGGATGAACTGAAGGGTTGAGGGGATTGCTAATATAGACTCAAGTTCACAAACATCTTGGCCCTGAGTAAGCATAGCCTTTTGTTTGGTTTGTTTTTGTTTTTCTTCCTTGAGCCAAGGTCTCATGTAGCCTAGGGTGGCCTCTAACTTGCTATGCAGCTAAGGATGACTTTGTAGTTTCATTACTGTTTTTTTTTAAATTTATTACTACCATGATTGTGTATGGATGAAGTGTGGATGCACACGTGCCACAGCAAATGGTGTGGAGGTGGGAACACAGCTTCCTTCCACCTTATGGGGATTTTAGAGGTCAAACTCAGGTCATCAGGCTTGGTTGCAAACACCCGTACCAGTTGAGCCATCTTGCAGGCCCCTGAGCTGTTACAAATTACTTATTTATTATTATCAATGTGTATCTGTGTCCACACATATGTGTGTGTTTGTGTGTGTGTGTGTGTGTGTGTGTGTGTGTGTGTGTGTGTGTGTGTGAATAGGCGGTTGTGGACTGCCTCATGTGGGTCCTGGGAACCAACTTTGGATCCTTTGCAAGAGCAGCGAATGCTCTTAACCACTGAGCCATCCCTTCAGCCCCAGTGTGAGCCATTTGGGCTCTGTCACTTGTTTTCAGTTTCTCTCTGGGAGACTCTGGAATGAGGGCTGCTTTCCTTTCCCATGCCCCTTAATTTTCTCCATCTTTCTATCCTACCCCAACAACCTTTCTAACAAACAGACATTTGGATCTCCTTCAGGTTAACAGTGTCAGAAGCTGAAAGGTCGGGAGGCCGATGGTCAGGGTAACTGGGGGTCCTGAGAGACACTAATACTCTATCCAATGCCCCGTAACCAGCAGGGTCCAGTTGGAGAGGAACTAAGTGTTGGCTACTATGGACCCATTTTACACCTTTTCACTTCTCATTCACACCGCAGACATTGAACAACTAGGAATGAATTTAAAGGAGGGAAAAAAATGAATGGAACATGACATGAACTCCTTAGGAGACAAAGAGATAGATTAATAAGGGCATAAATGACATGGTGGTCAAGTGGTTGTGGAGTCCTTTCATGTAGGTCACACTCTGGGTCTTCCTGTCACTGGCCTTGGGTGAGTTGTTTGGTCTTTCTAACCACACATCACCTTTTCCATCTGCAACACATCATGCATCTGCAGGATATCACACTTATGCAGGACATCACACATCTGTAGGACATCACACATCTGCAGGATATCACACATCTGCAGGGCATCACACATCTGTAGGACATCATGCATCTACAGGTACATCTACAGCATTGATGGGGTTAAAGAAGGTGCCTGTCATGGAACCTGAAGCTACTTAGAGCTTAGAAAGTGTCAGCTGGGCTTGCTGTTGCTGTTTTTATTATCAGGAATGTTTTAATCTTATTTCACTTTTATTTTTGTGTATGTGTGTGTATGCCTGCTTGTCTGTATATGAACCATGTGTGTGCAGTGCCTGTGGAGGCCAGGAGAGGGTGTCAGATCCCCTGGGACTTGATTTACAGGTAGTTGTGAGCTAGCCAGTGTGGGTGGTGGGAGCTGAACCCAGGTCCTGTGCAAGAGCAGCAAGTTCTCTTAACTGCAGAGCCTTCTCTACAGCCCTGTTAGCAGAAATGCTGTTTTGACAATCCAAAGTGAGAACACAAAACTGGCACTTTCACATCTCTAAAAGACCCACAGTGGATTTCTTCAAAATCTCAACTCCATGATGGACTAGCATGGGCATTCTTCAAAATGTTAAAAACAGACTTCTCATATGATGCAGAAATTCAGCTTCTGGGTACACACTGGAAAGAACTAAAAACAGGGACATAAAGAAATGCTTATGTGCCCTTGTTCTGAGCATCACTATTCAGAATAGGTGACATGGGGGGGGGGGGTTGTAGTAGAACAAAACGGAAGAGAAAGTGCCAGAGTACATTGCACATAGAGCCCATCTGAGTCCTGTAACACTGAGAGTCAACACTGGTTTTTAAATGTCTATCTCAGTTATACACATGTACTGATATGCAAAATGTGTTGTTGTGGGTTGTTTAAAAAGTACGCAAAGTACTGTACAAGTTATAAAATCTGAAACGTACCACAAAAGGGGGTTTTCAAAATGACCACAAGACACAGTAACACACACACATACACACACACACACACACACACACACACACACACACACACACACACACACAGGCTGGGGTGGGGTGTGGATAAGGAAAGCAGAGGGAGGCGGGGAGGAAGTATTTTAAGAGGGCAGTTTCCATCACTCTACAATGCTATTTCTGTTTTGTTTCCTGAAAGTGTTGGCTACCTCCAGTTGAAAAGTTTGACTACTGTCATGACCCCATTGTTGAGAGACTGCTAACTCACTTTCTTATTTTGTCATATATGAGTGCTATCTCTCCCTGCTGGCATGGATATATTTCCAGACATGGTCTATGGAGGCCTAAGTAGACCCTGATATCCCCAGCCTCATGGCTAATACAGAACTCTGGATTCCTGGGCTGATGGCTTTCTTTTCTTCCATAGGATGAGTTGTATGGAAACCTTGTCAGCAAGGTTACAAGGATGTGGTCTTCCCCAACCCCATGCACTCAATCTGGGGTACCATATACATACCTCAGAGACTTGGGGTCCCCATCTTTGCACAAAAATGCCCGAGCATCTTCCATTGATCCACCCTGGTAAGTTAGTGTGGGGACTGGTGTCTTCAGAACACCTTGAGAATAAAGACAAAGGGCAGCCACATCAGTGCTAGGGTTGCACCACGCTTGTGGAAAGCATCTTCGGACAGTAGTGTAACCATTATTGAGAGGTGTCCTTCCTAGAACACTTTGTTAGGATTAGAGGTTGGTAAGTTTACTTTTAGTCCCGACTACACTCCAGAGTTGGCAAGGGATGGAGGGTTAAAATGGACCAGTATAGACCTGGGGTATGTGATGTGTAAGATGCCCCATGAGACCATGTCAATGGAAGATCAATTCTGGCCCACTGCCAGCAAGAGTGTCGTGTACTCGTTTAGATGCCCACAGGACAGTGTGCCATGCTCTTTACATGTATGCTCTCATTTAATTTTCATAATCCTATTCTATAAAGTGATTATTATTTCCAGTTTAGAGAAGAGGAAAACCGATGCTCGGAGACACTAAGGAAGTTGGTCAGGGTCAGATAGAGTATATATGTTGGTATCACAACTCCAGGTCTGTCTTAGTTTAATTTCTGTTACTGGGATAAAACACCCACCAAAGGTGAGGAAAGGGTTAGTTCAGTTGACAATGCTAGTCCACAGGCCAGCTTGATCTAGATAAGTCCTCAATTGAGACTCCTTTGTCAGGTGACTCTAGGTTGTGGCAAAGTGACATTAAAACCAGCCATTAAGTTCCTACCCCCAGATCTTACCAGTTCCCTCTGCATTTGAGCATTCCTTCAGGGGAGACCAATAACAGCTGAAGTAGAGTCCAGAGACTCAGGTTAGGTTCTTGTATGGCAGTGGTTTACAAACTGAAACTGATTCTTCAAACAATGTTTTATGATTACACAAATAATACACATTATTGTAGGTTATGTGGAAAATATATACATATCCCCCAAATGAAATTCATTTGGTTTTCATGAATCTATCCCCTTGGGGAAGGATCCTGGCTTATTCACGGACCCAGGGCAAATCGTCAAGCAGAAGGAGGATGGCCAACAGAGTACCCTGTACAGTGCCCCTGGACCCAGGACTGAGAGGCATGTGACTCTGGCTAGGCCACATGAACTCCTTGAGCACCTCCTCTGTGAAGTAACGGCCACCTGCTCACTTTGCTGGGGTGGCACTATGATGGCCTTGTTACCTGTCAATTACCTGGCTGGGATCTGATGCAAAGTGGATCTAAGTAAAGGCACTCCTCGCTTCCCTGGCCGCACTGGGGCCAGATTCTAGTCAGGGGAGTGGGCACCAGGGAGCCCGGGCAGGCACCTGAGCCACATGTCTGAGAAAGAACACACAAGACCTCTGTTGAGGTGGATCGGGAGACACTGTTCCCTCCTGTGAGCTTCGGAGCACAAACCTTGCTGGGTTCGCGTCCACGAGAGCGGAGAAAGGACTATGCCTCCCCCCTACCCCCAGGTCATTTCCTAGGCCTCAGCAAAAAGACTAAAGTAGTTTCACAAACAGGTCCAGTTGCTTCATCCAAATATAACAAAAGTTCTGCAGAATCCAATAAAGCAATGACGCAATGATGCCCTCCATGGCATGGTGCAGGCCAGACAGTTCCGAGTCCCTGAGAGCATCCAGATGAGATCTCAGGAGAGGAACAAGACACAACTCCCTCTCCCTCTCTCTCTCCCTCCCTCCCTCTCTCTCTCTCTCCCTCCCTCCCTCTCTCTCTCTCTCCCTCTCTCTCTCTCTCTCTCTCTCTCTCTCTCTCTCTCTCTCTCTCTCTGGAGAATAAATGCTAAACCCAGCCCTGGTGAGTGTCACATGGCACCTGCTGTTGGCCCTGGAGCAGAGTTGACATGGTTGCCTGTCCCTCGGTTTCCTGTTCTGATCCGTCTAGGATTCCTTAATGTCTCCTTTCTTCTTGTCCTCTGGATGAGAGGCCACAGGGTGCAACCCTGGCTCCTTTGTCCCTGCTTATCCCCCCAGTGGTCTCCCTGAGAGCTTCCACTGTAGAATTCACCATTGTAACTGGGCTCCACTTCCTTCTTCATAGACCAGACACCTGCCTCTACTCATAACAGTCCAGTTGCCCTGCAGCCAAGACCTGAGATGGGGTGCAGGTGGTTGCTTGGGAGACGGTGCCAAGAAGCTGAGGGAAGGCACAGGGGGTGTGAGGAGGGGGGTGTGAGTTTTCAGGATCACTGTTTTTAAAATTGGCATCTCCTGTTCACTAAGATATGTGTATCTCCAAGGAGGCAGGGGACTTAGCCTCTAGATCCTGTCCCTAATAGGCTGAGGGTGTCATGGGGGCAATTACCCCCGCTGTCCTAGGTGGCATGGGTTCACATAGCTTTGATCCTTCAGGGCACTGACGGGTGGTGGGAACTGGTCACTGTGTGGACAACAGTGATTGGTTTGATCCAGGACTTCCAGGAACCTCAGTGTCTCACTCTATAAAATGAGACCCCTGTTGCTCATATCAAAGCTGTTCTGAGCTTCAAGATAAAACAGCCTGTCACAAGGACACATCCTGTGGCTGGGTACATGGCTGAAGGTCCAAACATTGATTTCCTCAGGCCTCTGCCGATAAAGACCTGCTCACGGAAGTGGCTTGAGCCCACGTCCTACTCACCTTCCTTAACGGCATCTTCAACAAGCCTTGTGTGCAAGTTCAAGGCTCTCTGGTCTACCACCAGGGAGGTCTCCTTCCCCAGAGCCTGCAGGAAGGCAGCTAAAGCAATGGCTCCTGGCGGGCCATCTGTCTCCTCTGGGGGCTCATGATTGAAATGCGTGGGGAATCCAGTGGTGACTAGTACTGAGCGGGCATGGGACAGTGACAGAGCGGCCTGCAGCAGCTCATCCTTACGTAGCAGGTGCCCGATCCCTCGGTTACCTGAAATCAAAAAATAAAGCAAAATAGCTAGATGATTGTGTTTAAGGTAGAAACACTGATAGTTTGGGCTGGTTTTGGTTCAGAAGTAGTCATATGGAGGGCTATGGCAGACTGAACTGTTTATAGGGATGCATTCCCATCTCTGGTCTTTCTGCCTCCCACCTCTCTCTTAGCTAGGGTGGTCAGAAGACTGACTCAGTCTCACGGAGCTCGAGGAGACAGTGGTGCCCTGCTGAGCCTGGCTCTGTACTTCCCATGTGTTTCTCCAAGCACACCTGCCCTCTTCTTGTCTGAAATGTTGATCGCTACAGCATGATATGATGGCAGAGTTTCCGGGCCCCCAAGAGGCTGAGTAGAGCAGTGACCCTCTCCACTGATCCAGAACTCTCTGAAGACCTGCTGTGTGCTGTTACATGGAGGCAGCACAACCTTCTACAGCATTTGAACGTAGCCTGTTGAGGCTCATTTGTTTTTATTTTATTTTATTTTTTTTGGGGGGGGGTTTCGAGACAGGGTTTCTCTGTGTAGCTTTGCGCCTTTCCTGGGACTCACTTGGTAGCCCAGGCTGGCCTCGAAATCACAGAGATCCGCCTGCCTCTGCCTCCCGAGTGCTGGGATTAAAGGCCTGCGCCACCACCGCCCGGCTGAGGCTCATTTGTTAGACTAGTTTAGCAAAACGTAACAAACAGAAGAATGTATAAAGAGGACAGGAAATGGTATGCATTCATTGAGGGGTTTCCCCACGAGCCCAAGACAAGGTCTGCGGTACTATTATTCCAGGAGACCGTAATTCCAGAAAACACAGCAGAAGATGAGACCCAGAAAACCACGAAAGGATTGAGAGTGAGCCAGTTAACCCTAAGGCAACTGGAACTCTGTGTTGCTTGAGAGCCACTAAGAAGCCTTGGAGGATGCACCCTAGACCTGCCCTATCAGAGGACCAGAGGCTACCCACTTGTTCACAGGCTTCTGTCCCCTGTTGGGGGGAACTTCATTGCACTCATTGGACTGTGCCTCCTATAATAGAGAGAGAGGTAGACTGTCCTCTAGTGGAGGAGTCAAGCAAATGGGGAGCCACCCATCGCCCCTGTAGAGGAGCTCAGTCTAAGGCAACAAAGATGAGGGCAGCAGCTAGTGCTAAGGTTGGCCAGCCAGGCCCAGCTGAGCCACACCACTTCCTGACTCTTGTCCCTACTGGCATGCCTCTGTCCACCATCATGTCTCTTCCCTACGAGTGCCATACGGAGGCAGAGTGTGACTCAGCATGTCCACCCGAGCTGAGCTGCCTCAGAGCAGGCCAAAGGGATGGGAAGGGGCATCAGCTTGCAGTTGAGGTTCACAGAGAGAATTAAGGATGCTGGGTTTGCATCCCCACTATGGAGGCACCACTCCAGACTGAGTCAGGAACAGTTCCAATGCAGGACCTGGCACATGATAGCTGTGTGTCCTTCGTCCTCTATCTGGGTTTTCCTACATGAAAAACGAGGCAGGCAGCGAGATGGGGGAACTCTGGGGAAAGAGACTCTCAACCACTGGTTGTTGGAGTGGGAACTAGAAGTTGGGGCCTGGGAGATGATTTTTTTTCTTAGACTTTTTACAATTCTCTCATCTGGCCTCTGGCATCCCTAATAAAGTAGTCACAGGTATGTGTAAAATTAAACTGTGGTATTGTTTATGGTATCCAATAATGGATTATTAGTCAAATGGTGGCATACTCACACAATGAAATTTTAGCCAATCAAAGGAATGTCGTGAACTGGATGTGGTGGCTCTTTCCTGTGATCCCAACTCTCCTCCTGGGAGACTGAGGCAGGTGGATTGCAGAGAGTTCAAAGCTAGCCTGGGCTACAAAGTGAGACTCTGTCTCAAACAAACAGACAGACAGACAGACAGACAGACAGTATGTAGATGTTGTAGAGATCATTTCATGATACAGAAAGTTAATTAAAAAGTCCTAAAATAGTATCATGGTGGGATTCCATTACATATATTCCTGTATGCAAAGATCTGAGACCAAAGAAAAGGACTTTAATGGCAAATACAAGCCTATTAATAATTTATTGATTGTGATGGATTCTGGTATTTAAAAAGCGTGTGGGTAGGTGTGTGTGTTTGTATGTGTTCTTGTGCATGTGTGCTTGTCTACATGTGCATATGGAGGCCTGAGATTGATGCCATGTGTCTTCTTTGATTGCTTACTCCATTTCCTTTCTTTTCTTTCTTTCTTTCTTTCTCTTTCTTCTTTCTTTTTTTTTTCTTTCTTTCTCTTTCTTCTTTCTTTTCTTTCTTTCTTTCTTTCTTTCTTTCTTTCTTTCTTTCTTTCTTTCTTTCTTTCTTTCTTTCTTTCTCTTCCTTCCTTCCTTCCTTCCTTCCTATCTTTCTTTCTTTCTTTCTTTCTTTCTTTCTTTCTTTCTTTCTTTCGGCAGGGTCTCTCACTGATGTGGCTAGGCTGACTGGCCAGGGCCTCAAGGATCTACCTGTCTGCCTCCTTACTTTTGGGATTCCAAGCCCACACTGATGTCCCTGCTTCCTACACGTGTGCTTGGGACTGAAGCCAGCTCCCCCCTCTGCTGACACAGCATGCCTTAACCAACTGAGCCATCTCCTCGGGCTCCAGGACTCTGGTCATTTTTATTGATTCTTCACGTCCATACACTTTCCTTCTATAACTTAATTTTATTAATTAATTAGATTCATTTTTGAGACTGGGTCAAACCCCGGTCTTAGATTAATGGTCCTCCTGCCTCAGCCTCCTAAACACAGGGGTGAGAGGCATTCACCACCATCATGGCTGTTTTCAAGTGTCTTCTGATGTTCCTACAATAACATTGTTGACAAGATAGAGAAGAATAACAGCATTTTATAAAACAAAATTGGGCATAACATGTTTATTGGAGTGTGAGGAGTACTAAAGAGAAAGAGGAGAGAGTTTGGGCAACTGAAAGCTGTGTGTGTATGATGATTTTACTACCCGTGCAAAAACCATTACTATAAATCTTGCACCCTCCATATCCTCCGGACACCTCAAATGCAAGTCAATGTCCTCTTTAAAATGACTGAGTGGCTCTATTAATAAGCTCAGTGAGTAATGCCCAGCACAAAGTACACCGTCATTAATCTTACATCTGCTTATTTGAGTGGGAATCAAAATCATCTATTGTTCTTGCAGATTAAAGATGGTTTTTCACAGATGAAATCAGCACATCAGACAGTCATAAATCTGCCTCCTCTGGGACTCACGCTTCAAGCCTCAAACCCCAGTCTGCAGGAGGGCCTATGGGAGGCGTTGCAGCTGACCTTTCTGCTCACCCATACTAGGCAATGGGTGAACCGAGGGGGCAGTAAATCTACTGTCAACTCCTTCATTTAAACTCAGAGCTAATCTCAGAGTTAATAATTCATCTTTCCTCATGACGCCGTGTTAAGTAGGGACGCCACCAGCTTGGGTAAGACTGTCTGGAAGGGAGAAATTATTATGGAAAAAAATTGAAATATCTACCCAGGACAGTGTGGGAGTACTCTTTAAAAAAAAACAAAACTACATGTATTTACTTGTGACTCTGTGTGTGTGTGTCTGTGTGTGCACACACATGCATGTGCCTATGTGTGTGCTGTAGCATGCATGTGGAGGTCAGAGGACAACTTTTGGGAGTTGATTCTTTCCTACTACATGGGGCCTGGGGGTGAAATTCAAGTCATTAGCTTGCTAGCAAGTGTCTTTAGCCACTGAGCCATCTCACTAACCCTGGAACACTCTTTTTAATTGCCCAGGCAAGAATACATAGGACTCTATATGCACCTGCCATGAGCATGTCCTTAGAGGTGTTTCTGTGGTAGGCATATGTGATGAATTTACTATGTATTTATATGTAAATATCAGTCTCTCCAAATTAAAAACGAAGCAAAAAACAAACAACAACAACAACAACAAAAAACACCAAAAAACCCGTGCTGGATAGTTTATCAGGAAACTTGACAATTATCATTATTCCAGCCCTAGGGGACAGAAGCAGCCATCTCTAAAGTGTGCTACTTTGAGTCCTCAGGCTGGCCAGCAGGGGTCGTCAGACTCCCAGGGGTTTGTTTCACAGCACCGTGGGGAGGGTCATTGCTCTCTTTACACACTCTTCAGAGGTAGCTCTGTGGTTCCTGAGAGTCTGACCCAGGGAGTCTCCTCTGAAGGCTAGCCTAACCCCTCTGTGCTCCCTGGGTCCACTCTTACTGATCCCCACATGTGTTGGAAAATGGGAATCAGTAGGACTTTGGGAAAGACCATGTAAGTCCCAGACATCGCCAGATATTGGAGGTGTGGCTACCCTCCAGATCTAAGAGCATTATTCATGAGAAGATACAGGAGGAATGGAATATTCTAAGGAATGCTAGAGAACTTTTTAACTGCACGGGTGAGAAATGACACACCATTTGTTTAAAGATTCTAATTTATACAGCATGTATAAACCATGGCCAACACAGTCAGTGGACAAGGGTTCAATATCTACTCCATCCATCTCCTGGGAATGTGGACTGAGTATTTCTTAACCTTATATGCTTTGGTTTCTTTTACTAACTGAAGTTACTAAAAACTGTCTCATAGAGACACTAGAGCATTTTCTAAGATGGAACATGCATTTACTGATGCCCACCCAGCAGGGAGAAACTGTAGCACAACTAATGTTCTTGCTTTTCAGCACAACCCTGGCAGGGTGGTGTGATTGTCGGTAGTCTTGTTACACTGACGAGGAAAATGAGGCAGAACTATACAGCAATTGTCGCATGAGGGTGGGCCACTGAACTATCTGTACCATGCATCACAGTGGGGGACACAGCGCCCTCTACTGGCTACCTGGGATTAGAACTTCATCTCCCAAATGCAGACCCACCGGAAATAGACCTCCTAACTGGAATCAATAGGCTCCCAGGATGTCCCACCAGCCTTGTCCCATGCTTATAGAAAGCTGGTGGCTAAAGTGGGCGGTGGTGGTGGTGGTGGCGCATGCCTGTAATCCCAGCTCTCAGGAGGCAGAGGCAGATGGATCTCTGTAAGTTCAAGGACAACCTGCCTGGTCTACAAAGCGAGTTCCAGGACAGCCAGGGCTGTTACACAGAGAAGCTCTATCTTGAAAAACAAAAAACAAAAAACAAAAAACAAAAAACAAAATGAAGGAGAAGGAGAAGAGAACGAAAGGAAGGAAGGAAGGAAGGAAGGAAGGAAGGAAGGAAGGAAGGAAAGAAGGAAACTGGTGCCCTATAAACTGAAGAAGAGCAAGGGCAGTTATTTCCCTGAGATACAAATACAGTATACTGTCAGGCCACACATGCTGTGAGGTTATAGCTGTCTGGTCCCACCACTGGGCTCCCCAAAGGAAAAGTAATCTTATGCCCCCAATCCTGACACTCAGTGTTTAAAACATGCACACACACACACACACACACACACACACACACACACACACATCCATATTCCCAGGGCATTGGCACTGAAGGAGAGAATTGGGGATATTAATAAATACACTTGTAACTTTGTTGCTGTTGTTTGTTTTATTGAGACAGAGTCTCCTGTAGCCCAGGCTGGCCTCAAACTTGCTATGTAGCTGAGGATGACCTTAAACTCCCAATTCCCCTGTGTCCATCTCCCAAGCACTGGGATTCCAGACATGCATCAGTTATATTGACAACTTCTGGAAAACAATGGTAGTTGCTTGTTTAGAAACACCCACCTTCCTGTCTGATTCCCCTCAAAGATATATTTACTTCTATGTGTATAAGTGTTTTGCCTGCAGTGTGTGTAAGTGTACCATGTGCATGCTGTGCCCATGGAGTGCTGGATCCCCTGGAATTGGAGTTACAGATGGTCATTAGCCACCACGTGAGTGCTGGGAATTGAACCCTGGTCCCCTGCATAAGCAGCAAATATGCTTAATTGCTGAGTTATCAGTTATCTCTCTTGCCTTTAACAACCTTTTTTTTTTTCTGGTGCTAGAGACTGAAGTCAGGCCTTGTGTGTTCCAGGCTAGCACTCCCCCACTGAACTATACCCCAGGCCCTTGTTACTTCCTCTCATGTGGCCATTTGATTCTGGGTGGCAATTCACCCAGCTAATAACGTTCACATGCTTAGTATTGAAATTTAGAAAAATGGCGGCCATGAAGAAAACCAAAGTCACCCATAATGCCCCCCCTACCTACAGACTGTGATGGTGTGATAAGAATGGCCCCCATAGGCTCATGTGTTTGAATGCTTAGTCACCAGGGAGTGGAACTGTTTGAAAGGATTAGAAGGATTAGGAGGTGTGTCCCTAGGGGTGGGCTTTGAGGTCTCAATAGCCCATGCTAGCCCTCCTCCTCGAAATTACTTCTCTAGTACCATGCCTGCCATGCCTGATGCCATGCTCCCCACCATGATGATAATGGACTATTCCTCTGAAACTGTAAGCCAGCTTGTAACTCGAAATCTAATAGGTCTATATATATATATAAACAACCCAGGGCCGGATGTTGGGTAAATGCTGAAAGATCAGAGAGACAAAGGAACAAGCCACTGCCACGTCTCACCTCTAGGACTCCTCAGCCTGCAAAGCCTTCAGTGGAAAAAGCTTTAGTTCCTGTCTCCTCACATCTTATATACCTTTCTCCACCCAGCCATATCGCTTCCTTCTTAGTGCTGGGATTAAAAGTGTGTGACTCCCAAGTACTGGGATTAAAGGTGTGTGCCACCACTGTCTAGTTTTTCTCCTAGACTGAATCAATCTCATGTAGTCCAGGGTGGCTTTGAACTCAGAGATCCAGACAGATCTCTACCCCCCAAGTGCTAGGATTAAAGGTGTGAGTGCCACCACTGCCTGGCACTATGTTTAATCTAGTGGCTTGTTCTGTTCTCTGATCTTCAGGCAAATTTTATTAGGGTATACAATACATCACCACACAAGCTCCCAATTAAATTCTTTCTTTTATGGGATTGTCTCAGTTGTGGTGTCTCTTCATATCAATAGAACTGTGACTAAGATAGGCCCTCAAAGTCAGTATTTTGGTGAATTTGCTTCTGGTCTATTTGGGAATGGTGCAAGCTTTAAAAAAAAACTCTTCTAAGTTTAAAAATGTATATATGTGTTTGTATGTGTGCATGCATGTGTACTCACACATGCCATGCTATGCATATGGAGGTCAGAGGGCATCCTGTAGAAGTGTTCTTTCCTTCCAGTATGTGGGTCCTAGGGATGGGACTCAGGTTGTCTGTCAGTCTTGGCTGCAAGGACCTTAATCAGCTGAGACACCTTGTAGGCTAGTGTAAGTACACTATGCTGTGGATAGTTTGAACAGTTTATATCTTGTCTTTTTCATGGAAGCCTTCAGTCAGTAGGTATAAATGTTTTAATTACTTATTATTTATTCATTATATATTTATTTTGTGTGTGGTATATGTAGGTGTACATATGGATGTGTGTACAATGTATGTATGGAGGCCAGAGGTCAATGTTGGATGTCTCCTCAATCACTCAACTCCTTATTTTTTGAGATGAGTCTTTCACTGAACCTTGACCTCCTTGATTTGGCTAGGCTGGGTGGCAAGAAGCTCAGGAATCTACCTATCCCTATAAGCCCCAGCACACACACACACACACACACACACACACACACACACACTCACATACTCACACACACAGTCACACATACATACAAAAACATACACACACTCACACTTATACACACACTCACACACACATACTCACATGCACACTCACATACACACATACAGACACGCACACTCACACACACACTCACACTGTCACATACTCACACATACATACAAAATCATACAAACACATACAGACACACACTCACATACACTCACATACATACACACTCACACATACGCACATGCATACTCATATACACACATACACACACTCACAGACACACACACAAAATCATACATACACTCACATATGCGCACACACACACATAGGCACACACACACACACACACACACACACACCCTGTACTGGGATTACAGATGTGTACTACCTTGCCCAAACCTTTGCATGGGTTCTCGGGTTCTGAACTCAGATCCTCATGCTTGAGCAGCAGGCACTTTCCCACTGAGCCGTCCCCCAGCCTTGAACACTTTGTTCTTACCTGGGTCTATGGCGATTGTGGACTCCAGCTCTCTGATCTTTTGAGCAGCAGCGGCTGACACTATACTGTAATGCAAAGGGTCTTTGGAAATGGCGTGGACTTCCAGAACCATCTCAGGAGTCTGACAACTGGCTGGAGACACAGGGTCCTTCAGGATCATCACCGTGCAGCCTGGAGTGCTGGTGAAAGCCAGTGGAGCCTCTGGAACACACAACAGGTGGGGCTGTGATGTCACCCCACCAAGCCCAATCCACAGTGGACAGGGAAGACGGCCCTGGCACCAACCCTCTCCACAGAATTCGCTAGGCCAAGGTCAGAATGCACTGGCTCATGGCTAGACCAAGTTCTAGTTAAACAATTGCCTCCACTTTTTAGGAAAGTGGAGGTGAGTATGGAAAAAAAGCGAGGTGCAGCCACAGCTGGAGCAGCAGCGCTCAGAGGTTCTGTCCATCACGGTTACAGATATCAGGAAGCACTGACTGAACCCTTCAGTGTGAAGCCACTCCCTGTCCCTTGTAGCAGATGGTAATGTACCGAGTTTCCATTTCCTCACAACAACAAAACCCGCTCCCTAGGATTACAGCCCTAAGCAGACACTAGCATCCTCCTCAGAAGTGGCTGCAGCATGGACAATGCATTCAAGTTTCAGGTGGGATTCTACCCTCACTACGCATATCTGTTATGTTATCAAATAATGGCTGTGCCTTGTCTGTTGGTCAGTACTGAGCTGGGAAGTACAGGTACAAGTGCTTAGCAAAGTGCTGGGTACTGAGTAAGCACCCAGTAATGGTTTGCATTAGTGAGACAGGCACTGAATCATCTTTGTCCTTGTGCCTGGCTTCTGGGTGCTCACTACTTGGTACATTGACTTTCTTCCATCTGCCTCCCTTGGTATCACTGTTGTATCGGAGTACTTAACCTCCACCCAGCTGTGTGCTCCTCAAGATGAGGCACCATTGTTCTCGACCGCAGATTCCCACATAATGCCTTGTACATAGTACGTGTTAAATAAATGTCCATGTGAGATGAATAAATGATAAATTAGATTTCACAGAAACTGTAAAATTTCTTGGACTTAATAGAAAGGCAGAGTCAGCCAACATTCAACAGGAGCATCTACTGATAGATACATAAGCTTTGCTTGTGACCTCTAAAGGGTACAATTATTGACTCTGAGAAATGGTTACGTGTGTGTGTGTGTGTGTGTGTGTGTGTGTGTGTGTGTGTGTGTCTTAGACAGCACCTAAAAGTGATCACTTGGCAGCCCGGTACGCCCAAGAGCAGCCAGCTCAGAATGTGGTGCAAGGCTTTGCCCTCATCGGTTGTATGGGATATGCAGCAGTGACTCCATTGCTAATAAAATGTATGTGCTGAGGTGTGAGAATGATTCGCTGTTGTCTCTGACCGGTGATGATGCGTCTTCTCATCCACAATCCACACACCGTCAGATTTAAGAGGGCTAGGGTGTGTTGGGATGCTCCCAGCTGTGAGATCTACATTACAGGCACATCCCCTGGTGGAAGGCAGGAGAGCAGCGATCCTGCTGTGCTGGGGTATATTTACTACCTGTGGTGGCTTAAAAGAAAATGACCCCTAAAGGGAGTGGTACTAATGGGAGGGGTGGCCTTGTTGGAGTAGGTGTTGGAGGAAGTGTGTTACTGTGGAGGTGAGCTTTGAGGCCTCATATATGCTCAAGCCATGCCCAGTGAGATAGTTCACTTCCTATTGCCTTTGGATCAAGATATAGCCAGCACTATGTCTTCCTGTACACCACCACCATGCTCCCCACCAGGATGATAATGGACTGAACCTCTGAAACTGTAAGCCACCACCTCAGTTAAATGTTTTCCTTTGTAAGAGTTGCCGTGGTCCTGGTGTCTCTTCACAGCAATAAAAACCCTAACTTAGACACTGCCTGTGTATGGAGTGTGCATACCTGCCCCCTTTCCCTATTCCATACCTAGAAATGACTACAAGCTCCACGAGTACACAGCATTGCATTGTTAAGATCTGAGCTCATACCTGGCATACAGTAGGTACTCAGTGCATGGACTTTTAACTAAACAGCAGAATCCCATGGATTGTGCCATCTACGTCTTGTCGCCATATCAGGAAGATATTCTGATAGCTGAGCTCTCATGAATGCTGTTAAAATAAAATAGCACTAAACTGGATTCTTTGTAGTGGAATGGCTGACCTGACCAGAATTTTCCAGTGTCTATGACAATGGTCTGCAATGGTTACTACTATCAGTATTTCCATAACATTCCTGTTACTGGGGACCAAGGGCTGCCCTCCTATGTCTGTTCATTGTAACACTAGTCTAGTCCTTTTGTGTGGTGTGGGGAAGTGCTGATGATACTGCTTTTAATTCTTAGTACCCATTCAACTACTGGTTGAAAATATTAAAAAGAAGCATATTTGTGCCTGTGGTGAACACAAATAGTTTTTTTCTTCTTGTCATTCACCCTTAAGAACACAATATAATGGGCACAGAGAGATGGCTCAGCAGTTAAAAATATTTGCTGCTCCTGCAGAGGACTTGGATTTGGTTCCCAGCACCACATGGCAGCTCACAGCTGCTTGTAACTTCAGTTCCAGGGGATCTGATACCCTCTCCTAGCCTCTGTTGGCATCAGGCACACACATGCTGCACATACACACATGCAGGCAAAACATTCATACACATAAAATAAGTAAATCTTTCAAAACACAACAGAATGTCTATTTGCAAATCACTTACATTACATTAAGAATCACATACATTCTAGCAATGAGTTGAAGTGTACAGGAGGGCGGGCAATGTGTCAACACTGCCCTCTTCTGGGAGAAGCTATACTTTGGGATTGAGAGGTGCTGGGACTGGTCCCTAGTGGATACTGTGAAACGACTTCATTGTAAAATTCAACTGTGTTTCTTGACTTCATCATTTTGCTTCCAAGGCTCTACCAATCTCAAAAGGTCAAGCTGAAGATTGGTTCTTCCATCAGATTAAGCTGGGAAGCTTCAGCAGATGGAAAAGTATTTCATCAAAAGGTTCTTGTGCTAAAGGCCAGCTGCTACGGGGAGACTACAGACAGTCCTGGGATTAAATGAGAAAGTGGAGAGACACTGTAGACGCTTAGCCTATGTTTGTGTTTGTCTTCCAATGCTGGGGGCAAACACAGGGCTTTGGGCATGCTGGGAAAGTGCTCTACCACTGGGCTACATCCCCAACTCAAGGCCTGTGTTTTCTGAGTTTATTTTTAAGTCATTCATCTGTAAACCTGTGCTTTCAAGAACTCCAGACCCACTGGGTTGCTTCTGAGATCAAGGTAGTTGTACCCTTGTGCCCCAACATACTGCAGTTGATGACTGCTTCCAGACCGGTCAGCTGTGAAGGCCAGAACACTGGGACATCCTCAGGCCGACACTCCACATAATTCCCATAGTCAGGTTTGGACAGTGCCTTGATTCCCAAGAGCTCTGCAGATGGAAAAAGAAAACAGGATTCCTCTGGTTGGTACTATCCACATGGATGCACTAAGTACTTTATGGATCTTTCTCCTAAAGAGAGTTGGTTGTAGCATTATCTTAGATGGAAAAGGAGGAAGAAGAGGAGGGACAGGAGGAAGAGGAGGAAGAGATAATGATGGCTCGGAGCTGAAGTTTTAACAGATAAGGATGTTCTGTAACTTAGGGCTCATATTGGCTGGTATAATCAGGCCTGACATCTCAAACTGCACGATGTGGTTTCTGGAGGGAGTCTACAGTGCGTCTAGCTCAGTACTGGCCTTGTAGCACAGATTCCTAACAAAGCCAGCATTGTGTGTCATCTTGATACAGACTGGTTAAGTTACACAGCTGTAACCTCTGTTATTGCTATCAGCAGCCCTAGCCTGGCTAGCAGTCATCGGCTTGCTGCCGACGGTGGTAACGAAGACAGCAGAGATGGATGTGTCGGGACCAGTTCACCCACATTAATAAGACAAGTCAGTAGACATCCTCTGGGTGGCCCTGACACCATTTTAGGTGAGGAAGGCCAGTAGTGCTGATAGTATTTTCATAGAATGTCAGGTCTTTGATGATTCTGTTGACTACAAAGCTGGGCAAGTTCAAGTACACAGATCCTGGCTCTCACCCAGGCCAACCCCAAGCTCTCCTCAGGCCCTCTGGGAGCTCCAAGAGGCCTGGGCAGCATCCAGACTTTTGACCTTCACCCTTGGATCTGTTCATTCACTCTCAGGCTAAGTTAATACTCATGGCTTTCAGTCCAAATGTAAGTTTGAGTTTTATTAATATTATCCTGTGTGTGTGTGTGTGTGTGTGTGTGTGTGTGTGTGTGAGAGAGAGAGAGAGAGAGAGAGAGAGAGAGAGAGAGAGAGAGAGAGAGAGAGGCAGGCAGGCAGACAGACAGACAGGGGTGCATAATTATAAGCAACAGATGTGCCATAACACGCATACTGAGGTCAGAGGACAACTTGAAACAAAGAGTCCCATGCAACATGATCCAGGGGTCATGTGAAGCTCACAGGAGTGTTGTGTGCATCACAGATCCTCAAGACGAAGCCTGTTGGTCGGGCAAGGTGGCAGTGTCTTAGACTAGAGGTCACCTGGTACGGCACTCTGGTCCTCACCCCAGGCCCTCGCCTCTGAGGCTTCCCTAATAACAGCATAAGCTCCTAGGTGCTTCTCAGGCCCATGTGGGAATCACAACTTGGGTGGACACTGACCTGGGTCACCAATGTGGATGGGTTGTCCTTGCTGTCCTCCCAAGGAGTGTGTGGCCTGGAACAGCCTTTCCAGCTTGTCCTTGGGAACGGGTCTCATTGTGACCACCAGAGGGCAGCAGAAGCCAGCAATGGTGGCACATGGCACTGCCGTCTGAGAAATCAAGCGAAGATGTAAGGGGAAGAAAAAACAGGAATTAACCCAGATTCATGCCCCAGGCCTCGCCGTTCAAGCTGCATGAAGGTTCCAGCAGCTGCTGTAGGAGCCACACTGATGGGGTGCTTGGTTGATAATGAGTAACTCAAAACTGGGAGGGGGGGGATCCTGATTTTTTAATCTGTCAACATTTGACGCATCTTCTAAGCTGGACAGAGTAGTATTTTAACCACATAAAAGAAAATGTATGGCATGTGTGTGTAGTCCCAGCATCGGGGGAGGGGGCGCTAAGGCAGGAGAATGGAGACTTTCAGCCTTGACTACATGGGGAGTTTTAAGGTTAGCTAGGTTACACAGTGAGAGCCTGCCTTAAAACATAAACACATGGTGGGGGGCAAAGAGGTGAGGGGAAGAGAAGAAAAGTAAATGTGCCAAAAGAAATCAATACTATTTCAGATGTTCAAATGTAGTTCAGAGCGTTCCACGGGGAAAACAGTCTGCTTTCCCAGGGACAGCGAAGAGGACAGAGTGGCAGATCTTCATTGTTTTGGAGTATCAGTGTATAGGATGTCTTTGAGAGTCTGACAACTGTACTGTGATACGAATCTGTCTGAAATACTCTGTCAGCCACAATGCTACAGGATCTGTCGATCCAACAGCCCTCTGTTGCCAACATTCAGAACTGAAGGAAATACTAAATTTCTGCAGAGGTTTATAACACACACACACACACACACACACACACACACACGACAGGCGGTGGTGGTGCACGCCTTTAATCCCAGCACTTGGGAGGCAGAGCCAGGCGGATCTCTGTGAGTTCGAGGCCAGCCTGGGCTACCAAGTGAGTTCCAGGAAAGGCGCAAAGCTATACAGAGAAACCCTGTCTCGAAAAATCAAACACACACACACACACACACACACACTTCCCCATCCAGTCTCATGGGCCTCTGGGTTGTTTTGTGTGTGTGTGTGTGTGTGTGTGTGTGTGTGTGTGTGTTTGTTTGTTTTGGACCTCAATAAGTCTGTGAAGTTCTGACAGAATCAGAGGCGAAAGGGAGCAGATCACCCCAGGAGGAGCTGCTGTGGGCTCTACTTCTAGACTCCACAGGGGAGGCGCCTGTCCCCGGATGCCCCAGCCCTCCCTTGGCAGAGTCTGCACAGGGTGACCTGTGTGACTTTGGCTTGTGGCACATTTCTTCTCCCCCTGCAGTGGGCGGATGGCAGGTGTAGGACACAGCCGGGATCATGATCCATTGGGACAGCCTCAGCTGCCACTTAACTGGCTTGCCATCGCCACCCTGGCCAGAGTAGGATGAAATTCTGGTGTGCTGCCAACCTGTATGTAAGCACCTAGGACAGAGAGGGGCCGCATGTAGGCCACTGGCAAAGCCAGGCAGTGCTCCTGGGGACCGAGATACCTCTGTCTAGGCCTGTCCAGGTCGTCAGTGGAATTCAAGTTGGCTGTACCCACCTCTCTCGGGATCTAAGGGGGGTGGGGTCGGGTGGGGTTGCTGTAGACTGAGAGCTGTATGGTAACCATGGGGAGGGGGGCAGTGGGGTGTCATAGATAAATGACAGGCTGTTAACATCTCCTGTGGACACCTGAGCCTCTGTGCAAAGCTTTATTCAGTCACCACACCAGCCGAGAGTGTGGTTCCAGTTGGCTCTGGGACTTGGGCAAGTCCATGTATCTCTCACCCTTTAGGTTTTATTTCCTTCATTTCAAATGAGGGGCTTTGCTGATGAGTCTGAGGCTATCCCAGTTCTAACCTGCTACAAATAATAGTGGGGTCCAGCCAGTGCCAAGGGCTCTGCCCTCACCCTTCGCTATTGCTCCTTGAAGGGCAGTGCAGAATGTGGACACTTTTGTTTCTGACCTGATGCAATCCAGGCCTCTCAGACAGGAGCCAAAGGTGGACACTGTAATAAACAGTGCCTAAGATGAAATGTCCAGTCACTGAAAGCAGGGAGGCCTGGAGACTGGTCCTGTGCACAGGAGGCCTGGAGACTGGTCCTGTGCACAGGAGGCCTGGAGACTGGTCCTGTGCACAGGGAGGCCTGGAGACTGGTCATGTGCACAGGAGGTCTGGAGACTGGTCATGTGCACAGGAGGCCTGGAGACTGGTCCTGTGCACAGGAGGCCTGGAGACTGGTCATGTGCACAGGAGGCCTGGAGACTGGTCCTGTGCACAGGAGGCCTGGAGACTACTGATATGGACCGTGGGCACTCAGATTTGTCCCAACAGTACCAGGGAGGGAAACAGCGGAGCAAGGACTGGTCTTCCCCCACTTGACTGGTCTCAGCAGGAAGAAGAGCGCTATCAGCTCAGCCGCGGACAGTCCCTAACAGCACGCCTGTCCCAGGAGAGGCCACCCTTCTGTCTCTGTTAATCTTCAGTGCCCACATCAAAACTGGGCACGGTGACACCCTGCGCTTGTAGTTCTAGCACAGGGAGATGGAGACAAGAGCATCTCCAGGGCTCTCTGGCCAGCCACACAGCCTTAACCAGTGAGCCCCAGGTCCCGTAAGAGACCTTGTCTCAAAAACCAAGTTCAGGCCAGTGAAATGACTCAGCAGGTAAGGCATCTGCCGCCATGCCTGATGATTTGAATTTGGTTACCAAGACTCACATGGTGGAAGGAGAGAATTGATTTCTTTAAGTTGTCCTCCAACCTCCACATGTGAATTGCACTACCCGAATCATCCCTTCTCCAAATATATGTAATTTCACAGAAAACACGGTGTACTGACCTTGAAGAACACAGGTTGACCTTTGGCCTGAACACACATTCATATACACGTGTGTGCACCCATGTGTGCATGAAACATATGTACACATACACACACACACACACACACACACACACACACACACACACACACAGACCGAGCTTTGCTGACCTTAGTGTTTCTGCTTCCTGTACCAATGCTCTCTCCACTACAGGAAAATACAACTCCATCCACATTTTCAAACCATTCTGTCCAGGGGTGTGGCCTTACCTTGTATGCTCCTGCGTGGTTTGGACCTGCTGGGTCTCCTCTGGGGATCCCTGCCTGTTCCAAGGCCTTGTCTACGGAGAAGCTACAGTCCATGATGAAGGTCACCATGTCCTTCAGCTGCTCTGAGTACTCTTCCAGTGAGGCCAGGATGCCTGTGCAGGTGCCAAACTCATATTTCTGGAACTGTGGACAGATGGTCCTGGGGACAGAAAGCAATGCTCACAGGCCCCTGGCTTTATCGTGGTGCCCCAAGGATGCACTTTTTAAAAGGGCAATGGAGAGGATATCTGAGGCTGACATGTCTAGGGAACTTGGTTTCCACCTACAGGCTTGGCTAGTGTCCCCAAAGCATGACCAAACCAAACCTACTGAATCTGCATGTACATAACACACACTGGCTCCCACCTTCTTCAATTTCCTGAACCTCAACATGAGATCAGTCAGACCCATAAGAATAAAATGCTGGACTTTCTGCCATGGAGGGAATGCTAGCCGACCCAGACAGAGGATGGTGGCCTCAAGGAACCTCTCAGAGTTCACAGGTCAGAGTTCACAGGGTAAGGCCTCCATAGGGGAACTCTCCTGTGAGGTTGAAAGCCCCACGTGATACAAGGCCCACCTCTGCTCACCCCACATCATTTATCAAGGCCTCCCTCTTTTCCACACACGTGCCAGGGGGTGGGATTGCAGGATGGCTATGTTGTGACTCCACCTTCCGACATCTGCTACACGGAGCAGCAAGTGTCTAGATAGTGGAGAGACACAGGACAATGAGAAGCCTTCCTCTTCTACTATGCTAGTCTGGATCTCAAGTGTCCCCCAGAAGCCCACGGATTGAATGCAAGACCCCAGCCTGTGGTGGTAGTGGCAGGTATGGATCTTTAGAAGAGGAGACTAGTGAGAGGAAGTTAGGTCATTGGGGACATCCCCCTTGAAGAAGAGGATGCTGCTTTCCCATTGTCTTTCTGCTTTGTGAGCAGCTCTGCTCCATCCCATGTCCCCCGCTACGCTGTGCTGCCTTGCCCACAGGCCCAAGCACTAGCCAGTCGACCATGGACTCAAAGCTCCAAAGCAGTCAACCCAAACAAGCCATTCTGTCTTTATGATGTTTGTCTCGGGTATTTTCTCCTAGTGTTGGAAATCTAACAACCCACGAAGGGGGAGGAGGTGTTGGGTCTTGAGGCATAAATAGGAGTTTATTCATTGGATAAGGAGGAGAGCACACCTAGGCAGAGGGGGTACAAAGTGTGGAGGCACTGAGTGTGGGAACCATGGGCAGTCTGCACCGGGAGGCTCCAAGCTGGTAACGCAGGAAGTACTGGCTCAGGCCCTAGCAGCATTTTCGAGGGGCCCTCTCATCCTTGGGTCTACAGAATGATAGTGGGAAGCCTTCTGTCTGGGGAGAGAGCTGGGGGTGCCCTGAGTATCAGAAGCTGAGCTGGGGCCAGGTCACCACTAGTCTTGAGATGGGGCTGAGGCACAAGGCACAGGCAGGCCTGGGAGACTTTTAAATAGTAGAGTCCCGTGATCAGATGTGGACTTAGAAAAGGCTGCTTTTGTGGGTGAGCAGAAGGGGGGCACAGAGGGAGGAGACAGCGAGAGGAAGATGAGCAGTTCCGGTGTCTAACAGTCAAGGTCAGAGAAGGTGGAGCCCTAGCTAGACTCGCAAAGGAAGCTAGGGCATGGTGGAGAGGCATTGAGGCAGGGTTTCCAGGGCCACCTATGGGGCTTGCTGTGCCACGCCCTTATTGTGACATCTAGTATCCCCAGTGGACGCCTGACACCAGCTAGGCCCAAACCCTCTGTATCTTCTTTCCCCTGTATCTCTACACCTGATGTTTACTTTATAAATCAGATTAGCAGTAATTGTAATGATACACTGTCATAAAAGTTATTTAAAACATCGAGTTATTTATTCCTGGAATTTTCCATGCAATATTTTTAGACACTGGTCACCCGTGGGTAACTGAAACTGTGGAGGGTGAGCAGGAGCTGAGAGGGACATCTACTGTTTAAGGGTCTGGGCAAACATGCACAATATAAATGATGTTTTCCTCTGGGGGTTAGTGATGCAAGCATTGTTCTTTTCTTCTTAATCCTGTGCAAGGGCTTTCTGGTAGGAATGGAAAAGTGACAGGTGGCAGCGCCTGTCACAGTGAATTTTAATTGTCAGTTCAACACTATCTAAAATCACGTGGGAAGAGAGTCTCGGGTTGGCCTGTAAGAGTGTCTTTGGGAGAGGATACTGATTAATTGAAGTGGAAAGACCCATCCCCTGAGGGTGGCACCATTCCCTAGGCAAGGGGATCCTGAGCTGCATGAAAGTGGAGAGAGCAAGAGAACTGAGCACAGGCATGCATGCATTAGCTTATTGTTCTTGGCCCAGGCATGGTGGCACACACCTTTAATCCCAGCATGCAGGAGACAGAGGCAGACAGAGCTCTATGAGTTCAAGGACAACTTGGTCTACACAGCTAGTTCCAAGCCAGCCACAGGAGATGGGTCTTCCTATTACACCACACACACACACACACACACACACACACACAAAAAAAAAAAAAAAAAAATTACTGCTCTCTTCTCTTGGGCATGGATACAATGTAACTGGCTGCTTCAAGCCCCTGTCACCCTACTTCCCTGGAAACTGTGACCCAAAATAAACCCCTTTTCCCTCAGTTGCTTTTGTCAGCATATTTTATCACAACGATAGGAAATGGAACAAGACATTGCCCACAGGGTTTCTCCAGGCCTGGGGCAGGGGCAGGGGCAGGTGTGGACTTGGAGGACAGAGTATGAAATAGGAAAGACAGAGAGGGCAGCTTGCTCCTGAGCAGTGGCCATGTGATGCTCCATGCTGGGACCTGCGTGGTCCCTAAGGCTGGATCAATGTATCTAAGAACAAAGGGCCCAAGCTGCAGCATCTTGCCACACTTGTGTCTTCCATAGCATAGGCTCCTTACCTTCCGTCTGGAACAGTGCTAAGGCGCGGCAGTATCTTCTCCGGCTCACTTCGGCCCAGCAGGGGCAGAGGACCATGATTGGCCTGGCAGAAGCTTTCAAAGGCTGGTGCTAGGGATCTGGGTAGGACCACCACACTAGCTGGTTGGAGTCCTGGGTTGGGTGGGAGATGGGACAAAGGCACACTTGGTTGATGCTTGCAGATCCTTGTTAATTCCACCTTTGATTGACTTGTTTCAGATGCACACAAAAGTGTACTTAAGTATGCAGTGTAGCTGTGTATATGGAGGAGCACACCTATCATCTTAGTACTCAGGAGGCTGAGGCAGGAGATCACAAGTTTAAGGTCAGCCTGGGCTACATAGTGAGACCCTGTCTCAACCAACCAACCAACTAACCAACCAACCAACCAAACAACCAACCAACCAACAAACAAACAAAAAGTATACAGCTTAGGACTTTTTACACAATAAACACATCCACCTAGCAAGCACCCAGATTGAGAGACAGCACAGTTCACGCCTCAGAGTCAACACTCTGGCTGCCCCATCTATGGTACCATTATTCTAACTTCTAACCCACACATGACCCATCATTGGACTTCGTATAATGGAACCATATACCATATCTATTTTAAGTCCTAATTCTTTCACTAATATCTAGGAATTGACCGGTATCATTGCATTTAGTGACAGTCTGTTCACATGCTATGGTGTGTGGTAAAATTCACACAATGAGAATTGATCCTTGTCTACTGGGGAGGGACCTTTAACTTGGGTTATTGCAAATGGCACCACCATGAGCGTTATAGAGCATGCATTTGGGGAGTATACAGTGCTCTCCTATTTGACATTCACCAGGGCTTACAGTAGAAAAACTCAGTCAGCTTTACTGGACATTGCCCAGCAACTTCCCATCGTGGCTCTGTGATTGGCACAGCCACCCATGATGATAACTTCGGAACAATTTTCCTAATGGCCAGATGTGCTCCATGAACCCGTAGACATTTCTGGTCTACAAGAACACGATCAGCAGGCATTTACTGTGTGCTTACGGTGGTCCAGGTTGCTCTGTGCTAAGTGATTTGTGAACTCTTCATCATGGCACTGTACCCACTGGGTCACAAGCTCTGGACATTTGTATGATGGATCCAAGACTTCCTCAGAGGAGAGGGGTGGAGTAGACATGACCATCTTCTGGGAAAAGCCCAGGACCAGCAAGTGGTGAGGTGGTGTTGGCACTCATCACCTCAAAACCCACAGTGTCTGCCAGAGTTGCCAACAAGCTTTCCAAGGGAGAATGCCTTGGGCACCCCAGTAGCCCAGAAGAAGAGGGTGTGCTTGCACTTTTCAAGCAGGCTTAGCTTGGCTGCATGGTGACCTGCACCTGTGGTGAGGTGGCAGAAAGAAAGCCAGCTTAAAGGCCTCCCTGGCTCTCCACTGCCTCTTCCCTCCGAAGCCTATTGTGAGGACAAATTGGATTTTTAATGCAATAAATCAGGGAATAAAGCTCCTTTGTTTCCTTTTTAATTAAATGCACTTCGGGAGCCGAGTTTAGGTTTTGTTCATCTGCACTGAGGGAGATGAATAGAAAAGTCCTGGGTTGTCCCCATTAGCAACACAATATGAACAGAGGCCTTGAGGTCCCTCTTTAGAGGGTGGTCAGGCAGACCACACTTCTAGGTGAGGGTGCTGATTCATGCATCCCTGGAGCTCTCAGGTTCCACTGAAGGTCAAGACACTTTCTCTTTGTAAAGAGAAACTGAGTAATTTATTCGGAGTCTTTTAACCAAAAATCAATTTTTTAACAAGAAGAAGAAAGAGGGGGGACCCCTTTAGTGCTCCTAATGAGACAAAGCCTTTTACACTGGGCTCTAGGCTAGAACATGCGCCTTCTCCTGATGGATTATTCTACAGCAGCAGTTGTCTTGGAAGGAACTCACCAGCCCACATAGCCCTCCAGAAGGCTCCTGTGGAGGAGCCTGTCCCATTTTTTATTTGGAAACAAGCCTGGTAAGGTCACATAGTTGACTCATAGTGGACCTCTAGTGAGGAGCCAATCTGGAAATCCATGCTCTCACTGTCCACCCTGGGGGCCCACGGCCTGAGCTGTTCAGACCCACAGCCTCCTTGAAGTCCCAGGAAGCAGTCCCTGTCTGGGGTGACACATTTGCTGAAGATGCACGATGGCTTTGATAGACCTTGGGAGTCTTCTATATAAATTCTGCTTCCTGCCATTCGTGTACTAATAGGCCACCTTCATTGGCTCAGGCCTTGGCCATGTGACTTTTTTTTTTTTTTTTTTTTTTGGCTGAGAGGACATCATCTGTGGTGTGAACAGTCTTGAGCCACGGCTTACATATCTATCTTAGTGGACTGCTTTCTCTTGGAGTCCTGAGCTACCAAAGAAAGAAGCCTGGTCACCATGTTGGAGAGCGTTCTGGTTTACCTTTCTCTTGTTGTGGTGAACACTGTGACCAAAAGCAACTTAGGAGGAAAGGGTTTAATCTGGGTTACACTTCCAGGTTACAATTCATCATTTAGGGAAGGACAGGGCGGGAACCCAAGTTAAGAACTGAAGCAGGAACTGTGGAGGAATGCCAGTTTTCTCATATAGTCCAGACCCACCTACCTAGGGATGGAGCTGCCCATAGTGAGCTGGGGTCTCTTAACTCAATTAACGATCAAGAAAATGCCTCTCCGGATGTGGCCATAGGCAAATCTGATAGAGAAAATTATTCCACTAAGGGTTCCCTGTCCCCAGGTGACTCTCAGCTTTGTCAAGTGGATAATGGACACTAACCAGTGGAGAGAGGCTCCACACTCCACGAAAAGAAATTTCAGGCTTTCTGGTCCAGTCACCCCAGTGGTCATCAGAATATGAGGGAGGAGGCGTCTTGGATGGTCCAGCCCGACGGTGCAGGCAGAGAAACTACTCCACCAAGCCCAGCCTCAGTTGTAGACTTGTAAAAATTACGGCTCTACGCCATTACTCTTTAGGGTGTTTTGTTGTGTGATGATAGGTAGCCATTCACCCACAAATAACAATAGAGGCCTGGCCTGGCAGTCTGCTAAATAAGAAAGAACTCTTGTTTTAAGCACACTAAGCACAATGCATAGGTTTTTCCTTTGGTGTTTGTACCATAACCAGAGAAGTCTATGGACTATTTTGTTTTGTTTTGTGGTGCGAGGGACAGAACACAGGGCCTTGAGCATAGTAGGCAAATTCTCTACCACACTGAGCTATATCCTAAGCCCTAAAATGTTTGTTTGTATTGTGAAATATTGGTAGGACTTAGGTCAGTGATGTATCAAATGCCTGTGTGTGTGTGTGTGTGTGTGTGTGTGTGTGTGTTTCAGGACTTTGGGGAGTGCTGGGTGTCATACCTATAGGACAGTGGAAAGATAGGTACTACTACACAGAGAATAAGGCCATCCAAGGGTAGGGAAATTTGGTCCCGATCAAGATCAACTTAGAAGGCTCTGTGGCCTGTGGTACTTTCCCTGGGAGAGGGCAGGACAAACTTTTGTTTTGTTTTGTGTTTTGAGATAGGGTCTCACTAAACAGTCCAGGCTGGTCTGGAACTCACTATGTAGCCAAGGCTGGCCTCAAACGCTCAGCAATCTTCCCACCCAGTATCCAAGATGCTGGGATTACACGCATGAGCCACCATGCCTAGCATAAAAAAAATCACTTTATGGTTGGAGTCTGTGGGCAGTTCTCGATATGGAGCTGGGTAAGCAAGCAGAACTGGATGGCCCTAGACCCCTCCATGAGGTTTCTACACCTCAAATGCAGTCCAAACTGGTAGGAAGTTCTGGGAAGTTAAATAGTGATAGGACATAACCTAATAACATTTTTTTTGACTGACAGAATGTGTGTGTGCACATATACACACATACATACATATGAGCGAGCACACAAACACACACACACACACACACACACACACACACACACACACACACACTCTCACACAGAGTAGCCAGGCATGGTTACTATCTGTAATCTCAGCACTCAGGCAGTGGAGTCAGGAGGATCATAATTTCAAGGTCATCCTCAGCTACATAATGAGTTTGAATTCATCCTGGGCTAGCTACATGAAACCCTGTCTTAATAAAACCAACCGAACAAACAAGCACTCAGCCAAGTGTCCAGTCCGCTTACCTTCAGTCATGCTGCCTGTGTTTCTGATGTGTGCTGCCGTTGGTAGACTCCTTAGGGCAGAGGGAAGACAGGACCTCAGGATAAGTGAGAAGGGCACCATACCATTCCCAATGGGCTGCAGGGAACCTGTACAATGGAGGAAGAGGTTAGAGGCAGTTTCCCTATAGGCAGAGTTGGTGTTGGATGCTGTGCCCTGGACTATCTACGGCCAAGCACTGTTGAGGATAAGTCTCCCTGCCTCCATCAGTTCTCAGTGTCCAGTGAGAAAATCCCTAATGCCTGTGACTTCTGTGTGCTCTTCTACCTCACCCTGCAGTGTCTTCTACCTCACCCTGAGGGCTTCGTGTTCCACAGAAGCAGCTCAGAACCCAATAGGCTGGGACAGGGCCTCCTTGCTCTCAGAACATTCTTTGAACTAGTCTTGTGGGACTGGATCCACAGCAACCTAATGTTCTACCTGACTTTGAACTCCACTCTCCACTCTGGTAGGCAGAGACATCTCCTAGAGTCCTTCCACAGTCTCCAGAGCACCCATGACAACCCAAGTATGCAGTACACCCCCAAATTCTCTCCATGGACCAAGTAAATGAGGGAATGGCATTTACCACTGCAAATGGAACTCCAGCTCCGCCCGCTATCACCTATGACTTTTGATGTTTAGATCAGGCTTCTTAGAAGGTGGGAACTTGGTGTTGCGTTGCTCATGCCTCCCTCTCCCCACAGTGATTTATTTGGGTTTTGGTAAATGAATAAATGTTGTAAAATTTAAATATAGAATATGTTTTAAAACTACAATGAAAAGTTTAAAACTTGGGACTTGAGCAATTACTCAGTTGGCAAAGCGCTTGCTGTGAAAGCATGAGGACCTGAGTTCGGATCTCCAGCACCCATGTAAAAAGCCATGCACACCAGAGTGTGCTTGAAAGTGTGTGTAGCACTCGGGAGGTAGAGAGAGGAGGAACCTGGGGCTTGCTGGCCAGCCAATCTCACCAATCAGTGATCTCAGGTTCAGTGAGAGACCTTGTCTGGGAAAACAAGGTGGAGAATGATTAAGGAAGACACCCAACCTCTGGCCTTGATGCACACACGTGCATCCATGTGCACACATCACCCCCACACATGTGTGAATACACACGAACACATACACCACATATGAAGTTTAAAAATTATTTTAAAAACATAGAAATGGTCTCAAAGCTGTAGGAAATCGTGCCTAGAAAGAAATCTTGTAAGTTGATTTCTAATGTGGCACTGTGTGTTCAGATGGATTAACTACCAGCACCGACCTCTGGCCCACGTCCTTTTATTCAAATAGGCCAAGTACCTGGCATAAGAACACAAAAGCCAGTGTTTGTTGGATGACTGGCTGAGTGCACAATGGAAGAACCCACGGCTCGAGAGCAGTGTTACAGTGAGGAATTTAGATAAGCCTGATTTTCCACAACTATTTCTATCAAAAGAGATATACTCAGTGGGATTCAAAACCACCAATTTGTGTTTTCCATTCTAGCCAATCTCCTAGGTAGAAAGCCATGTAAGTAAGCTTCAGGTCTAATTTAAGAAAGATTTGGGCTTGTATAGAATCCCAAACAAACAAAAGAACAAGATTGCTCTAGGAAGGAGAGAGGTGCATTTAAAACCGACTTGAGTACTTTGCTTTAATAGCTGCAAACAAAGAGGACGCAGAGAAGAGAACAGTCAGTCCTGGCTGGGGTAGGGAGCCCAAAGGGTCAGGTGAGGTTGAATTCCAGGCCCCAGTGCAAGGCAAAGCTGAGGCCTAAGGCAGCTGCTTTGGCAGACTGAACCAGTGCTTGTCTCCTGGGCTGGCAGGCCAGACTCCAGCCTAAGCAGCCAGTCAGCAGCTGAAGTCCTAGATGTCTGTGGTTCCCAGAGTCACTGCAGGGGACTTAACACCTCCATCTGGCTCTCAGTAAAGGCCAAAGACTTATTACCACACTGCAGATGGCAGCCAGAGCCTCTGGTCTCAGCTCCATGTAGCTGGAGGATGAAAGACTGTGTATCAAACCCCCCTGAAGCAAGACTCCCATGAGACCTGACAGCAAGTGAAAGCTGGGTTAGAAATCAGTTACAGCTTTAGTCTAGCTCCTGGGGGATGTTGCCTTCCTTCTCTTTATTATTATTATTATTATTATTATTATTATTGTTATTATTATTATTATTATTGGTTTTTTCATGACAGGGTTTCTTTGTGTAGCTTTGCGCCTTTCCTGGAACTCGCTCTGTAGACCAGGCTGGCCTCGAACTCACAGAGATTCACCTGCCTCTGCCTCCCAAGTGCTGGGATTAAAGGTGTGCGCCACCACCGCCCAGCCAGCCTTCCTTCTCTTTATTTCTCTATCGTGTTAATAGAAATATAAGCAGGTCCTCGATTGATCTCCCAACTCAGAAATAAATATGGGTAGATAGAAACCTGTCCCGTGAAAAGCACACTCAGCCAGAAGGAAGAAAGCAGTGTCCTATCTGGCAACTAACTTCCTATCTTATGGGTTATTCCCTGAACAGGTTCAACAGCCAGAGACTGTCCACTCACAACAAATGATAGCAGCTGCCCTGGGCACCTACTGTGTGCCAGGCACCATCTATTGGCTATTTACAATAACCCCCAAAGAAAGGTACTCTTAAACTCAGTGTAGACAAGGAAACAGAGGCTAAGGGGAGGTCCAAGAAGTTACATAAAGTCCCATAATTAACGGGTAGAGACCTAATCCAAACCAGATTTCAGTTCATGAGTTATTGATAACTACCTACCCACATCTATGTATTTATGTATCTGTGTAATCATCCATCCATTCATCATCCATCCATCTATCCATCCACCTATCTATTCATCCATCCACCCATCATCCATGCATCCATCCATCCATCCTTCTACCCATCATCTATCCAGCCTCCATCCATCCATCATCCATCAATCATCCATCCATTCACCCATATCCATCCATCTATCCATCCACCCATCATCCATCCATCCTCATTCATCCATCCATCCATCCATCCATCCATCCATCCACTCACCCACCCAACCATCCATCCATGGTACTAAGAATCTGTGTATCTTAGTACAGACCATTCCCTTATTAACCACAACATGATTGTAGGGCCAGAGTCCATGTGTTTCTTTGAGGACTGAATACCGAACTCCATTGGCTTTCCATCATGACCTCTGGTAAACTCACTGCTGGATGTCCCAGGTGTCTCCATTCTCAGTATCCTCCTCTAGAAGTGAGAGGAGACAAGATCCAAACAGTGAGTCTGGGCTGAGTTCCAAGAAGCCACCTTCCTATCAAGAACTCTCTTTTCCTTTTAGAGAAGAACAAACCATCAAATCAACAAATACTATTCCTTGGCATCAAAGATGCCAATAATGGGCCCCAAAGACAATCATCCTCTCAGCTGGGTCTGACACATCCAAACTCCAGAGTAAAAATATCTGGTCCACCCCTATGGTAGATGACTGAAATTCCACCTGCACAGAGCCACGCCTTTGCTTTATTCAAGCAATTGAATTCTAGGAATGCATCCTAAGATATTTTCAAATAGCAAATAAAATCCCAGAGTACATGGCAGTAAGTTTGTCATATAAATAATTTAGAGACAACTAAGTAAAAGTTAATTGAACACACCCAGGACTGGTTATATTAGAGATTATGTATGCATTTATCCTAGTCTTTTTTTTTTGTTATAACAAAATGCCCCAAACTGAATAGCTTATTAAAAAAATAAAGTTTAATAGTCAGGAATTTGGCACATATCTTTAGTCTCAGCATTTAAGAGGCTGAGGCAGAAGGGTTGCCAATTCAAGGCTAGACTGGGCTACATAATGAGTTTGAGGCAAGCCTTGACAGTGTAGCCAGATTGTCTCTGTCAAAAAAAAAAAAAACAAAAAAAAAAAGCAAAATGAAATCTAGGCTTATTTGACTGGAGGCCCAGGACCTTGCAATGGCATCTGCTGAGGACTTTCCTGATGCACTCTGACAGGACAGAGGCTACCCTATGGCAGGGCAGAGATGTGTGCTGTGGATATCGCTCTATGCTGTGAATACGTTGCTCTGATTGGTTAATAAATAAAGTGCTGATTGGCCAGTAGCCAGGCAGGAAGTATAGGTGGGACAAGCAGAGAAGAGAATTCTGGGAAGAGGAAGGCTGAGTGAGAGATGTCAGCCTGTCGTCCAGGGAGCAGCATGTAACAGGCACACAGGTAAAGCCACGGAACACGTGGCAACATATAGGTTAACAGAAATGGGCTGAGTTTAAGTGTAAGAGCTAGTCAATAGTTAGCCTGAGCTAATGGCAGAGCAATTTTAATTAATATGAGCTTCTGAGTGATTATTTTATAAGTGGGCCGCAGAACTGGGGGGGGGGGGAGCTTGGTGGACCTGAAGAAAAACTTATCAACTACAGATGTGGTGAGACAGAGAAAATGTGCTAACTCAGGCCTTTCTTCCTTTTCTTGTGAAGCCACTAATGCTACCATGGTGGCCTAATAACTTCAGAAAGGTCCTGTCTTCAAATACCATTAACATACAATCTGAGAGATTAAATTTTCAGTTTGTCAACTTCAGAAGGTAATGTAGTTTCATTTTGTTGCTGTGATAAAATTCCCTGACAAGAAGCAATTTAGGGAGAGAAAAGGGCTTGTTATTCCATGTTATAGTCCATCATTGGTAAGTCACAGAGGCAGAAGCTTGAGACATCTGGTCAACCACGTCTACAATCAAGAGCAGAGAGAAATGAATGCACTTATGCTGCTTATTTGCTGTTCAGCTAGCTTTCTTCATTTGTACAGTTTGGGGTCTAGCCTAGGGAATGGTTCCATCACAGTGAACTGGGCCTATTAAAGATCCAGGCAACCCCCCACAGACATGCCCACAGGGCAATCTAATCTAATAACTCTCCAACTGGGACTCTTCCCAGTTTATTCTAGATAAAGTGACATTTAAAACTAACCAGCTTGGGCTGGGGAGATGGCTCAGAGGTTAAGAGCACTGGCTGCTCTTTCAAAGGTCCTGAGTTCAATTCCCAGCAACCACATGGTGGCTCATAACCATCTGTAATGAGATCTGGTGCCCTCTTCTGGCCTGCAGGGATACACGCAGACAGAGCACTGTATACATAATTAATAAATAAAACTTTAAAAAAAAAATTTTTAAAACTAACCAGCTTGCTTGTGATTTCAGAAGTTTAGTCAATTATTGTCATGATGGAAAGCTTGGCAGCACACAGGCAGACATGGTGCTGGAGAAATAGCTGAGAGTTCTACATCTGGATCCACAGGCAGCAAAAAGAGAGAGACTCTGGACTTAGAGTGGGCTTTTGAAACCTCAAAGGCCACTCTCAGTGACACACTTCCTCCAACAATGCTACACCTCCTAATTCTTTCAAATAGTACCACTCCCTGGTAACTGAATATTCAAATGTATGAGCCTATGAGGGTCATTCTTATGCAAACCACCACAGTGACCTAGAGTGTGCTCTGAAGTGAAGTTGGATGGGCAATATTTGTGACCCAATCTTAAATTCTTTCTTATAAACTATCTACAGTCTATATTTACACAAATTGTGCCAGTGTTCAAGCATAGTACATCTAGCCATCCATCCATCCATCCATCCATCCATCCATCCATCCATCCATCCATCAATGCACCTATCCATCCACCTACTTGTCCACCCATCTATCCAAACACTCATCCATCCACCCACTCATCTATCCATTCATTCACTCATCCACCCACTCACCCACCCATCCATCCATCCATCCATCCATCCATGCATGAACTATCACGGTGAAACTGCAAACTGAGGGCAGGTTGGATTCTGACCCTAGCTGTACACTTACGGGGGAATCACTGATCTCTCTTATCTGTATTATCATCAGTTCCCTGGGATTACTAATAGTATGATCTTCAGTAGCTGTGCTCAGACCTAATGAGTTAGCGCATATAAGGTTCTTGGGTCACTTCCTGGCCTGGTTCCCATTTAGCCTTGCAGAAGCATTGCCTTCATTTGTTACTCTGTGTGCAGTGTGCTGGAGACACTGTGGTAATACAACAGCCACAACCTACGCCCATAGGGATTTACCATCCCAGAAGACAGACATTAAACACATAATTACCATCATGTCTGTCTCCTGTGGAGAGAAAAAAAGTAAACAGTTAGCTGCAATATGATGTGCTTAGCATTCCTAGGCTACACGGACTAGAGCTAGAAAAGAAGTTGAGTCCAAAATGGTGAGTAGGGGGTTCCTTGATAAAAATGAAAGACCTTTTCAGCCTGTGGACAGAAGAGACGGTAGTAGAGAAGTTCATGGAGGGACCCAGCTTTCTGTGCATCTGTATTTGATGTGCTGGCGGGGGCTGGGTGGCAAGAGCAGGGGCACCAGCAACAGCACCCAACACACAGGAAGCACTTACTCTGTGTCTCTTGTCAAGGAGAATGGGTACAGAAAGCATCACTCACTAGGACCCCTGAGAGGAGGCAGCCAGAGAGGCAGGAGAGAGGCCATGGTGCTGAGCAGTCTGAGGCAGCACGTGTTTCACAGAGAAACCAGTGGTTCAGAGAGGTCAGGGACTATAAAGCATAGCACGCCTTCCCTGGGTCATAGCATGCTCTTTTCCCACACCACCTCATCATGCTCTGCCAGCAGCAAACACAGAGGACCCTTATATCAATGTAGAACTGTAGCTGGGACCTCAGCGGTCCCATGCAAAAACTAGGAGACACAGGTCATTTCCTGGATGCTCAGGCTAACCTAGAAGACTTGTTTACAAGAACTAAGAATTTGCAGTGTTACAAAACTCCATATCTGGTTTCCATAGCTGTCCCCTGGACCAGTTCCCCAGAGTCCCTCCACGTGACAACAGGCAAACAGAACGAGTAGGTGTTCAGACCTTGTCTCTACTCATTAATTTCTGTGGTGGGAGTTGCTCAGTGTTTGCCAAGAGAGTTGCTGGTGGTAGCCTAAATACAACTGCAAATTTGCAAAATAAATGTTGCTGTAAGGAAGAAGGCATCCTAACTGTACAAACATTTCATTAAAAATGTCATGACAATAACAGAGACAAAAGATCAGGGAAACACTGGCAGTCATAATTAGCATTTGTTTATTGAATAGGTCAGATTTGAGTGCTCCCAGTATGAAAAGAATTGTTAACAAACAAATATTTCCCATCAAGACAAACAGTGGTTTCTTCACTGTCCCTTTGATAAAAGATTCAGTCCTAAACCCTTTGGGTGGAACAGAGAGAGGTAGCAGCCAAAGGTCAGGGCAGGGGATGGGAAGTCGTGGTGGCCCAAAGCAGCGTATCTGAGCCCAAGTGGGCTGAAGAGGGCCAGTCTAGGGAAGATGGCTTAGGCTGCGGTGTCTCAGCTCCAAGTGTGTCCCTGAGGTGGTTATAGGGTGTTGGCCAGACCTGGCCTGCAGGGGAGAGGGTCCAAGCAGACCGAGGGAGCAGCTATGTGGAGAAGGGGGTGGTGGCGGGGTCGGGGGCAGATTTTGGTTGTATCTAAAAAGTCAACATGTTAGTATCCCAAGAACATTGCTTCTCTCCAGGGGGTCCAATGTAGTAAGGAAAAAACTGTAGCAAACCCTGGAGTTTCTGAACTGCTTCAGGAGGTACTCATCATGTGAATAGTGGTTAGTATTGCCTAGAATTAGATATTTGTTTTATGACTCATTTCTATAGCCCTGGTGAGCTTGGAACTCACTATATAGACCAGGTTGGCCTCAAACCCACAGAGATCTGCCTGCCTCTGCCTCTCAAATGCTGAGATTAGATTAGTGCTTGGCAGAACTAGATTTTAAAGAATGTAGGTGTGTGTATGTGTAGGAGGGTATGTATTTCCTAGTTCTGCCTGGGAGCAGGCAGTACCTCAGGAGGAATGAGTACATCTGATGATATCTGGACTTTTGGGCTCAGAACACCTTTTAATGTTAAAATGAATTGAGATTTCTTGGGAAAATTCATCCTGAGAAAGGATGACCTCTTCTAGAGGACTCAGGTTTAATGTCTAGCACACATATGGTGGTTCACAACAGTCTATAACTCCAGTTCCCAGAGGATCTGACATCCTTTTCTGGCACCAGGTCCACATATGGTACACAGACATAAAACAAAGTAGAGATGTTTAATGACACAGCTCTATACATATAAACATGGCAAAAATGGGAAAATGTATTCAATGTATGTTTTATTTATAATGGTCAGTATCACTAACTTGACAGAATCTAGAATTATCCATGAGACAAGCCTCTGGGCACACCAGTCAGGACTATCTAGATGAAGGACAGCCCCAGAGAATGTCTGTATCTTGACTGTGTTAACTGATGTAGAAAGACTCATTTTAGTTCTGGGCAGGACCATTCTCCGGCCAGTGGATCTTAGACTGTGTAACATGTAGAAAGCAGCTGAACACCTGTATTCATTGTGCTCTGTTGCTGTTGCTGGCTGGAGATGTGATGTGACCAGCTGCTCTAAGCTCTTGATGCCATGACTCGCCACCATCATGGACTGAAATAAACCCTTTTCCCCTTCAATGGCCTTTGTCAAGCTATTTATCACATAACAGGAAAAGAAACTGAGGAAACCATAGTAAAATTGTTGAAATTAAAGTTTGACAAATGCAATCAGTCACTGTGATTGCTGGGGGCAAGGAAACCATAAGATGACCCTGAACTATCTTGTCCAGAAAGCAAATGTGTGTTCAAAGAACAGTGAGGCATGCAGAAGGGACACAGGGTGAACTCTCACTGGTCACATTGAGGGGAGGAGGAGCCTTAAAACAATGATACGTGGGGCTGAAGAGGTGGTACTACAGTCAAGAGCACTGCCTGCTCTCCTTGAGGACCCAGGTTCGATTCCCAGCACTCAAATGGCTGGCTTGCAAATGTCTGTCACTCCAGTTCCCAGAGGATCTGTCACCGTTTTCTGGTTTCCACAGGCACCAGGTCCACTAGTGGTGCACAGACATAAAACACCCATACATATATAATAAATAAAAATTTAAAATAATGATGGGAACATGGGCTAGAGATATGGCTTGGCAGGTAAGGGCGCTTGCCTCCAAGCCTGACAATCGGAGCTTGGTCCCCAGGACCCACAAGGTGGAAGAAGAGCACCAACTCTGACCTCTGCACATACACTGTGGCCCATGTGCGCCCCTGCCATGCACTCACTCACTCACTCAATCAATCAAATGTAATAAAAATAGAAATAATAATACCAGTTTATAACTCAGTAACAGAGGAATCTGTATCTCATGCAGATATTAAAAATTCATTGAAATTTGGAGAATGCTATGAAATAACACAGATTCTGAGGTTACTGTTCTTGCAATTTCCATCATTTTGTGATTCTTTCGAAATCTTAACAAGATGAAGAGAAATAAACTATGGTAAAATTATATTGTGGGTGAACAAAATGTGGAGTATATAAACAGTGGAATAGTTTTCATCTTTAATGACACATGTTATAACAGACAAAGCCTGAAGGCACTACGTTAACTGAAGTAAGCCAGACACAGGACGACAGATATTGTGTGAGTCCACTCACTTGAGGAACCCTGCTCAGTCTAGTTCACAGACACAGCAGAGAATGGGAGTTGCCAGGGGCTGGCAGTGGGGAGAGTGGGCAGATAGGGTTTGAAGTTTCAGTTTGAGAAGATGGAAATGCTTTGGGAAAAGATGGTGGTGATATCTTAATGACACTAATCTATGCACATAAAAATAGTAAACAACAGTAAAAGTTCATGCAATATATATTTTACTATAAGAAACTTGAAATTTAAAATTTAAAAATAGTAATTGGGATAGATAATCTTAAACATTCACTTTAACTGTTCAGTTGAAATCAGAGGTGTGGAGAACGACTTCAGACTCCTGTGGGTCTTGATTAGCCTTGGGGTTCCTGTCCCGACCCTATCGGAAAGGAGCTTATCTTGGGAAGGGAAGGTTTTGTGTGGATATTCCATGTGACCAAATGTTCACTGCATGACTCTGAAAATCTGGCAGTAACTCTGCCAACACGACTGTGAACGTCCATGTTTAGAGTCGTAGAATGTCTGAGAGGACATCCTTCAAAGTGAATCTGCTTTGAGTTGCCCAGCCAAGTAGAGTAACCCAACCAAGGGGTATGACTGCTCTGGGCAAGAAAAGCATCTTTCTGCATCAGAGCTGACTTGGCCTGTGAAACTAGAGCACACGTGTTTGCTTATTTAAGATGGAGTTTCTGTGTGGCTCCATCAGGCCACATTCTTGTAACCACGAAATATGACCCAGGAATCCACATGGTGTCTGAATGTAGATGCTGCCAGTGGTCAGTGCCAAGTCCATGGTTCCTTGGGGAAGTCCTAAGCTAAACCAGGCAGTTGCTTTAATGAAGCCTAGCTAGCTTTGCACTATGTACTTTAGTGGTATGCCCTGCAAGCCAAGGCTTCCATACACAACACTCCTTGATTGAAGGGGTTGGAGGCTTCAAACACTTCAATTGCTAGGACAGGACTTCAGTGGCAAGGACTCAGATGCCACACATGCCAGGACAGACATTTCCTTAGCATCTTCCAGTACTATAATTTTCACAGTTTCTATTTATGCAACTGTTTGTGAATTGACTATGTTACTAATTAAAAAAAACCCTCCTTTGTTAGGAGCATGTACATGCTTCCTTAATTGAAAGTAAAATTAATTTCCCTTGGCAAGTATGTAGTCTCAGAACCATACTTTAGTCCAGGATTGCACTTACCCTGCCCCTGAAGACGTGTGCTACCTGAGAGTGCTGATATATGGAAAGAAATGTTCATAATATGCATATAATAGTGTCCTCTAATGTCCTCTAATGGAAACAGACAGCAATAACACACTCTAACATTAATCCTTTTATGCTTGACCCAATATAAGGCAGTTATGTTTGAATGGTCTATTTATCCACAGGCTACATTGTGGAAGACATATACTAAATCCAAACAAAAGACAGCAGAGCTCTGACCAGGTTCATCTCTACACACATCCACAGCCTTGAAGATTCGGTTACATAAGTGGGATGCCAGGGTTCCCACTATTGTTTCAAAGGCTCTTTGAGTCCACTAAAGCTGCGTCCAGAAACAGTTGAGTCTAGGCCTCCCTGTGTTCCAGTGAGGCTCCACAGACTAAGTGCCAGTCTCAAGTAGGATCACTCCTACCCCACCTGGCTTACTGGCTTAGCTCTTCTGAGATTTCATTTTATGAGTATCCCTGAGCACCAAGTGTTCGGTACTCAGTCCCCATACCTAAACTCGTTATTATCCATTGTGTGAACCCAGTGCCAGTTCTATATCCAGGCAGGACCTAGACACATGCTCACAACTGTGGGAACAGGAAGTCTCATAGGATTTGTTTAAGGTGACTGTTAAGCAAGAAGGCCATGCCGAAGAAAATCAAGTTCCTTAAGTGAGTTCTCTGGGAAGACTCAGGGATGGTCTCAGTTTACTGGGAGGAAGGGAACACCGTCAGGCCCTGAGACAACCCCAGAAAGACAGGAAGAAGCCTCCAGGGGCCTACTCCCAGTGTGCAGCTGGCAGCTGCAGGGGCAAGTCCCCAGCTCTCCCTGGTGCATTTCCATGGGAACGGCTCGGCAGCCCCGTGCTGGGAGGTGCGCTCCATCTATTTCTATGGCTCCTATCACCATGGCACCTACTTGCTCTGAAAAACACAGCTAAAAACGGAACATTAAAAAAGAGGGGGGCAACCACTTCCCCACAGCTACCTTCTCCTGCAGCGGCTCTCACACCTGTGATTGCTCACATGGGCCTTTCCATTTCAAGGTTCTGTTTCTGTTGTCTGAGTCCTTAAGTGTGTAGAGGCTCACACCCTCTGCATCAGCATGTGGGTGATGTGGCAGAGGTCCAGAAGATCCCACTAGACTTGCTGCAGGTGTACACTCCCCAGAAGAACGCGAATGAAGTGGCTTGTTCAGGAAAGAAGTGAGGCGTGGGGGAGAGGAGCCGTGATGTCAATATGCACAGATATGCAAAGAAGGACCTTATGTGCTTATTCCAACAAAGAGGACCATGAGTTTTCCTGGGAACAGGATTTCTCTTCAGGGAAGGAGACTCAAGGCCCAAATCACTCACTGGAAAGTTTTCCTCAAGTTTGCTCCGAAACAAAGTACTTAGCCCACAGTCTAGAATCAGACAGAACTAGAGTTCGAATCCCAACTCATCCACTTGCTAGCTATTCAATATTGTTGGGCACCTTGTCAGAGAAATGAGCGAATACACCTCACAGGGACAAGCTGCCTGCTGTGACCTCAGCTTTCACAGTCCTTGCCATTCTCATCTATAAAAAGGGGAGAATAATAACACCCGCCTCAAAGGGGCTTGGTGGCAGTTCTGGGAGGAATTGCTTCAAGCGCTGAGAGCGCTCTTGTGCATTGCCAATGATGATACCTGTTAGAGACGAGGGTGTGAGAAGCAATGAGTGTTGCTATTACAGGATGCTCAAAGGCTGCCTATCTAACTTGACTTCCATCCTTAGTCCCCTGGAGCAGGTACAAATGAGGCTCCAGTTTATGATTGCTCCCTGCCTCCAGACTTATCAGTGTCTGTGTGTAGCACATGTAGCACAGGACATACTCATGCTTCAGAGTAGGTGACAACATGCAGAAGAGTCATCAGCCTGGGTGCTTGATGTGACACACTGTACAAAGTAATCCTCAAGGGCTGGGTCAAATCCACCATAGCTACCTGCGTGTGGATTTTAGAGTCAATAGTCATGAGGGATCTCAGTCCCTCTTTCTCATTTACTAACTGAGTGACTCTGGATAGTCAGTTACATCCCTTCCTATTCCTCCCTCATCTCCCCAATCTATGAAATGGGTCACAGTTCCTGTCTCAGGAACATGGGGTCTATGACAAGAGAAAAAACATAGATAAGGCCTCTTGCTCAGAGTCAGTACCTAGTGGCCTCCCTGTGACAGAGAGCTCCCTTCTCTTTTTATCTCTCCACTGAACAGTTTAAGGCAGAGTAAACATTGCAAGAAGTGAGTAAGGAATAGGCCTTTGTAATGGGAGGAAAGAGGCCTGTAGCTGAAAGTTTCCTGTGTCCCATCCAGTCTACAGCCGCTCAGACCCAAGTAAACACACAGAGGCTTATATTAATTAAAACTGCTCAGCCATTAGCTCAGGCCTACCATTGACTAGCTCTTACATTTAAACTCAGCCCATTTCTGTTAATCTATATGTTCCCACGTGTTCTGTGGCTTTACCTGTGTGCCATTACATATTACTCCCTGGACATCAGGCTGGCATCTCCTGACTCAGCCTTCCTCTTCCCAGAATTCTCCTTGTCTGCTTATCCCACCTATACTTCCTGCCTGGCTACTGGCCAGTCAGCATTTTATTGATCAACCAATCAGAGCAACAGAGGCCTGCTTCCTGAGTGTGCTGGTAAACTCTGCCTTGAAACTCCCAGCTCACACCAGGCACTTTCAATGCCTATCCTGTCTCTCAGGCTCCACACTTCACAACTTACTCTCAAGAACAAAGGACATTCTGTGGCTGTTCTCTTGTGCAGCTCACTCTTTCCTGTCTTTTTATTTTATAAAGGCAATTCCTGGGGCTGAAGAGATGACTCAGCAGTCAATACTCACTTCTCTTGCAGAGGTCTGGGTTCAGTTCCCAGCACCCACATGGCAGGTCACAACCATCTGTAATTCTAGATCCATGGGATCTGATGCCCTCTTCTGGTGTCTGTGGGGTCCTGTATCTATATATGTGGGGCATATAAACTCATGTAGGCACAGACATGTACATAAAATAATAAATCTTAAAAAACAACTCCCCATATTGTGGTCATTCTGGCTAATTCTGCAAGAAGCCTGGATTTCCATGTAGGGGATCCACATGCTTCTAAGGAACCAGACTCTACTTAAGGCTCTACTTAAGGACAGAACGTGACTTAGGCTCTCATCTTGCATGCAGGAGTTGGTCAATGTAGTCTAGGCTGGCCCAATTAGAATAGAGGTTCTCAACCTGTGGGTTTTGACCCCCCTTGACAAATAGAGATCTCCAAAAATATTTACATTATGATTTATAACAGTAGCAAAATTACAGCTATGAAGTAGCAGCAAAAATAATTTTGTGGTTGGGGGTCACCACAATATGAAGAACTACATTAAAGGGTCACAGCATAAGGAAGATTGAGAACCACCGAATTAAAATGACTCTCAGGATGCCTCAAGTGAAAAAAAATGAGTTTGGGCTATGGGTTCAAGGCATGGATCTGGTCCAGCCAATTTACCATGCTATACAAAACCAGAAGCATAAACCTGCCTGTAGAGGGAAACCTTGGGAAGAGCTGCAGCGGGAGCCATGGCACCATTGTGAGTACCCAGATAGCCCTACCTCAGAATTGACTAGTTCTCTGCCTGAGTGGGCGTGTTCAATGTTTAAAGCAATTCAAGCAGGCTCTTCTGTACCGTCATGCTGAAAGCAAGTGGGACACTGCTTCTTCCCTGCAGGTCCAGGCTCCTCGCCACATTAAAACCCAACTCCAACATCCGTCCTTCTGCTGCTTTGCTCCATTTCATTTCCTTCCTCATTCTGTACGATCCACGTGCCGTTAACAAGTGCCTTCCAAGTACTTGATCCTAACAGTAAACCTCATTGAGGAGCTGGGAGATGATTTGGTGGGTAAAATGCTTGCAACACAAGCATGAGGACCCGAGTTCAGATCCCCGGTGCCTAAGTAAAAAGCCAGGCATGGTGGCACATGTTTACAATCCCACCTTTGGGATGCAGGTCTCAGGGGCTTGCTGGTTAACCAGTCTAACCGAATGAACAAAGCTCCAGATTCAGTGAGAGACCTTGTCTCAGAAAACAAGGTAGAGGACAATAGAGAAGACACTCGACAGTGGCTTCTGGCTGCCACGTGCTTGTGCATGTGTGCACACCCTCCTGACCACATGCACACACAAGTATACACACACACAAACACCTCAGTGAGGCTGGAGATCGGTAGAGTCTCCACTTGTCTCAGGAAGACTACTGAAGCCCCAAACGTACTGAAACATTTCCTCTATGGCTACATATTTAAAATTTGTTAAGGTCAGATTTGGAAAGCAGCCCTCATGACTCATAGGCTTCTCTTTCTAAACGTGTGTTGTATGTTTATTTGCATATGTGGGTGGGGGTGCACACACACATGTGTTCATGTTGTGTGGAGACCAGAGGTCACTTCTGGTGTCTTCTTCAATTGCTTTCTGTACCACCACAACAAAGACGACAACGACTACCACACTACCACACCACACCACCACACCACACCACCACACCACACCACACCACTACCACACAACCATCACACCACCACCACCACCACCACAGCACCATCATACCACCACTACCCCACCACCATCACCACTACCACTACCACACCATCACCACACCACCACCACATCACCACCACCATCACCACTAACACACCACCACACCATACCACTACCAGCACACCACCATCACACCACCACCATCACCACCACCACCATACCACTACTACCCCACCACCATCATTACCACCACCACTACCACACCACCACACCACCACCACTACCACCACACCATCATCACACCACCACCACCATCACCACCACCACCACCACCACCACCACCACCACCACCACCACCATCACCATCACCATCACCACCATCATCATGATCATGAGACAGGGTTTCTCACTAAACCCATGGTTCACTGATTCTGCTAAACTGACTGACCAATGAACTTTAGGGATCCTCCTGTCTCAGTACCCCCAGCCCTTAGGTTATAGGAGTAGACTGCTGCACCTACCTTTGACACAGGTGCAGGAGATCTGAACTTAGGGTTCTCATGCTTGCTCAGCATGGAACTGAAGAACAGAACCATCTCCCTGGCCCTCTTTTTAAAATCTTATGTTGCTTCATCTCCCCAGTTGGAGTATATGTTTCTTGACCACAAGGTTCCATTTTTCTTCCTACTTTGATCTTCCAGTGGCCAAAGTTATATTTTCTAAATGTGTGCTGTATATTCTTACTTACATGTGTGCAGGGGTCGGGGGGATGTACATGTGTTCATGTTGTGTGGAGACCAGATATCATTTCTGGTATTTTCCTCAATTACTCTTCATATCAAATGGCACATGGAGCTACTATAACTAAAATTTCCTCAAGGATCTGACTGTTGGGTACTTAAAAAAATACCAGGCACCAGGCTAAGTGTTTGACATATGTAATTTTTTTTTAACAAAATAGTTCATTGTATTTACATTATTTTTAGACCTAAGGGCCAATGTTTTTGTTCTTTTTACGGTTTTTGTTTTTGTATTTTGTGAAGGTCAATGAGTGGAGTCTGTTGGTCCTAGAAGAAATTTCTACACAGAAGACCAAACTCAGAGAGCAGTGGCCCTCCCAGAATACAGGTCAGAGAAAAGAGGTAAGGGCTCTCATCATGTGGGGTTAGCTTGGGTAAGCTGCTTTGCATATTTGTGTCTCAGTCTCTTCATTTATCAAATAAATATAATAATCTCAACATCTCCCTGGGCTTTCAGGAGATTAAGTTATCAAAGTCAAACAACCAAAAAGCAATGCCAGGCATGGCCTTATCCCATTAGATGTCTGTGCTGAGCACAGGCATGTGGCTGGCCCTCAAATGCATATGTCTTCCCTGACCCACAGGCGATGGCCAACCTTTCCCAGGAGCCAACATAAACTACAGAAGCTCAAGAAAACATTGGCCACCAGGTGGGTAGAAAGTTTTCATCTTGTTCCTTGTCACACATAGATTCGCTCCTGAAGAGCCATGGAGGTTCCGTAAGTGTTTGCGGCTGGAGCCGCTTTGTTTCACGTCCAAGTTCACAGTGTTTAGATGACAACTAAGTCTTTTTACTCTGGTCTCGGCCTAGCAAGCCATGGACACTTCTAGATCTGACAGCTTGAGCATCAGGTTTGACTTATTAATAAGCAGAAAGGGATTTGCCAGGAGCTCAGTATGTATTTTCAATCAAGGGATGAAATGGTTCCTCGGAACATTCACTAGCATCTTGAGTGTCATAGAATTCCAGCACTCAGGAGGAAGAGACAGGAGGGTCAGGAATTCAAGGTCATCCTTTGAGGCCAGAGTAAAACACATGAAACCCTGTCTCAAAAACATCCAAAACCACAGGCTGGCAAGATGGCTCAGGTGGTAAAGATGCTTGCTTTGTAAGTTTGAGATTTTAGTTTTTTCAAGAAATCCAAACAAAGGTAGGAAAGAAATGAGTCTACTAAAGTTGTCATCTTATATACCTACACACATATCATGGACACACATGGACACACACACACACACAAAATCAAATTATCAGTATGTGTTTTGCTCAAGGGTCTTTGTTAGCAAGGGGAAAGGCCATGCCTCCTTAGGGCAGGCTCAGTGAGCTGCACTTATCTGGGGTTTAGGTGAGGATACCTAGCCCTAAGGGATAGGAAGAAATGTGGCTTGTTTCCATCTCATAACCCCTTTAGCCTCAAATATGAAGAGTAAAGCTTAGATTTTTAAAAAATATATTTATGTGTGTATGTTTTTGAGACAAGGTTTACCCTTATGTAGCTCAGGCTAGCCTCAAACTCACGATCCTCCTGCCTCAGGCTTTGGAATGCTGGTATATTGGTATGTACACCATCATGCCTGGCTTCCATCCCAGAGGTTTTCTGTTGTTGAATACTTCCGTCTTTCTGTGAGAAGCATTTCAATTTCTCTTTACTAGAAGCACTGTTTTCAAAGTGTGGCTCTCTGCCCGAATTGGAATCCTGGAGCACTCGCTAAACATGCACATTTCTGGCTTCATGCCATTTTTGCTGCATGAATCACGGAAAAGTGGGTAGCATTTAATAGCATGTTTAGAGGCTGGGGAGATGGCTCAATGGGTAAAGAACTGCCTGTAAAAGAGGGATGGCCTGATTTTGAGCCCCCAAACTTTTACCTGTAAAGTTGAGTGCAGTAGTGTGTGTTTATAATCCCCAAGTTCCCGTAGTGCCAGTGTTTCTTAACCTTCCTAATGCTGCGACCCTTTCATACAGTTCCTCATGTTGTGGTGACCCCCAACCATAAAGTTATTTCCATTGCTACTTCATAACTGTAATTTTGTTATCAATTGCAATGTAAATATCTATGTTTTCTGATGGTCTTAGGTGACTCCCATGAAAGGGTTGTTCGAGCTCAATGGGGTCAAGACCCACAGGTTGAGAACCACTGCTATAGTGAGCTGGAGGATGAAGATGGGAGAATCCCTGAAAGCTCATGAGCTGGAGAGCCTGACATATACCATGGCGAACAACAAAAGAGAGACCCTGACTCAGTCATAGGGGCAAGGGAGGACCAACAAGGAGGCTGGCCTCCAAGTATCCCCCCCCCACAAGAATGGACACATACACACACAAGAGTGGATACACACTCACACACAAAAATGGACACATTCACACACAAAAATGGACACACACACAAGAATGGATACACACTCACACACACACTCACACACAAGCATGGACACACACTCACACAAACACACATACGCACAAGTATGGATATACACAGACTCACACATACATTTTCTCTCTCTCTCTCTCTCTCTCTCTCTCTCTCTCTCTCTCTCTCTCTCTCTCAGTTTAGAAAAAGACCTACACATGTAGGTAAGATGAATATGGACTAAAATCCAAGATGCAGATCTGCTATTACCCTTATGGACCTTAGGCATAAGCATAATAATTAATTAATTATTTAACCTTTTCGGACCTCAGTTAATTAACCTTTTTGGACCTCAGTTTTATCACCTGGGTAGAAGACACCCTGTAGCTGGAAGTTTTCAGACCCAAGTAAACACACAGAGGCTTATATTAATTAAAACTGCATGGCCATTAGCTCAAACTCACTACTGACTAGCTCTTACATTTAAACTCAGTCCATTTCTGTTAATCTACAGGTTGTCACATGTTCCATAGCTTTACCTGTGTGCCATTACATTCTGCTCCCTAGACGGCGGGCTGACTCAGCCTTCCTCTTCCCAGAATTCTCCTTGTCTGCTTATCCCGCCTATACTTCCTGCCTGGCTACTGGCCAGTCAGCGTTTCATTTATCAACCAATCAGAGCCACACACATTCACAGCATACAGAGCATTCCCCAGCAGCACCCAGGCGGCTGTGAGGAACAGGCTGCACTCTTTCTGTAGATCAGTGGCACTCTGGCTGTCCATCACTGTGCTCAGTCGCTCCATTTTGTGTAAAGCAGCCATTTCCTCTGGGCTATCCCCCCTGCATGTAGGCACTAAGGCAGAACTCCTCATCTCATGTGTGCAAATTCACAGCCACCACCTGTCCAGCACAGCCACGAGGTGCAAGATAATAAATAACTGATTTGTACTAATAAAAAGCTGTGACCTTTGCACTTACTGAATTCAATTAGGAGCACACAGACTTATCAAAACCATAAGAGTGGGGGGGGGGCTAGGGAGATAACGCAGTTGTGACATGCTTGCCTGGCAAGCATGAGAACTTGAGGTTGACCTCCAAAACCCACATACAGAAAGCTGGGTGTGGTGGCACATGCTTGTAATCTCAGCACTGGGAAGGTAGAAACAGGAGGATTCCCTGGGGGCTCACTTACCAGTTACCCTAGCCTATTTGGAGAGTTTCAGTTCAGTGACAAATCTTATCGAAAAAAAAAAAAAGTGTACAGTGCCAGAGGAATGACACTTGACATTGTCCATTGGCTTTCATCTCTATGTACGCACACACAAACATGTGTGTGTACACACAAACAAGTATACACACACACACACACACACACACACACGCACACACTCAAGAACTACACCCCGATCAATGAACGGTGCAATCTACTCACCTGAAATTTCTAAAGGGAGGACACACCAATGAGTCCTCAGACCACTTGGTACATACATCACCAGATCACCGCTGACCAACCTGTCACCCTATGTCCAGGCTGACAGTCAGCAATGGCTTCCCTGCTTAACACTTCACTTCAGAAACTGCCTGTCATGGGGGCCCCTTCCCCAGACAGCTCTGAAACTGAGCTCCTAGCTCCTTCTCTGGCCACCTGGAGGAACTCAGCATTCATTCCTGGCTCTCTTGCTCTGGTATGGCTTAGCTAAGTCCTTGGCTGCTTTCAATTTCTTTGTTACTGGAGTTGTTAGGGTCAAAGCCTGGGCCGAGGAAGCCCTAAAAAGCAAGGCTTGATGACCCACCCTAGGTCAGACACAGAAGAGGAGAGTGATAGTGAGAAGCAGGGAGGGATTTGTTCATTGGCCACAGTGGAAAGAGGAACACATAAAAGGGACCAGTGACCCTCCAAGTCCATCTTTGGGTGCTGATAGGAGGTTTAACTTTAAATTGGGGTAATAAGGGGTGTGAATAACTAAGTAGTTCTGAGGAGATCCTGTCTGGGCTCCTGGCACAAGGTCTGTGGTCTGTCCTGCAAGGTGTCAGCACTATGCAAAATCTCTTTCTGGGACACAGGCTCCCCTGTGACTGGCATCAGGGCCCAGCCTTTTCCTTCTCCAGTGACAGACTCCTGGAGAAATCCCAGTTCCTTGGGGCTCACTGTCTGACAGTTGGTATCTCTTCACTCCTGATAGGATGGTCATACTTTCTCAGCCTGGTAGCTGAAAGTTTTCCCGTGTCCCACCCGGTCAACAGCTGCTCAGACCCAAGTAAACACACGGAGGTTTATATTAATTAAAACTGCATGGCCATTAGCTCAAACTCACTACTGACTAGCTCTTACACTTAAACTCAGCCCATTTCTGTTAATCTATATGTTGCGATGTGTTCTGTGGCTTTACCTGTATGCCATTACATGCTGCTCCCTGGACAGCGGGCTGGTGTCTCCTGACTCAACCTTCCTCTTCCCAGAATTCTCCTTGTCTGCTTATCTCATCTATACTTCCTGCCTGGCTACTGGCCAATCAGTGTTTTATTAAACCAGCGTACAAAAGCATTATTCCACAGCACAGCCTCTCTATAACCTTGGACTTGTTGGCCAGCCAGCCAGAGTCCCAGGTCCAGTGAGAGACCCTGTCACAAACCTTTTGGGTGAGGCTGGCAAGATGGTTCATCAAGCAAAGGTCCCTGCCACCAAGCCTGACAACCTGAGTTTGATCCCTAGGACCCACATGTTGAAAAGAGAGATTCCCGAAAGTTGTCCTCTGACTTCCACATACTCATAAATAAATCAAAAACATAAGAAAAATTCTTCTGGGCATGTAATGGCTTCTTTGGACTGCCACACATCACATGTCACATCAAAAACACCAGAAATGTGTTAGCTAGAAGTTCTAGAAGGCAGGAGTCCTCTACAGGCTTCTGGAATATTCCTTTCTGACATGTTCCAGCTTCAGTATCTTACAAAACTGTATTCTCTAACTATTAGTGGTAAATGAGCATGCAATTGACTTGTAGGGATTGATTTTATGTCAAATTTTTTTCTGAATTCTATTATGAATTTTGATAACTTAGTTGTAGATGATATGGGTATTCTCTGCAATCATAGTTTCTTCCATGAGGTGACAGAAATGACCACTGGTAGCCCCTGCTTACATTGTCTTTGCAAATAACAATTTCAAAGACATGGGATATTTATTTGAACAGCTCAATGGTAGAGTACTTACTCAGCACACAGGAAGCCCTGGGTCCAACCCCCCAGTACTGGGCAGGGGGTGGGGACACTTGATGTTCATGAGGAAGGGGCAGGATTATTTGATTGACCACCTAGACTGACAGCCCCAGCAGGGACGGGAGGGACAGTCTTAAACCTTTCTAGATGTTGCCCTTTGGACTTGAGGCCACTCAACTGATCCACATTGACCTTATCTCAAGAGTCTTCCTGTCATTATATCAACACACACTCTTTTTCTGTGCAGAAAGAAAAGACAAGGCATAGAAGAAACACAAAGGTGTGGGCCTGTGAAAGAGGTGAGCGATGAGAGTGAGCCCTAAGCCGGGACAGCCTGAGGCCACTGAAGCACAGCCAATATCAAATTCACAGATACAAACATGTGAGATCCCGTTATAGAGACCTTTACTAAGAAAACTCAAAGAAGAATAATTGGAGACAAAGTTCTATTCATGACAGAAAGACTTGTTACCACAAATATGTCACTTTTCTCTAAATTGGCACATGCATTCTGGGTTTTTTCAACCAAAGTCCTAGTGTGTGTGTGTGTGTGTGTGTGTGTGTGTGTGTGTGTGTGTACTGTATATGTGTGTTTATTCACATATGTATGCAGGCACATGTGGCCACGAAGGCCTGAGGACAATGTTGAGTATCACCTTTAACCCCCTTTACCTTTTTACTGAGGCAGGGTCTCTCCCTGGCCTGGCACTCATCAAGTAGCCAGGCTGGTGGCCATTGAGCTCCCAAGATCCACCTGTCTCCACCCTCTCAGAATTGGGATTATATGCACCCACTTTCCCCCTATGGGTTCTGGGGCTTAAACTCAGGTATTCATGCTTGCAGAACAAACATTTTATCAATGGAGCAATCTCCCCAGCTTAGAAATATTTTATTATTTTATTTTAAAAGAACTCAACAAACCAATTCAAATTTATTTTTGAGATGAGGTCTTTCTATGTTGCTAGGCTGACCTTAAACTCATGAACTTGGGTGATTCTCTTTCTTCAGCCTCTTAAGTAGGTGAGGCTACAGGTGTGTGCCACTATGCCTGGCTCTGATTCCAAAATGCACATGGAAGAGCAAAGGGCCAGGAAATATCATATCATTTCTAAACAACAGCAACAACAAAACCCCAGACACATCCTCTTCTAGATCTCAAGATTCGTGGAACCACAGTGATTAAGAATGAGCAATATAAACTCCCACCACTCAACACCAACAACAGATGAATAACCCAATTAAACCGTGGGCAAAAAAAAAAAAAAAAATCTTCCTCCAAAAGAAATGTACAAATCAAGGAGCTGCTGCAAGAGGCTGGCACTACGAACCATCGCAGAGTGTAAATCAAACCGCAAGGAAACAATTGGGAGTCTACTGAGAAAAACAAAAGCAAAAGCAGAGATACAGTTGGCCAGGATTTAGGGAAAGGTAAACTTTTGAACATTCCTGCTGTGAGTGTGAAATGGTGGAGCCTCCTTGAAGATCCAATGGCTCTTCCTCAAAAAGTTAAACAATGAATGACCATGATTGCTGCAAGCCCATTTCAAGTCTGTGCCCCCAAAGGATGGGGAACAGGAAATTCACATTTTTATGCACCCGTGTTCTTTTTTTTTTTTTTTTTTTTTTCCAGACAGGGTTTCTCTGTGTAGCTTTGGAGCCTGTCCTGGAACTCGCTCTGTAGACCAGGCTGGCCTTGAACTCAGAGATCCACCTGCCTCTGTCTTCCAAGTGCTGGGATTAAAGGTGTGCACCACCACCGCCCGGCTCACCCGTGTTCTTAACAGCATCATTCACTAGGGCCCAAAGGCAGAAGCAACGAAAACAATACTGATGGATGACAAATAAAACAAATTACATATGTACTTATAATGCAATCTATTCAAAAGGGAGCTAAATTCTTGCGCATGCTGTAATATAGAAATACCATGAAGACATTAGGAAAGCCATTGCAAGTGAAGCCAGATATAAGACAAATATTTTATGATTTCATTTATGGGAAGTATCTGAATGGGCTAAATGCACAAAGATAGTAAGCATATCAGAGCGGTCATTCCCAGTGGCTGGGAAAGGGACAGGGATAAGGGAGAGTTTTAGTTTGAGATGAGGAAAAGTTTCTGGAGGCGACGGGTGTTGTTGCTAAATAATATGGATCACTCAATGCCTCTGAACTTTACACTGAAAATTGCTAATGTTGAATTGTATGATCAGTAACAAGCTATAAAACAGCTAGAGTTCCTGGAGGAGGAGGAGGAGAAGGAGGAAGGGGACAACGACGAGGAGGAGGAGGAGGAGGAGGAGGAGGAGGAGGAGGAGGAGGAGCAGGAGATAGCTAGATAGGATGTGTGGGGCATTTCTTCAGCCCTTTCTACAAGAAAATAATGTTCTTGCAGCTGGGGAGATGTCTCAGCCAGTAAACTACTTGCCTGAGTCCGATCCCTAGCACCCACGTAAAAAGCTAGGCATGGTCACATCTAACATCTAATCCCAGAGTGGGGAGGCTGAGACAAGAGGATCCCTAGGACTTGCTGGCCAGCCATTGGTGAGTCACAGGTCCCAGTGAGGGACCCTGTCTCAAAACACTATGTGGACTACCTCTGAGAAACTATATACACCTGAGGTTGACCTGGCTACCATGAACACCTGCACATGAATATGCGCGCGCGCGCGCGCGCACACACACACACACACACACACACACAACACACACACACACAGGTACATGCACACCTGTGAAAACATTTGTACACACAAATAAAATTAAATTTAAAAAGTAAAAGAGACACTCCTCGGTCTCCTTAGTCCGGCTGACCTTCTGGAAGGTGGGGAAAGGGGACCACAGGCAGAGGAGCTCATCTTTCTACCTGGAGTCAGTTATCCAGCTGACTCCAGAACTAGGAAATCACATTTCAGGACTGCAAATGTCTAATTCTCTGGCCCAGGCTCCCAGTGCAAGCAAAGGCTGGGAGAAGGACGGCACAGTGAGGACAGGGCAGAAACCAGGAGGCCTTCTCCCCCAGCTCCCCCACCCCCAGGACTGCCTGCCTGTACACAAACAGCAGTCCTGGAGACAGCAGGGTGTCCAGACGGGTCAGCCCCACCCCACCCCTCAGCTCAACGTGTCCCTGGCAGAGGCCAAGGGGCTCCTGTGCAAAGCCAGGCTGGGGAAGGGCAGAGTGTAGGAGATGAGCCAGGAGACATGGCAAGGACAGAGTCCAGATTCTGGGGTATGACTTGCCAAGGTTTCTGGGCTCTGCTTGATGGCCCTTAGAGTTTTCAGAAGATGAATCTTTCGGAAACTGTCTAAGAGTGTCAGAGAGTCATCTTGCCTGAGGGTCCCCAATCCAGCCACTTACAGTAAAAGATTGTTCAACTACCAGAGACCAACCCCAGATTTCTCTACTCCTGTCTGCAAATAATGCTAGAGTCGGTAGTCTCTAGAGGGGACACTCCTACTGATGTCCCCCCTGAGAGCTATGGTAAGGCAAGTCTCCTGGAGAGCACTGTCCAGCATCCTCTGGTTGATGAAGGGACTCCTATTCTTCAGCAGATACTAAGAGGTTCCTTGTCACAATGGACTACTCTGTGAGTGACAGCAGCATGCCCTTCCCTCTCTCCATCACCAAACGCACCTGGAATTTATCACAGTCTCCTCTTCATCTCCCTGTTAAATGCCGCATGTATTTGCATTTGTCATTAGTAACTAAAGGGTAGATTAAGAGCAACAGTCATACATGACCAACAAGACTACATACCAACTAACTTTGTAAGCTGGACCATGTTAGGCAATGTGTTTCCAAAACTGTTTAGCTAGAAAATGTGGGTGCTGGGCAGTCAAGGAGTGGTGTTCGGGAGCCATCTATTTCTTCCTGTATTGTAATGGGTTGATTTGTGGCTCTTCCCAAAGATACATGCAAGCCTGAGTTCCTGGTACCTGTGAACACGACCTTCTGTGGAAAAAAGGACGTTTGTAGATACGGTTACGTGAAGACTCTTGGAATGAGATTACCGTGGGCCAACCCAGTGGCACCGAAGTTCAGTGGCAACATCTATGAAGAAAGAGTTGACAAAGAATAGGAGAGACACAGAAAGGGTGGCCTGTGAAGGAGGAGGAGAGGTGGGAGTGAGGCCCTAAGCCAGGACAGCAAGGACAGCCTGGGGCCACCAAAGCCAGAACAGGTCAGAAAGAATGTTCCAGAAGCCTGCAGAGGGTGTGTGGTTCTGCCGACTCTCAGATTTAGAGGTCCTGCCTCAGTCCAGAACATAGAGCTGACACACTTGTGGTGTTTGTGGCATGACATGTGATGCATGGCAGCCCAAAGAAGCTGTTATATGTCCAGAAGGTTTTAAAAATTACTTTGTTACATTTTTATTTGTGTGTGTGTGTGTGTGTGTGTGTGTGTGTAACTTTTAGTTACAGCTTAGCCTATGCCTAGCTAATAATGTCTTTCCCAAAAGTACAGATAAAGTTAGAGCTGAACAGTGTTTACTGAAAGCCTACCCCGTGCCAGGCATTGTTCTAAACACTTGACATGTGCTATCTCATTTAATCCACACCTATCTCCTAGACCGGGCCTTTGCTCCGTTTTATAGAAAAGGAGATGTGCGCCGGGAGATGCCGTACTCCAGCTGATGGCTCACCGTCATTGGACGACCAAACCTGAAGCCTAACCTGTGTGTCCTGGAGTGAGATGGTACCCTCATTCACTGTGTTTCAGAGCATCTCTTCGTACAGGTCCACGCAGTCAAAGAGATGTGGTTCAGAGCCAGCAAGATGGTCCTGCAGGTAAAGGTACTTGCCAACCAAGCCCTACAGCTTGGTTCAATGCCCAGAACATTCACAAAGATGGAAGGAGAAAACCGACTCCACAAAGTTGTCCTCTGACCTTCACAGGACACTGTGACACATGCATGCACACATACAATGATTTAAATTAAAAAGCTTTTTTTTTTTTTTTTTTTTTTTAAGAAGACAGGGTTCAATTTTCCAGAGACCCATGACTGGATGCTAACCATTACAAGTCATTTAGTGTCTCTACAAGTCAGTTTTCTCCAAGAGAGCATGTGAGAAGAACCAAACTATTGGCTTCATGGAAGGATAAAGTGGATTTACGAATGTTGAAGAAAAGCTTTGAAAGCCGTAAAGTGAGGCTTGAGTGATAAACTGCCTTAAAGCAGGCTGGAAAATCCTTAAAACCCAAATAACAAAATGCACTCCATTTTTTTTAAATGTAAATACCATCTAGCAATTTGGCAGATATCCTAGAAAGGCTGTGAAATCTGTCAAGGAGAGGGGTACATTTGGCTTTGTACATCTGTCATCCTTAACTGAAGAAGGAAGATTTAATCGAAATTAACTGGAAGGGTTCAGACCTATGTACCTAGCGGGTGCTTGCGTGTGTGTGTGTGTGTGTGTGTGTGTGTGTGTGTGTGTGTGTGTGTCACACACACACACACAGAGAGAGAGAGAGAGAGAGAGAGAGAGAGAGAGAGAGAGAGAGAGAGAGATCCTCAATAGAAAAGAATCCTTGAGAGAGAGAGAGAGAGAGAGAGAGAGAGAGAGAGAGAGAGAGAGAGAGAGAGAGAGAGCCTCAATAGAAAAGAATCCTTATCAGAAAGTCCAAGAACAGCATAAATCCGCCATACCCATGGGAACTTGGCAGGTGCAGAAGCAGGTGTGGCACAAAGAATTCAAAGGTTCCCAACTCAAGGGAGCTGGGGACTTCAGCTGCTCTGCTGACACAGATCTTTCAGATATGCCTGTGACATTCTCCAAATGTCCTTGTTTTCTCACATGTGTACATCACGCCAAGTCAAGAGCCACCAGTTGACCTCCTGGAATTCCGTCCCCAAGCCAGAAGGAACAGCTGATGCTTTAAGTTTGTGATCACATGGATCACTATTGAAGGGATGTTCAGGGATGGCGCCTTTGGGAGGGGACTGCAGCATATGGGCTCTGACCTCATCAGTGGGCTTTTGGGAGGCGGTGGAAACCACAGAAAATGGGGTCACTTTGGAGGAAGTGGGTATTTGGGAGGGGTGCTCAGGAGGGGCAATTTTGTCTTTAGCCCCTTCCTCTCTTTCTCTCTTTGCTTCCTGGCTGCTGTGAGTTGAGCTGCTTTCCTCTACCACAGGCTTCAGCCATGCTGAAAGGTCTCACCTCATCCCGAAAACGGCCAGGTCAAAGGACTATGGTGAATGAAACCCCATAAAGTCCCTTATCTCAAGCATTCTGTCATAACAGTGGAAAGCTAACACAAAAATCCCTCACCATAAGTATGTATAAGCCCAGTTTAGCTTTCAGTTAATTCCACCCTGCCTGTCTTTCTGCCTCAGTTTCCCCCGTTCCTTCTAGCAGAGGCTGCTTTCCCTCTGTTTCTCGCTCCTGGCTTCAATTCCCCATCCTTTGGCGGGACTTAGCTGCTCTGAAGGTACAACGCTCCTCCCTCCCCTCTGTGTCCATCAACGCTGACATGCTGCTCCCTGCAGATGTAATCTCCACTTGCTCTCCTCCCCAGCACACGGGTGGTTTTTCCATCCATGCTCCTGAAGTCGGGTAGATAGATGATTGTCACCTCTAGGTTAATCACACAGAAAAGAAGACAGCAGACAGGCACGGACGCTCTAGAGGAGAGGCTTCCCAAAGTCACAGGGCTCTGCTCCTGCACTGGGCTACACACAGGTCTGAAGCATGCTGCCACAGTCACCTGAGCCAGGTCAGCCTTGGCTCCCCCAGTGGGGACGGAAGCAAGCCGACTCTGAGTGTGAGCTGGTCTCACCTGCAGCCCTCAGTTCCTCAAAGGCAGAGAGGGAGGCTCCTCTGAGCCCTGTGGTTATCCGGCCAGCAATCTCAGGTCTGTGTTGGACTGGACTGTCCTCCCCTCATGACATCCCTGAAGTCACCATCATGAGCTGCATTCTCTCCTCCCCAGCAGACTCTGGCCCCAAGCTGACAGACACCCCAAGTCAATGATTTCAGTTTCTTTTCCTTTGCCCTCACATGCTCTTGGGGTTCTCAACGACAGGAAGATGCCTTGAAAGGCCATCCCGGGAGGGAGGAGAAGCATTCCTACAACTCCTGGTCCCAGGTTTCATGAGCAGAGACTGGACTTTCCAAGGGGAGGCCCAGATGGATTCCAGCAGAGAGAGTGTTAATTGGTTTTGGCCTGCAGTTCCCTAGAGCAGTGTCCTTAAACCCTTGGGCTCCTCGGGCAGGGTGGGGAGGGGTGTGTGGATGTTGCCTAGGGCAGAGAACTAGGTTGTGTTCCCTGCTGACTTACTGTTGGTTTGAGACGTCTGGACTAGAGTGACACACAATCCTTCCCTTTGTTTCCTTAGCCTTGCAGAATGAGCTTCCCTCTGAAAGGCATAAAGATCTCTTTTCTTCAGCTCACAGGAGCTTCTGGGGTTGCCTGCTGCCGCCGCCACTGCCACCGGTTTGTTCTGCCCAGCTCAGGCTCGGTCTACATGCCAGGGCCAGCCCCGGGCACCACTGCCTGCTACAGTTCACGCCTGCAGCCAATGCTTGCAAGGCCTGTACTGGGGTGGTGGCTTCCTTGGCAGGATGCCAGCCATGGCTCTTAAAGCCGCAGAGTTGCTGGTGGCTGGAAGAACCCTCTAAGGCCAGTTCCCTTTACAGGAAGGAGTTTCATGCCTTCCCTAGGCAGCATTAAGCAAGGACATGGCCACCATCACCTACGAGAATGAAAAATCCTGATGTAGCAGGGCAGCAGCCCCAGAAATTCTCATGCCACAGACCTCGGGGGCACGCACTGCACATTGAGGAGTTTCACAACTACCCTGGTGGTTCCAATATGAGCCAGACTCTGGGATTGCTGTCTGTACTGTCCAAATGTCAGACTGCATTGGGTCATTTAGGGTACAGGCGAGAATGCTGTTCCTGATCTGGGAGTCAGGCTCAGAGCTGCTGGCCCTGGGGCTGTGCTGAGCTGGGAGTGGGGGTGGGATGGGGGTGAAGCCTGGGTAAGTTGCTTTCTAGCATTCAGTGTGCTCCTCGCTCATCTGAGGCTTAGCTGACACAAAAGGAACACAATGCTAGGTCAGTCTCTAGCACTTGGAAAATGCTTGGGAGATACTGGCAGGGCCTGTGATTTGTTTTTGTTTGCTTGTTTTTGTTTTTCTGGATGCCTCCTGCGAGGGAATAACAGGTTCTGCTCTCCCTCCCTTGCTTCAAAGCTATGAGGACTTCCCTTCAGACCCAGCATTAGTCCCAACCACGCAGGTTCTTCAGCAGATGGTCCCAGCCTGCCCTGCGGCTTCACCTTCCCTAGCTCTCTTGAGCCTCATAACCGCCCCAGCACAAACCACACGCTAAAGCATATGTCAAGTCCTTTAGGTGCCAGGCTCGGCATGTCTCTTCCTGGGTCACTTTTCCAACTCTTTTTCCCCTGTCTGGTTAGCTTCTTCCCCTCCTGGGGCGGGGGGGGGGGGTGGGGGCGGTGGCGATTGGCAAAGGTGTGCCTCATCCTTTGTTACGTTAAGACAGTGAGAAGGCACCATCTATACTCCCCCATCAAAAAACAGACTCTGGATATTGAATCAGGGGGCACCTGATCTTGGCCTTCTCAGTCTCTAGGACTGTGAGAAACAAATTTCTGCTGCTTACAAGCCATCCAACTTGTGGTATTTTGTTCTAGCAACCTGAATAAACAAAGACAAAGGCATTGTGCTGAGTGAAATGAGCCAGTGAAATGAGGAGAAGGAGTCTATAATGCTACCTGTAATGAGGTACCTGGATCAGGCAAAAGTCATGGGACAAAGTAAACCAGTAGCTAGAAAGGGGTGAATGAGGAAAATGTAGAATTAGCATTTAATGGGCACAGAGCGTCAGCCGGGGAGGATGAAAGGGTTCTGGAAGTGGCTGGTGGTGATGGTTGTAAAACACAATGGTTGTACCTAATGCCACTGACTTGTACATTTGAAGCAGGTAAGCTGTCAACATACGAAAACATTTTATTAGATACCTAAAATTGTAAGAACACTCCTAACCTCTACCCCTCAGGAGAAGACAGTTTGCAAAAAGCAAATATCCAGGGCCTGAGGCATGCCCTTTCCATTTTTCTAGAGGCGTAATAATGAGATTCAGAACCCCAGAAAGTAAAACTGTGTGGTTGACCAGAGATGCAAAGAATGTCAAACATTTGCAGTTGGGTTCTTTGGTGGATGCCATGTAGGCAAAAGTGCTAGGAGAGAGAAATAGCTTAACATTCCATGTCAGAATATGCTCTGCAAGAGAAGCGATTGCAAAGTCAAAAGAACAGAGAGGGGCAGTCAAGTTTGCCTCGAAGTCGCCCAGAAACAGACAGAAAAGCACTGAAATCTGGTAAGAGCTGCACGCTCGCTGTTTAAAGGTCAGGTGTAGAAGGAAGGACTCGATAGATGGGAGAAATAGGAATTCAAGACTTGTTCTTCCCCTCTACGGTGCTTCTTAACTCAATTAGATAGGAAGCTTCTAGAAGCAATGATCTCTGCCTATCGTGTTCTAGGCTGAAAGTTTGCTTCCCTCCAAATTCCCCTGTTGAAATTTTCACTGATCTTCAATGCAGTGGAATCTGGGGGAAGTACTTAGGGCTAGATGAGATCATGAGGGCAGGGCCCTTCTCTGAGGGTGTTAGTGCCTTTATAAGAGGAAATGCCAGAGAGCTTCCCTTCTCGGCCATATGAACATCATACAAACACCACCACCACCACCACCACCAATTCCAGCCTGCTGCCCACTATATACTGTGGTCTTCCTCTGTCTCCAGGCTTTCCCAATCAGCAGTCAATACCTCCAGTGACAGTGCGACCCTAAGACCAAAGCTGAGGGCAGGGCAGGGCTTCCTGTACCCGCCTGTAAACCTTCCTGCTTTCCCAGTGCCTGGTGGCACCTACCAGCCACTCTCCCCTACATGCTGTGCTCACTTTCCTCTGGGACTTGTAGAATGGCTAAGCAGCCTGTCCCCAGTACTGGGAATATATCAACTCTCGAGTCCCTTCTGATGTTAGAGCCAAGGAGATAATGGTCCCTGCTGGAAAAGAGTCTACCCGACGGGTGTACATGTGTTTGTACAAGTGAGCTTGTGTATAAGGGACCCAGAGCTTGCCATTTTCAAAAGTTCACTTCTCAGCCACAAATAATGCCACCGTCACAGTAGCACTTCCTGTTTTTCACAAATTAGTCATAGTAAAAACAGAAGGAGGCAAGAGGCTGGTGGCTACTGAGCCTGGCTGCGGGAGAATGCTGAGTTTTGCCTGGTGTAGGGCGGGCAGAGACCCGAAGAGGCAGGGGGTAGCCAGCTTCCTTCTGCACCCGCTTCTGGCCCAGTGCCTCAGGATCAGCCTGCTTAGTGTATTTCCTGACCGGCCTTTGCTCTCTGCTCTTTCCACACCTCTCCACCACTCTCCGTACCAGTCATCCCCAAACGGTGTTTCGCTTATATCATTTATTTGCTTAAGATCCTTCAGTGGCCTTTGTACTGACCACAGAGTCAAGTCTGAAGACTCAGCCAGCCCTTCCTCTGGGGACTCTGGCCGTGCCTGCACAAACTCGCTTCACAGCACCGAGGCTAGGGTGAACCTCTTACAAAACTTAAGAGGGCGCCAAACAGTTCAGTAAGCATAATATGCTAAGTTTTAAAAAGTCAAAGTTCATTAAAATAAAAAAAAAATAGCTCCATGGTGACGCAATAACAAAATTTTAACTATGGACAGAGGCGTCTCCACATTGCATGTCTGTTCCCTTCCACGACCCTCCTGGCTGGGCTAGCCTGGACTTCCTCCTCAGATAGTACAAATTCTTCTCAGACTGCTCCCGACCCGTGCCTCTGCTCACACAGACCTTTCTATCTCTTGGCTCAATTCGTTTCATAAACCTCCTTGCTATTCTCTCGTCTCTGCGTTTCTAGCTCATGCTGTCGTTTGAGGGCTTTCAAATTCTTTTGGAGGTAGCAGAAGGGGTTAGGGTGTAGCTCAGTAACAGAATAGACGATTAGCTTGCTAGAAGCCCTGGGCTTGCTGTGGAGTAAAAGGAGAGAGAGAGAGAGAGAGAGAGAGAGAGAGAGAGAGAGAGAGAGAGAGAGAGAGAGAGAGAGAATTGCTAGAAACAGCACACATCAGGGCTGGGTATGTAGCTCACAGGTGGAGTGCTTTCCTATCACACTTGAAGTCAGGATTTGATTCTCACCACCACATAAACTGTCTGGTGGCACACTCATGTAATCCAACCACCGGAGAGACAGAGGCAGAAGGAGCAGAAGTTCAAGGCCATCCTTTGCTACGTGGCAAGCTTGAGGCCAGTAAGGCCTATATGGGATCTTGTCTCAAAATAAACGGACAAGCAGTACCAGATGCATACCTCCTGACTGAGGCCTGGCCTGGCCTCCCTGTGTGAAGTCACTTCCTGGGCTCTGTCTCCCTGACTGACCAGACCTCTCTTGTCCTGCTTCAGTTTCTGACAGAACCTACCACCATCAGGTGTGTGTTCCCACTCCTTTCTAGCTGCCGTCCACCTCCCCAGCTGGGACCTGAGCCTCAGGAGAGAGTGGCTTTTCATCTGTGTTTTCATGGCGGAGTTCCAGAGTCTACAACAGAACCTGGTGCGTGACACAGCCTCAGGGAACCGCTGTCGAGTTGAACTTCTTCAAGCCAATCTTAGGTACAATCTCAATATAGAAAAGGCAAATGAAGGGCAAAAGAAAAGATAGCCCAGCAGATAATGGCACTGCCCCCAAGACTGGCAACCTGGGTTCGATCCCAGGATACCACATGGTGGAAAGAGAGAGTCTGCTCTCCACACCAGCACCCTGGCACATGTGTGCACACACACATATATGCACAAAACAATACGCCAATGTAATTAAAATAGTTTAAAATAAAGTTCTTGGTGAGTATCAAATGATTCACATGCCCAAAGGTATGCGGTTACTTAGGCTGTCAAAGGAAGAAATTTTGTTTGTTTGTTTGTTTGTGTTATATTTTGAGACAGGGTCTCGCTAGGTAGCTGTTGGCTGGTCTGTACTTCACTATGTAGACCAGGCTGGCCTTGAAATGCCAGAGATCATCTTGCCCCTGTTTCATGAATGCTGCTATTAAAGATGTGTGTCACTATACCTGGCCTCCTTTGGGTTTGGCTGGATGTAAAAATATGAAAACTGATGCTGTGGACACTTGTGACCAGTAAGTGCCACTATTCATTTTGAATTTTTGTTTTTCTTTCCTCTCTCTCTCTCTCTCTCTCTCTCTCTCTCTCTCTCTCTCTCTCTCTGTGTGTGTGTGTGTGTGTGTGTGTGTGTGTGTGTGTTCCTATGTGGGGCAGGGGGTACAGAGGACACCCCCTTGAGTGTCATTCCTCAGGTGCCATCCACCTTATTTAGAAAGACAGGGCCTCTCAGCTGGGTGTGGTGAAGTATACTTGTAATCTCAGCACTTAGGGAGCAGAGGCAGGTGGATCTCTGTGAGTTCGAGGTCAGCCTGGTCCACATAGTGAGTTCTAGACCAGCAAGGGCTGTAGAGTGAGACCCAGTCTCAAAAAACAAGAACAAAAGGAAGACAGGGTCTCTCGCTGGTTTAGAACTCACCAGTCGGGCAAGACTGGCTGTCCAGCCAGCTCAGGGATCAGTCTGCCTCTTCCTCTCCAGTGCCGGGATTACAGACACATGCTACACCCAGCTTTTTATGTGGGTGCTGGAGATCCAAACTCAGACTCTCCTGCTTGCATAGAAAGTACTTTACCAATCAAGCCATCTCCCCAGCCCCGTATTATTTTTTTTTCAGTAGTTCTGTTGAAATATAACTCTTATATCATACAATTCACACATTGACGGTTTGGGAGTTTTCACAGTTACAACTTGCAACTGTCGATCTGGGCGGCTGAACCAAAATTTTCTTTCGTTTATGTAGCCAAAGAAAATGCAAATTCAGGGGATGGGGAGATGGTTTGGTAGGTAAAGTATCTGCTGCATAAGCGTGGGGACTGAGTTTAGATGCCCAGAAATCACATTAAAAAAAAAAAGAACAGCAACCTGGGGCAGAGATGCACCCTTGTTAATGCAGTGTGGAGAAGCAGAAACAGGAGAATTTCTGCTCAGCCAGACTAGCCAGTCAGTGAAGCTCAGGCTCCAGGAGACCTTGCCTCAAAAAAGAAGGTTAAGAGGGATCAGAGAAGCTGTCCAATGTTGACCTTCTGGCCTCTATGTATACACACACACATACACACACATATATACACAATATACACATATACACACACACATACACACACATATATACACAATATACACATATACACACACACATACACACACATATATACACAATATACACACATACACACATATACACACAGACACACACATATACACACATATACACACAGACACACACATATATACACAATATGCACACATACACACATATACATACACATACACACACATATACACACGTACACACACAGACACACACACACACAGAGATCTTAAAGCAGTAGCAAGACAAAGACAAGTACTCCCAGGGTACAAAGAGGGAAACTGAGGGAAGTGAGGAAGGTGAGTGCAGGGGTGACAGTGGCAGAGCAGAGTCAGCTCGAAGCTTCCTCTGGTGTTGTCTCTGGGCGGGTCAAGAGCCGTCCACAAGGAGGAAGTCACATACAACCTGCCTTTGAGTGGGAAGAAGGAGAAAACATCGCATCTTTGCAAACCTCTGTCCTGCTCTGGACAAACGGAAGGCCTGCCATGTCTTGTCTTCAGCACAATAATCTTTCACATTTGTGGGAGACTCGTGGTTTCTTTCACGTCTCAGGTAAAAACTAAAAAGATAGCTAGCTTTGTGTCATAAAAATAACAGAACACGAAGTCAGCGATGTGCCGTGCGGTATATTTGGAGTCTGTCATTCAGCTACTGCAGGTGTTTGCAGTAAGCGCCATCATAGCCCCAGTCTATGGCGGAAGAAACCAAGGCTGCCAAGTAACATGAAGGAATTGTTACTATGAACACATAGCTGGGAAGCTGAGAGCTGGGACTCAAGCCAGACAGGCTGGCTCCCCATCCAGCATTAAAATGATAAGAAGTCATGGGAAGGAGCCATTAGGAAGAGGAAGAACTGGAAAAAGGTAGCCAGCCTAGGACTGAGTCAGAGAGAGGAGAAATGTGTAAGGGAATGGCCATAGTGTCGGAATAAAAGAGAGCGAGGGAAGAAATCGGAGGAGGGGCAGAGAGGGCGAGAGGGATGAGTTTGATGAGCACAGAAAATGATTCTTTAGACTTGGCATCCAGGAAGCTCCTGCTAAGCTTAGCAAGAGAGTCTACATCAAGGTTCCTCAACCATGGCACCACACTGACCAGTGCACCCAGATCATTCTATACTGTAGGATGCTCAGCGGTGTCCATAGCTCTGCCCACTAGATGTCAGGAGCATCCTTCCCCCAGTTACAAGTAAAACTGTCCATTGGTGGGGCGTAATCATGAACACTTGCAACACCAGCACTCAGGAGGCTGAGGTAGGAGGACTTTTGAGCCAGTTTGAGGCTGGCTTGGGCTATGAAACCCTGCCTCCATCACACACACACACACACACACACACACACACACACACACAAACACACATTCAAATATTGCCAAATGTCCCTCAGGAAATAAAAGTGTACTAGGGTGGGCTGAACATTTCCACTTCATAGGGCAGTGGGTTGAAACCAAATTGGAGCAGAAAGATGAAGGAATGAGAGATGAGGGAAAGAAAAACAAAAACAAAAAAAGCTTGGATAGATGTGCAGAAAAATGTGGTAGGAACTGGAGGGGAAAGTGTGACCAAAGGAGATAGGTGCTGTTTTAAAACTTGTGTGTATTTATCAAGTATATGAGATTAGAGGGAGCAGAGATGGTCTAGGACAGGTGAAAAGGATAAAAGAGTGAAAGCTTACAGAAGAAGGAAGGAAAGGAGACATAAATGGATGGAGAGACAGACAAAGCAGACAGACAACAGGCTGTGAATTCCTGGGAGAGACAACATGGAGTGGGGTCCTGACCCAAATTCAGAGCTCAGCCTTTGAAAGCAGTAGATATTCCTACTCCAGGGACCAAGGAGAGAGGCCTGAGGTTGAAGATGTAGGATGCCGTGCACATTTGGCGGTGCCAAGCTGAGAGAGTTCCATCTGTTGGCTTCTATTTTCCATGCCAAGCATGTGGCATGGTCATCCCCAGAGCTGGGCTGGAGCCTAGGGAGGAGGAAGAAGGCGGCAGGAAGGGAAGGGGGGCAGCAAGGAAAGCCAAGAGAAGACGGGCGAGATGGCTAGGTGGTGCTGATAGCCATTTGCAGTCTGGAGCTGGGATTTAAGATGAGGCCAGCCTGTGCTGTGTAAGGATTTTCTCCAGTAACTTCATCTGTTCAGGGGGAATGGCACTGAGCACATGGCCGGAGCTTTGGGAACAGACGGTAGCTTCGACAGCATGGCTGCAGTAATTCTCCAACACTGAGTGGGTCTGCTTTGGCTAAAGAAATATCTGAGCACCCATTAGGTCAAGAAAAAGGAGTCCACAGCATCCTGTCATCCCTAGGACTAGAAAACAAATCTGCCAGGCCCCCTGAACCCCCACTTCCTACTCTCTGTAGGGGCTGTGACTCATGCTGTACCCTACTAAGATGGGAGGCAAGACCGATGTCTTTCTACAGATGGAGGCCGCTGCTTCTCCACAAGCCACGCCTCCTGCCTCCCACCCAATGGCAATGCTATAATCTGGATCTGCAATGTCCTCCGAAAGCCAACGTGTTCAAGGTTTGACCCCAGACTGACACTATTGGAAGATGCAAGAAGCATTAAACAGTGGGGCTGGGTGAGAGGACCTTAGGTCATGGGGCATGTGCCCTCCAAGGGATTGTGGGGACCCTGGCATCTTCTGTGGGCACTCTGCTTCATGTCTCCCCCACAAAGTGAATGGTTTTACTCTTCCACAGGCTCTCTCCTGTGCAGTGTTGTCTCTGACAGGATCAAAAGCCATAGAGCCAACCAACCATGGGCTGAACCCCTAAAACTGGTCAAAAGAAACCCCACTTTACAGGTGATGGTCTCAGAGGTTTGTTCTATTAACAGAAAGCTGACTCCTAAGCCACCTTCCCTTTGGCAGCTGTGCCCAGCGCTGGAGGGACGGAAGTACAAGTAAGAAAGACCCCAGGAAGAATCAACAGGCAGAATCCAAGTCATGACTGTCTGCTTGCTCATCTTCATGTGGGGCAAACCCATTATGGACTTGGGACTGAAGAAAACTCCACGAGAGGCACTGAAACTGGCCCTGAACACTTCCTTCTGGAATCCATGCATCTTCTCCCTCATGACTTTAGTAGTAGGAGAATTCCAGAAGCCTGGAATGCTGTTTGCTCTATTAGAATCAGACAGTCACATGTGGAAAACAATTTTGACTCAACTCAGGAACAGCCTGAGGAGGCAGCTGTATGCTCAGTGCAGCATTTGGAACCTCCCTCAGCAAAGGGCAAAGGGCAGATGACTATAACCACACCAGGAATGTGGGCTATCTGAGGACCACTGCCTGCCAGGGTGGCTATTAACCAGATAAAGACAAGCAGCCCAGCATCACGGAGGGACTCTCAAATGAGGTGAAACAAGGCATGTGAAACAAGGTATATGAAGACAAAGACCACATGGTCCCACTTCCAGGCAGCCTCCAGGAACAGCCCTGTCCCCCATCCACAGACTCCAAGATTGGGATGCTGATTGCCAAGGGACTGGGGTGAGAAAGGGGGCCATTTACTTATTGATGTCCATAAAGTTTAAGTTAAGCAAGATGAAGAAGGCTCTGAGATTCTACCCAGCTCTGTACCTACGGTCAACAGTGCTTTACAGGCACCAGAAAATGTGTTAGGAGGGTAGAGTTCATGACAAGTGCTGTACCAAGATCAAAATCAAAATCTCAAATCAGAAGAGAGTACAGCGAAGAGAGGAAGGCAGGGATGGATGAGGGGAAGAGAGACGGAGAGGGAGGAAGGGAAGAAAGGAGGAAAGAAGAGCAGGAAGGGAAGAGGAAGAGAAGGAAGGATAAGAAGAGGAAGGAGGGAGGGAGATGGAAGCCATGACGGAAGAGGAGATGAAGGGAGGGGGAGAGAGAAGCAGGAAGAGAGAGAAAGAAAACAGAAACTATTGGTGCTCCCCAGCTTGCTAGAACCCAGCTCTCAGGCCCACCCTGAGCTGACTCAGTAGACCTAGGCGAAGGCCTACACTTGCATTTCTTAGCCCCCCAGCTCCTGCTGGTGATGCTGGTCTAAGCCATCCTCCCTAGCCAAGTGTCCTTTGGCAAAAGCAGCAGGGGAAAAGTGTCAGAGTCAAGTTGGAACCCTGGCCCCCTGGAGTTCGGCTAAATTGGCAAGTTCAGTCCCTGCTCATTTATGCCTGGAGGACTGTCATACTGCACACCTTGACAAACTGTTTTGAAAGTCAGAGAGAAATCATGTCATGTTCAAGGCCTTGAACAGGCCCCCTGTGAAAGAAAGCAGGGATGCTATTCTTGTCCCCATCCTAAAGTACATCCATAACTCATGGCTGTTTGGATCAGGCTTTCAAGACAAGCATCGACTTGGCCTCAGGAGTCGTGAGGAGGTTACAGAATTGGTTACCTTCCCACACTCTCTTCCTCCTCTTCTGAACCCCCAGCTACCGAAATAGGACTCAACACCTACCAAGGCACTGCCAGTGATGACATTTCTAAGCGTAGGAGAGAGCTGATCACTTTCAAATTTGATATTATTTTAAGTACATTATCTTTAAAATCTGGGTCAGGGTGAAAAATGAACTTGTGCTCATAGGATGTTACAGCTGGAAGGAAACTTTAAAACCATCTAATTTTCTCATCAAAGATGAGGAGACGGAGGCCCAGAGAGGGGCAGCCACTTGCAGAAGGAGGCACAGCAAGCTAAGTGACAAGTGCAGTTCTGGTAGCAGGGAGTGCTGACTGGAAGCTAGGTCGGTCAGCTGCTTTCCTGCACTGCTGTGCTGACTGATTTTTATGTCAACTTGATACCGGCTAGCTTCATCAGAGAGAAGGGAACCCCAATTGAGAAAGTGCCTCCATAAGATCAGGCTGTAGGCAAGCCTGTGGGGCATTTGCTTAATTAGTGGTTGATGGGGGAGGGCCCAGCCCATGGTGGGTAAGACCACCCCTGGGATGGTGGTCCTGGGTTCTATAAGAAAGCAGGCTGAGCAAGCCACAGAGAGCAAGCCAGTGAGCACTACCCTCCCTGGCCTCTGTCTCCAGGTCCTTGCCCTGCTCGAGTTCCTGTCCTGGCTTCATTCAGTGAAGGACTATGATGTAGAAGTGTAAGCCGAATAAAAGCTGTCCTCTCTAAGTTGCTTTTGGTCATGGTCTTTTAGCAGAGCAGTAGAAACCCCAACTAAGTTACCTAGGTCAGTGGGAAGCCCCAGAGTATGCAGGATCCTCAAATTGAGGCAATAAATCTACTTCCGAAGAATAATCAACGTCGGGATCTCCAAAGATAAGGGATTTTTCAGGATGGTGGGGGTGGGTGCTGTAGATAGACTCCTAGGTCCAGTGCACACTAAGCACATAAGGTTTACACACCTTTTACTGCCTAAGACCTGAGCTATATTCTCCAGCCCTGGAAGTTTTTTTTTGTTTTGTTTTGTTTTTTTTTTAACAACGAAGGGCATTTATAAAAACAATGGCCCCATACCACATCACTTCCCATCTTGTTTTTCTTTCTGGTGGGTTAGGAACCAAGCCAGTTTCTCTGCCCTAATTCTTCTGTATACTTCCTACTTCAGGCTGGCCCCTTCCTTTTCCTCCTAGACTTCTTTCATTCTCCTTTAACACTTTTTCCCCAAATCAGAAAGAGCTTGCCCTGAGCCCAGGGCAGGGCACACATCTGTGATTTTAACTGATATGGATAAATAAGCTAAAGGCAGGTCTCTGTTCCTTTTTCTTTTGCTGTTGTTTTTTCTCTCCGCTATTCAGTTGGCCGATGTTTATGGGAGAGCCAACAACTGCCAAGCACTTAGGGAATGCTTCTGTGATCACAGACAGGCCCTTTCAGCAAGCATGTTCTGTGTGCCCACGCTCTGAGGACCGCGTTCTTCTGGCTCCTGGGCAATACCAATGATTCAGTGAAGGACGAGACTGACACAGTCCCGGCCCTTGGGGGTGTCCGGGCTGGACTTCTGGGTAGAGTCCAAGCACCTGCAGCAGGGGTCAGGATATGGCAACTGGCGGAAGGGCTGGCTCACACAAGCCTGCAGAAGTCAATCACTCATTTTTTGGGGGTGGAGGGAGGGATCTTTTTCGAACTGGTGATTAATAGAGCCAGTGCTAGAAATTAAGGTACATAAAATAAGTCATATTAAAAATGGTGGTCACAGACACAACTTACCCTTTCCTAATTATTTTCTTTTATTTGTGTGTGTGTGTGTGTGTGTGTGTGTGTGTGTGTGTGTGCGCGCGCGCGCGCGCGCACGCGTGCATGTGCGCGTGCATGGGTTTTTTGCATGTTCAGATATGTGTGGGTAAACGTGTGTGCACCGAGTTGGGGGGCCAGAGGTCTCTCCACTTTTTACTTGTTGAGACAAGATCTCTTCCAGAGCTCACTCATTTGGCTAGTCTGGTTAGCCAGTTTGCCACAGGGATTCCCTGGCTCTGCCTTCCAAGCCAGGGAGGGCGACATGGGGGGAAGTGGGGCGCGGGGCGGGGGGGATTACAGGAGGGGTGCCACACCCACCCCACATTTACTTTGTTGCAAACTCCAGTCCTCACGCTTATGTGGCAAGCACTTTACCTACTGACCTACCTCCTATTGTGGAACAGCTCCTAGTCCACAGTTTTTAACAAAGTATTTGGGCGTGGTTCAACTGGGCGTGGTTCACTGTAACATGAGGACTGAAAAGCCCACCTGCCTCCGGGCATTCCATCAGCTGCCTGTAACTGCATCTGAGGCCCCCATTATCTCTGTGAGCCATGTCATTATTCCCAGAGGCCACAAGTGAGAGTCTTGGGATGGGGCTTGGGTGGGGGTGAAAGATGCCAGCACCTGCCTCAGGTCCGTAAGCTGTTTCCTCACAAAGCAGGGTGAAGCTCCTGTGCAGTGGCTACGGGGATGTGAGACTGGGATTGGGATAGTGAGTGGTAGAGGGAGCTCTAGATTCTACAAATAGAAGGTAGGCTTTGGGGAAAGGTGGGACCATGATGAGCTTTGGGAAAGGATAGGCCAGCGGAGCAAACCACCGAAGCAAAGTTGAAAGAATCTTCCACATTGAAGGGACCAACAAAAAAAAAAAAAAAAAAAAAAAAAAATCTGAGTGTTAGCGCTGATCTGGCTATTCCAGCCACTGTTTTCCCCCTCTCCTATCTGCATTATCTCCATCCTCTCCATTTTTCTTTCTCTTTCTCCCACACTATAAATAATTACAAGTCTTTGTTCTTTGCCTGGGGAATAGCTTTCCCCAGCTGTTGCTGTGTTCCTGAACTGAATAAAGCGTCTCTTGAAATCTACAAAAGAAATTGATTGAGCTGTGTGTGTTTTTAAAGTGGCTCAACTCCATGGGGGGGTGGGGGGTGGATCTCGATTGCAAAATAAATAACATGGAGTGCATCTAATGGCCTCTTGTCCCCATGTGCAGATGCGCTGATGGGCACACGGTTAGGGTGGCTCTTCCCTGTCGCTGACTGCGCTGTGGCAGAGACAGGGGACTGAGCCTGGGCGGGAGGTAGAGTGATAGCCTCAGACCCTCCAAGAACCAGCATTCTTCCTGGTCCTCCATCCTCGGGCCCCCAGGAAGCAGCATTTCCCAGCCATGTTTCTTGGAAGAGCTTCAGGCATGGGTGGACTAGTTTCTTAGCAATAATCACTGTTTTCATGGCATTATGGGAAGCAGTTCTAGAAGGCAGAACTGCCGAGGAGTGACATCTGCTCTGAGAAGATGCTGAGGAGAAAATCAAGCAGTACATATGGTCTCCTTTCAGGGCCAAAGGAGCCGGAGGCGGATTTCTCATGGATGTTGGCTCGTGACGGGGAAAATGGCTGAAGTTTCTCTCAGCTGGCCACTGGAGTCAGGAGACAGTGCTTTAGATCACCCATGAGTGTCTACAGGAGCAGGTATCATTCATCAGAACACACCAAAATGCTTGTCCTTCATGGTGACACCCAGATGGCCAAATGACAGCCTGACCCCCTCTCGTGCAGTCCCGGTGTGACTTGTTACTGAAGGCCTGGAGCGATTCTAATGTGCTCTAACCTGAGTCACAAGCTCCCAGAGGGTTCCAGCCCCTGGCCACATCTGCCTCTAGGATCCTGTTTCTGTTGGGCTATTGTTGCTAATTTTGTTTTTGTTTTGTAGTAAAATAGAAATGAAAATAAATTTTCCAGTTTCAAAGTATTGAGTGCAGGGGCATTAAATATATGTACAATGTTATGTGGCCATCACCACTTTCTAGTTCAGGAATTTTCACCACTGCTAATGGAAACCCTGTATCTGCTGAGCAGCACCCCTGGCTCCCTACTGTCCAGTCCTTGGAACCCCCACTCATCTGCTTTCTATCCTATGAATTTGCCTGTTTGGGACATTGTATGTAAATGGAATCATAATACAGTATGTATTATGTATGACCTCTCATGACCAACTTTTTTCCCTAAGTATCAAGCTGGTGTGTATGTGTATGTGTATGTGTGTGTACATGTATGGATGCACACACATGTATGCACGAGCGTGTGTGTGTGTGTGTGTGTGTGTGTGTGTGTGTGTGTGTGTGTATACTGATGTCCAGGTGCCACAGCATGTGAAGACCAGAGGACAACTTTTGGGAGTCAGTTTTCTCCTTCTGGGAGATCAAACATAGGATCTGGGGGGTCAAACGTAGGTTGTCAGGCCTGTGCAGCAGGGACTTTCACCCACAGAGCCATCATGCTGTAGTGTACCTTGGTCTTTTATTCTCTTTTGTGTCTGAATAATTTCATTGCATGGATCCATCACATTTTGGTTATCTTCTGTTACTCTTTGTCCATTATGGACCCACATATAATGCTCGGCCCCCTCCCTCTATTTCTACAATGATTTCTACTCCTTCATGTGAGTAATATTTTACAGTATGCTGTGAAGGTGAAATACTATATACCCTGTGAAGTCAACCAAAGCACTCAGCAATTAGTGCTCAACAATGTTACTACTAACCTTATGATCATATGAATTCCTTATGACCTCTCCTTTTCTGTTACAGTATCTCATTTGCTTTACGACATATCTTAAGTGTAGCCAGGATTCGACAGCCCCAAAGAGAAGATGACTAGATGAGGTCCCTTTCAGAACAATGTTGAACTGCATCCCTTCACACTGATTCCCTATCTGGGGGGCCCTAAAGCCATGGTTCCCAATATATTGCTACAGAAGTGAGTTCCTGACCTACATCTTCAGGAAGCAATCTGATGCTCAGTGACTCTCCTTTTTCTCTTTTGCAGGCATGACTGTTTCTCAAATGTGTACTGTTGGTGTAAGGACAAATAAAAGAGCTGGTGTTGGGCTGGAGAGATGGCTTAGTGGTTAAGAGCACTGCCTACTCCTCCACAGGTCTTGAGTTCAATTCCCAACAACCACATGGTGGCTCACAACCATCTATCATGAGACCTGATGCCCTCTTCTGTCATGCTGGCATACATGCAAATAGAGCATTCATATGCATAAATAAACATTTTAAAAATCTTTTTTAAAAAATATTTATTATGTACACATTGTTCTGCCTGTATGTGTCCCCGCATGCCAGAAGAAGGCACCAGATCTCATTACCGGCAGTTGTGAGCCACCATGTGGTTGCTGGGAATTGAACTTGGGACCTCTGGAAAACCAGTCAGTGCTCTTACCCACTGAGCCAATTCTCCAGACCCCAAATTATTTTAAAAAGAAAAAAAAAAGATAGCTGGTGTAAAAGCCTCTTAATGTTGTATGACTTTTCAGTCGAATAATTCTCTGACTGCCGTTTCTCTCATTTGTAGATATTCATATTGGAGAAGATGAGCAGCCACTAGTGTAGTATAGCAACACGATAAGAAACCCAAACCGGTCAGCTCAGATGGAAATGAGACCATCAGCATGAGTTTAGTGAATCTACTGTGAGTTTGGTACCAACCCAAGGCCTAGGTGAGGCCATGGGGTTATGAATAAGCAGCAGGCAACTTTTACCCTGCACACTCTGTAGCCAGGAAAACCAGGCATGGGTCACTGTGATGGTGAACAACGTGTCAGTGTAAGACCCACTACTAACTCCATCCTGTAGAGAACAAGTGAAATCAGCGTGAGCCGAAGTCATCAGGAAAGGGTTTAGGGAAGTATCTGGAAGGATAAACTAGGTTGGAAAAGGGTCTGGGGCTCAAGGTAAGGCAGAGACTGAAATGAGGAAGGAGTGTGGGGTTATAAAGTTGGTTTGCCTGAAGTACAGTGTCTGATTTGGAGTGTAGTAAACCACAGCCAGTGGGTCAAAGGCCAGAGCACCAACGCTGGAAGGGGTTGGGACAGGAAGACAGAATCTGCTGGAATCTCAATAGAAGAGGCTGAATGAAGCACAGAACAAGAAACTCAGTCTGGCTGAAGCAGGAGACTAGATCCACGAATGGGTCTAGAGGGACTCAAAGATGTTTCCATTTCATGTGGTGGTCATTACAGGAACTCCACCAGGGATCAGGCTCTGCCTTCAGCACTGCCTCTCATGACATGGTGTTGTTGCCCTCCATACTAACTATCTTTTGACACAGACATGCAAATTTGCAATGCTCAGACAGGCTATGGACCTTGACCCCATTGCTGGAACCTCTTGCATTATTTCCAGGTTCTGGAAAGGGCGTATGCTCTCTGGGAGTAGACAAATGGATCAAAAGCTTGCCAAGTTGGCTTTATAGATGTCTTCTCAGTCCTCTTCAAGGCGATGGCCCTCATGTGCTGAAGCCCACCCTGGCTGTGTTCCTCCCTGTTTTGTAGAGAACAAACAGCAGAATATTGAGAGGCTGGTCTGTTTGGAAAGGCCCACGTCCATCAGTGGATTTACACCCAAGGATGCAGCCTCTTGGCAACACTCTAATAAATCACCCCAACTTACCCAGCAGGAGAACCATGCTTATTCTTGTCTGTACATTTCTGGGCTGCTGAAAGAGACAGTGTTACGGAGACACTCTGGCTATAGAGGAGGGCATAGACATCCCCTCAAAGTCTGCTCATCTGTGCTGGAAGCTCACTTGTGTGATTCCTCATACAGGACCACATGGGGTCAGAAGGGTAGCATACCACTCCCTGAAGGCACTACTAAACACTTCCTTAGCATCTATAAACCTGTACATGTGCCTCTTCACTTTCAAATTAGCACAGGCTTCCCCAGAGCTCTGGCAGGAGCCGGAGTATCCTCCTTGGCCCTCACAACCAAACACTAATCAATCTGCAGACAGTCCTTGTCCTCTTAGTGCGGTGGCGGAGGAATAATATTCACAGAGTAAAAAGTAGCAAAGTGCTTTCAAAAGGCACTGGGAGAAGCCAGGTATAGAGGCGCCTGCCTTTAATACTAGCACTTGGAAGGCAGAGGCAGGAAGGTGCCTGTGAATTTGAAGTCATCCTGGTCTGCATAATGAGTTCCAGGACAGCCAGGTTGCATAGGGAGACTCTGTCTTGAATAAAACAAAACAAAAAAACAAACAAACAGGCCACTGGGAGAATGTGGCACAGGATGCAGTGGTACCCGAGGTGAGGGAAGATTGTGGGGAGCATCACCATTACTCTAACTCTCCTTCTTAGGTTTTGGAAACTGAAGACATACATTTAGAACAGGCTCCTCCCTGCCTTAAGCTACGCCATACTGTAGCAGTGGTTTTCAGGCTGTACCTTGCACTGGGTGATTCCAATTTATAAGCAATATTTAACACTATTTTGAGCACAGATACAGAGGCAGGATGTTTGTGAACCTTGTTGTGCATGTAGACACTGCCACCTGCCCAGCACCCAAATTGATTCACAACTGTAAATGGGTGCAGCCCTATAAACTTACTGATGTAGATGGAGACCATATGAGCACACGAGAATTATTAAAATTATATCAGAAGAATCAGACCTGAGAACTTATTGAACATGCCAGGCAAAGGAGGGATCCAGCACCCCCACCTGGATTCCATAAAGAAAAGGACATCTAACATGGTGACGGTGACTACCCCTCCTGCATGTGTCAAGGCGTCAACATGTAGAGAACTTCCAATTGTCTCATGAGCTTCAGCTCAGCTCAGTTCTTACCGCTAACATGACCTATTCAAATTGCCATTGGTCGACCCACAGTTCATCAGTCTGGACCTGGTGCTGCACCTCACCTCCACAGTCTTATGGTCTTGCACTTGCCTATATGGCCTCTATCATCCTGCATCTCACCTCTGCAGCTTAGCTCAGGACCACTGGCCACTCTCCAGCTGTGCCTATTAATAATCTTATCTAAACTCTCTCTTTGCATCTAAATCAGCTCTCTGTCTCTGCCTCTTCCAAGTCCTTGAATTCTGTGTGGCCTTGTTAACCCTTTAATAGCCATTCTGTAATCTCTCTCTCTCTCTCTCTCTCTCTCTCTCTCTCTCTCTCTCTCTCTCTCTCTAGATATAATTACTGTGTGAGGTGTAATATGGAATCTGACAATTACTGTTATTAATTAGAATTGGGATAAAAGAACCCAAGTTTGCTAATGGCCAGCTATCAAGGTTGAGATGACTTAGCAAACTTCAGCCAAAGAAACCAGTGCAACTTCTGAATTTATTGGCATCCAATATATTCTGACATTGTGGAAATACACATCTATGTTTCTAAAAGCACCTTCACAACAGAGTGGTCCTTGCCAAGATCCATATCTAGGATGAGAACCACTTGAGTTCTGTAGCTGGAGTTTTCTCCAGTCTTGCCCAGCCCCATGGACCCCACAACCGCTTATAAAATAATCACTCAGAATCTCATATTAATTAAACTGCTCTGCCATTAGCTCAGGCCTACCATTGTCTAGCTCTTACCCTTAAATTGAGCCCATTTCTGTTAATCTATATGTCACCACATATTCCATGGCTTTACCTGTTGCCTTTACATGTTGCTTCCTGGATGGCAGGCTGGCGTCTCCTGACTCAGCCTTCTACTTCCCAGAATTCTCTTCTCTGTTTGTCTCAATTATCCTATATTTCCTGCCTGGCTACTGGCCAATCAGCATTTTATTTATCAATCAATGAGAGCAACACATTCAACATGCAGAGCGATATCCACAGCACTTCCCCTCTTCTTTTTTTTCAAACTTAAACAAACAAACAAACTCCTGGAGACTAACTGTTTATAACCAGGGAGCCCCTCCAGATCTTCAGGGGTCCTGTCTTGGCTCCGCCTTATAGGCATGACAGTTACCAAAGCCTCAATGGGGGTAGTACTTCCAGGTCAAAGCTGGAACAGCTACCCACTACAGAGTTCCTAATCTGTGGCTTTTCCCCATGTGTGAGTTTTCCATTACTATGACTGAATACCCAGGAATTTACTTATGTGAGAAAGGTTTATTTAGTTCATACTTCTGGAGGTCTAGGTCTAAAATTAGGTGGACCCCTGGTGGCCTATTGCTCTGCACCTCTCATGGGTGTCAGATGGCAACAGAGGGAATGCATGGCAGAACAAATCACTTACCTCATGGCCAGGGAGCAAAAGCAAGAAGAGGCGGCCAAGGTCCCACTCAAGACATTCCCCTAATAACTTAAGAGCATTCCTCTAAGCTCCGCCTCTCAAATCTCCACCACCCACCAATACCATCATTCCAGCCACATTCCAGATCTAAACTACAGCATCCCACCCCTGGGACCCAAAGGTTCATTTCCAGCTCAGAATGCAAAAGGCCTTTGATCCATCACCAAGAGTCTCATTAGTTTCAGCACTGTTCAAAGTTTAAATCCAAAGGCTCCCCTAGGATGCAAGGCCAAGTCACTAAGTGAGCTCCTTTGAAAATAAAAAAAGAAAGTTGCATGCTTCCAAGATGCAACTGTAGGCTAGTCACAGGGTAAACACTCCTATTTCAGAAGGGAGGAACAGGAAATAGTGAGAGATTTGCTCAAAGCAAGACCAAATCACCCTCCAAGCTCCGTGTCTAGCGTCTGGGGCATAGTGAAGTAGAATGTGGGCTTTCAAGCATTTGCACGACTCTGCTTCTATGAATTTACTAGTTGCAGTCTGCATGTTAGCCATTGTTTTATTTATTTTTTTATTTTTATCAAATTTATTTACTTATTTCCTGGATGCGTGCACACACACGTATGCCACAGTACATTTGTAGAGGTCAGAGCGCAGCTTTAGGGAGTTGATCCTCTCCTACCATCGTGTGGACCCTATGGAATAAATCCAACTTGTGAGGCTCGGTGGCAGGTGCTTTTACTGGCTGAGATGTCTCGCTGGCCTAAATGGCCCGCTTTTACAGGCTGGCTCTTCTTACTGCTTATAAGCAATAAGCTATAGCTTCCCTTAGCACACGCTGCACATTGCTGTACCTCTACCTTCCTGGAAGTCTCCACTGCAATTTAGATTCATGCTCTCACTCTACACATTATTCTTTTAGGGGTTGCTTGTAGGGCCTTGGACCCTACCACAAACTGCCTGCCTTACACTCTCCTTGGAAAGCTGCTGGAAGCTGCCATGACCCTGGAACACTTATATTCTGCAGGCCAGGAAAACTAGGATCATATGGATAGTGCCAAAGTCTGCTGCCAGTACAAGCTGTCCTTGAACCTGCTTAAACTATGGCTTTTGTAGGCACAGAACATTTTGCCAGCTGAACATGTGAAATGTGTATGTGTTTGAGTGTGTGTATGTGTGGAGTGGGGTGGAGGTGGGGGTGGGGACTATGGGGCCATGCTGGGCATGCAGGACACTGCACGATTCTTTTCAAATGATTCTGTCCTAAAAAGTTAATTTTTATTTCTACATCTCTGAGACTGTGATGGGTGGGGTCCCTCTGTAGACTTCTGAGATGTCCTCAAGGCATCTTTCCTATTGTTCTTCATGCAAAGCACTTGGCTTCTCTTTATGGGTGCTAATCCCTTTGGCAGTCCTCACAAGGGCTCCTTTTTCTGCCAAGCCTACCCTTTTTGTTCCTCTCCCTTTTGCTGCTCCTCGTTCTCACTAAACTTGGCTGAAAACAGCCAGTAAAATCCTCGCTTCAGTCTGAATATTTCATTGCACTGAATTTCTCCCATCACATTAACCAGTCCGTAATCTTAAAGTGTGACCTTGTACAAAGCATCAAGACAAGGACAAAATACAGACAAAAGATTCCAATGTGTAACAAGAGTGGCCGCTGGTCTAATTCTCAACAGAGTCCTCATTTACATCTGAAACCTCATCAGCCTTACTCTTACTGCCTATATTCCTATCAACAGCCTAGTCTTCTGAACAGTCACTAGAAAGAACTACCTGTTAAATTCCAAAATTCTAAAAAGCCCTTTCTTCTTTAGTATGGTAGGCAAGAGCTTTACCACTGAGATATATCCAGCTCTGAAAACATTTTAAGATTTCTCTCTCTTGTGCCTTCAAAGTCTTCTAAACCCTTCCATGATAAAGGAATACACCTCTACACCGTAAGGTAACTATGGTCAGCAACCCCACTCTTGGTACCAGTTTTCTATTAGCTTTCCATCACTATAAAACAACAATAACAAATTCCAGAGATAATTTATATGGGAAAAGCCTTATTTAGCTTCTGGTTCTAGAAGATCCAGTTCAAGATTGGGTGAATTCACCGCTCTGGCCTCTGCTATGGGTGTTAGATGGCAATGACAGAAGTATATGCTGGACAGAACTACTTCCTTCAGGGCCAGGACGCCAAAGCAAGAGGAGAGGACAGAGTCTCAAAATTCCCTTTCAGAACAAGCACCAATAAATAAGCTAATGGCCTTTCACTAGACACTACCTCCTCCATGACCCACTACCTTCCAATAGGGGCACACTCCTGCTAAGCTTTTAATCCACAAACATTTAGAAAATACTCCAGATTAGCTGAGCGGTGGTGGCACACCCCTCTAGTCCCAGAATATGGGAGGTAGAGGCAGGTGGATCTCTGAGTTTGAGGTCAGCCTGGTCTATAGAGCAAGTACCAGGACAGACAGGACTACACAGAGAAACCCTGTCTCTAAAAACAAAAAACCAAACCAAACCAAAACAACAAAACAAAAAACAAAGCAAAAACAAGAAGGAAAAAGAAAAGACAAATACTCCAGATGTAAACTATAGCACCCCACAAGAACCTGATGCAATTTTTTTTTTTTATATTTAAATCATTTTCGAGGCTATTTTGGGACCAGTTTGGAACCAGGCACATTCTTCACTATAGTGACATAGTAAAAACATGATCAGACTGAAGGAAGAGGAGATGGGTTATTAGATGTATTTCTACATCTTCCAGCTAATACTTATATAATCAGATATTTCCTGAATTATCGGGAAATTATCACTGCACCTCGACACTGGATGAATTGATTATCTCCATCTTCTTAATTAGTGGGTTATAAGGAGAGTGGACAGAAGTCTTGTTTTATCTGGGACCATCCCAGCCTATATCTGTCATGCCAGCCTAGATATAGAGACAGACTTATATAAGGTATGAAAGGAGCTTACCCAGGAGGAGAATTTAACTGCCCAACCACAAGCAAGTCAGACAGGATGGGAACCAAGGACCCAGCCCACAAAACCCCACACTGGGCCTCCTTTTTCTTTTCCTTGTGTGGCTCAAATTGTTGCCTTTTTTCTCTGCCTGGTAACTCTTTTTCCTCATGAGAGAGATTCCACTAGCCCTGAGTGGTGCATTTGACAGTTTCTTACTTGCTAGTCCCTACGAGATAACAGGAGGAACTTGGGGGTGGGGGTGGGGTAAGGTGGCATCACAGCCTTGCAGCTAAGGGGACCCTGGGAAGATTGGAGGAAAGTAGAGTTTTTAGAAGAGGTAGAGGGGTGCTGTTCCTTCATGGTTCAGTACAATAAGTACCCCGTGTTTACTGAGTTCCTGGCATTCATCTACATCTAACAAACTGGTTATTATTTTATGATCCAAAGAAAAGCCCTATTTCCCTCTCACTCCACGCAGAGAGGTGCCATCCATCCTGAAACGGAAGCTTGTTTCGTTTGCTTCACTGTTTTCTTGCTGTGATAAATACCACGACCAAAATCAACTTGTTAAGGAAAGGGTTTGACATACATTTTGGTCACAGTCTGTCTTTGAGGGAAGTCAGGGCAGGAGCTCAAACAGGAACCCGAGCAGAAACACTGCTTATTGGTTTCTGCTCAGATAACTTCCTTACAGAGCCTGCCTAGGGACAGTGCTGCCCACAGTGAGCTGGTCCCCCCTACGTCAATTATCAATCAAGACAGTGCCCCACCGACACAATTACAGCTGAATCTAATTGAAATAGCTTCCCAGTTGAGGTTCCTTCTTCCCAGGTGTGTCGGGTTGACAAGGCTTTGGAACAGGAAGGTCACGGACTTCCTTTCCTGAGGGAAGGTGCAGCTCCCAAGAATGCATGTGGCTTTAGGTGAGTCCTACTTTGCCCTTGGAGGATGACTCTGTTTACCTCTATGTACGCATGCGTATATATGCCTACACTCACAGTACCTGATAAAGTCAGTATGCTAAGACTCTGAGAGCAGAGGAGGCCTGTGCAGCTGGCAGAACTCCCACCTACTGAGGGTGACCTATGGAAAAGGGTTGCTTGTTTCCTCTTCCTGAGCATAGGTGTTAGCTTGACCTGGAAGCATTTTCTCCCTTGGGCAGCCTTTGCCTCAAGTTCCAGGTTTCAACACAGATCCTGCTGGCAATGATAATAGCAGTAATGGGAGAGGGCATACCCTCTGGACCACTCATCTATCCAGTTTTAAATTTTCTCTCCCTGAGGTAGTTACTAGCCCTGTTCCAGGATACTGAGGTGTGGGACTTACCACAGAAAGTGGAGGTGTCTCCTGAAGGGAAGAAAGCTGGGTGCCCAACCATATTCTCAGTCAAGTGAAGTGGAACACAGTGTTCTAAACGGTTATCTCCTCATTTATCTTTTACTGTAAATTCCTTGAAGGCAGGGTCCCTGTTTTTCACTTTGTGTAACCCCGGAGCTGGCAAGAATATTTGGCACATATGCTGAATTCTCAGTAATTACTTGCAATTCCCAACAGGGCCCTGTTCTCTCCTCTTCCAGCTCGCCTTCTCTGCCTGGAACATCTTCCTTTGGCCCCTTGCCTGCCTAACTCCTCCTTAGAGGTTCCACTTATCTGTCACCTCTCCAAGACGCCTCCCCTGACCTAAGCCCCCTCCCCCCACCCCAGCTGGGTTAGATGTTCCTTCTGACATCTCATCATGTCTGCTTAGAGGGCTTGTTTCTCCCACTAAACCGAGGGCTTCTGGGGGGCAACACAGGTCCTGGCACCCAGTAGACTGTCAGCAAATATTTGCTGACTGGGTAAAGATGGTTTTGTAAGTAATGTCTGATTCTAGGCACTGATAAGATGAGAAAGATAGAGGCCAAGTTACTCGAACTCATTTTGAGGCTTAACTTTTTGGTCTGTAATGATGAGAGCAGAAGACAAGACCAGCTTCCACCAATATTGTAGCAAACTTTCAGATTCTCTTTGAGCCTTTGACATTCCTAAGAGGAACCCACGATCTGCAGCCACTTGTAGATGCTGCCCTGATATGGACCCTGGGATCAGTTCCGTGTTGTTGGGGGGCGGGGATTATGAGAAGCTAAGCTTCTGTATTCATTAAAAGGCATCTATGGGGTGTCTTGTCCTTGAGGCTACTCAGTCTGACAGAGCATCTGAATAGCTACAAAATGGACCCACAAGAGCTGGCCACACAGCACAGAGGGTCCACTGAGTCAGGAAGTGGTTCCACCGGGGAAGAGGAAAGCACAGCTGGGCTGCCCAAGGTGGCCTCTGATGGTCCTTGAGGACCCTATAGCTGAAGGCACCGAGGGGTGACCTTCAGGGCCTGTGCAGGAGAGAGAACAACTGGCAACCCTCCTAACTTTCAAACAAGCCACACCCTAGTCCTCTGACAAACACAAAACCTCAAATTTCCCTTCACAACCTTTGGCACACAGAGAATTAAACAGTGAGTACAGAGCAGGCTAAGGAGTGTTCTTTCTGTCTGTATCCCTGCTCTGCCCCAGTTCCAGCAGGTTCCTTCCTCCACCATCCTGCTAATCAACCATGGGTGTGTGGGAGTGGTACTGAATATGGGGCTTACCGAGAATGCAAGTTCCAGGAGGGACACCCATTGGCAGGGCGGGACAGTTAATAGCATGAAAAATCACTGCAGCTCCTGAACATTAATGCAAGTTTTGAGACTCCCTGTGAACCTCTAACTTTCCCAGGTGAGTCTCCCAATCTGCTGCCCCAGTTCAGACCCTGAGATCAGCCCTGTCTTATCTAGGGCAGTTGAGGTTTTACAAATTCTTTGTTAAAATGTATTTGTTGAGTGTCATCCCCACAGGGCTACCTAACATGACGGTTTGGATAAGTGCAAAATATTGGCCTATCAGAGCTTTGTGAACAGCACTGAAGGACTCCACTGAAGGTGAAGAGGATGTAGAGACAGGTAAGGAGGGCTGGAGAGATTGCTCAGTAGGTAAGAGCACTCAGTGTTCATGCTGAGGACCTGGGTTTGGTTCCCAGCATCTACGGCAGGAGGTTCACAACTGTTTATAATCTCAGTTCCCTGAGATCTGATGCTCTCTCATTTCTGAGGGTACCTGTATGTCTGTGGTGCACAGAATCAAATGTACACACACACACACACACACACACACACACACACACAAATCCTTTAAAAAAGAGATAGGTAAGGGATGGATAGCAGAGTGGAGCACAGTTAACACTTGAAATCTAATAGATGTGGGGTACCTGGGAGCTCAGGAGACACCCCTCATTCATTCACCAGTAAGAATTGTTGGCTCTCCTGTATGCCAGACATTATAATAAAATATAATAAAAGACAATGAGAGAAACCTCTGTCCTCTGTGGGACCTGGGTGTTTGCACGTTCTAGAAGGGGAAAGAGAATGGGTGGCAAACAAGGAAATCCATGAACAAGCTCGTTTCAGAAAGTGGTCCACGCTGTGAAGACCATAGAGTGTCGAGATGGAGAGAGATGAGTAGAAGAAAGTTCTATTACATGAGGAGGGATCATAGAAGTGACCCTGTGAGGTGGCAGAGGAGATGAATTCTGAATGATACTTTAACAGTGAGCCACGAGAAGCTTTGGTGACAGTGTATTTAAGGATCTAAGGCCAAAACACTTTTTTTTAATTAAAGAAAAAAATTAGATGTTTCATTTATCATTTTTTTTGGCCATGCATGTGTACATGCATGTTCGGGTGCATGCACCCGAGAACACACCCGTAGAGGCCAGAAGGGGCCTTTGGGTACGTTCTGCTCTGTCACTTTCTGTCTTGTTGCCTTGAAACATGGAGATAGATAAACCTGAAGTTCACTATTTTTGTGGTGACTGGTGGCTGGCCAGTGAGCTCCCAGGATCAGCCTGTCTTTGTCCAGTTTTTAACAGGGTCGTGGGGATACCCACTTGGGTCCTCATGCTGGTGAGTACTTCACTGAATGATTCATGTCTTCAGCCCCAGGATACTTTTTTTTTTTAATTAAAATGAGAAGCATTGACAATATCTCTGCTGTCAAAGTTGGCAGAAGAGTGATGGAGGTCTCCATTCTTCAGGAAGGAGCTCCAAGACATGCATTCCTTTGCTCCTTGCTGGCAATAAGACATCCAGTCAGTACCTGGAGACACACTCTTTTCGGGATTTCTCTCTGTGTTTTATCTGTGAGATAAAGTACACTCTCTGATGTGGAGGAGATCTGTTTAAGGCAGGCCTCCAAACAGGTCTGCAAGCGTGGATGGGGCTTACAATGCCTGCAGATCTTCCTGAGCTAAGATGTACAACCTACATGTCCATCAAAGTTCACTAGAGCATGTGTTTGGTATGATACAGCCAGTTCTGAACATGAACTCCACTGGGACTCTTGGGTCTGCCGTTCATCAGTTTCTAACCTTGAATGGTAGGAGGGTATGACTGACTGTTACCAGCAAACCTCTAAGCACTGGCCTCAACCTTATGGAGCACAGTAAAGACTGGGAAACATCTGACTATAGGATCACTGCCTTCACACATTGAAAGCAAGTCACATGTTCCAAAGACTGGATGTATTCCTACTGTTGTGACCTAAGAGAAATTTCCTCTCTTGAGGGGTGAGAGATAGAAGGTTTCTTCTCAACAATGTCCTTGATGTAATCATTATAACAAGCTTCACATGATCATTTCTAAGGTCCCTAAGTGCAAGCCCAAGAGGAATGGAATAAAAGACAAGCAGCCGGGTGGTGGTGGTACACGCCTTTAATCCCAGCACTCGGGAGGCAGAGACTGTCGAATCTCTGTGAGTTCGAGGGCAGCCTGGTCTACAGAGCAAGTTGTAGGACAGGCTCCAAAGCTACAGAGAAACTTTGTCTCAAAAAACAAAAAGACAAGCAATCCACTCAAAACGAAGAGTGGGGGCAACACATTACCAGCCTTGAGCCCCGTACCTCTCTCAAAGGAAAAGAGGGGTCAGGCTTGATGTTTTGTCTTGGGATTACTCCCAAAAAAGAAAGAATGTTTGCATATTTGTGGTCAAAGAGACAAACATCCTCTCCATGCTCTTCCCATCACACTTTCTTCTCCACTTTCCCAAATCTTACCCAACAGTAGTAGACCAAGTAATTCCTCCTTTCCCAAGGTGTCCCCAGTCCCTGTAACCTGCCCTCATGTCTCTTAATGTGGTGAAAGGCACTTTGGAGAGGTGATTGAGGGTCCGAAGATGGAGAGGTGAATGGTCTGGGTGTGGCTCATGCCATTCCAAGGAGGACCAGACAGGAAGGAGATGTGACAAGATATGGAGACTAGAAAAATGGTCTTTGAAGAAGGAGAAAGGGCCATGAGCCAAGGAATGCAAGTGGTCTTTAGAATCCAGAAGACAAAGACAGAGTTCCTTCCCTAGAGCTGCCACACAGATCACAGCCCTGATGAAAGGCTGATTTTAATCTGAAAGACCCAGTGTAGACTTCTGATTTCCAGAAACAAGGAAGCTGTACTGTTTTAGGGCACTATTTAAAGCCACTTGTATATGTGGTGGTTTCTTACAATAGCATAAAGAAGTCCTCTTGTCTTCAGGAAGTAGTGTAGACTGTAGCCCATAAGTAGCTTATGATTGCCTATTCATTAGTATGGAGCCAATAGAAAGTTAGTACTGGGCAGCTGAGGTTAGTGTTAGTTATGTTAGTCTTAGTTAGTGTTACTAATGCTGTGATAAAACACCAGGACCAAAAGCAACTTGGGGAGGAAAACTTTTATTTGGCTTACACTTCCACATCACAATTCATCATCAAAAGAAGTGAGGGCAAGAACTCAAGCAGGGCCGGAATCTGGAGGCAAGAGCTGAGGCAGAGGCTGTGGAGGGTACTGCTTACAGACTTGCTCTCCATGACTTAGGGAACCTGCTTTCTTACAGAATCCAGGACCACCAGCCCAGGGGTGTCCTCATCTACCCTGGGCTGGGCCCTCCCCCATCAATCACTAATTAAGCAAATGCACTACAGGCTTGCCTACAGCCTGGTCTTATGGAGGCATTTTCTCAGTTGGGGTTCCCTCCACTCTGATGACTCTAGCTTGTGTCAAGTTGGCAGAAAACTAGCCAGCACACATGGAATGAGCCTCCTGATTTCTTCTAAGCACTTCTTTTGCTTTGGTAACATGACATTCCTTCAATTACACAGAACAAGGATAGTCCTTTTTTTTTTTTTTTTGAGACAGGATCTCACGTAGCATAGACTGTGCCTCAAACTTACTGTGTGCTAAAGATGGCCTTGAACTCCTAATCACCTTGCCTCCTCCTCTTAAGTGTTGGGATTATAGACAATGCTACCATGTCTAGCTGGTACTTCCTGAATAAATTCTTTTGAATAGAGGAGTGAAAATTGAGCTGTTTTCCTATATTTCTTTTGCATTACAGAAGAACTGAATACAATGTATGCAAAGACATGCATATGTTGGCTGAACATTTCCCTAAAATCTAAAATATTTCCTCTAAGGTTTCACTTTTGCATACTGGTCCCATGTTGATACTTGAAGCTTGTTTGGGGAATGGTTCTTTAACAAGATGTTGGTTAAAATGGATAGATTGTTAAAAGTGATATTCTCTAAGCATTAATTTTAACTTAAAACATAAAACCCTGTGAGCAAGAGCTGGAGAGATGGCTCAGCAGTTAAGAGCACTTACTGTTCTTGTCAAGGACCCAGGTTCAGTTCCTCACACCCACATGGCAGCTCACATTCATCTATAACTCCAGTTCCAGGGAATCCCGTGACCAAGTGCATATCTAGTACCCACGGAGATAAGAAAAGGGCATCAGATCCCCAGTAACTTGAACCATCCCCCTAGCCTCTCATTTGCTAATCTTTTGATGGGCAACCATGGACTTCGAATATGTTTACAGACAGGAATCACTCTTAGGTTTTTGTATATGTACCATCCAAATTTCAGCTACAGTTTCACATTCTGGTCCCTAGATAGTGGTGTGAGTTTCCTCAAAAACTTAAACACAGAATTATGACATGATCCAATAATTCTACTCTAGGTAGATAGCCACAGCATTGAAAGCAAGGGCTCCAGAGAAACTTGTCCATCAGTGTTCACAGTAGTACTCATAACAACCCCCAAAGTTCAGTGTGGCATAGTTCTTGCTTATTTGGGTTAGAAGGTCATTGATTGATTGAGATGGGTTTCACACAGTCTAGACTGGCTTCTAACTCACTACATAGCTGAAGACAACCTGAAATTAATTCCTGATCCTCCAGCCTCCCTAGAGTCACCACACCTAGTTATATGTGATGCTGGGGATGGAACCCAGGGCTTTGTCATGCTAAGAAAGTAATCTACCAACTGAATCATGTTTCCAGCCTGCTGGCTGCTGCTTCTTTTTTTTTTTTTTTTTTTAAGTGTTTCTTTAATCTTAGTTGTAGAGGTCAGGCTAATGTCTTCAAAGTAAAGCATATTCATCACAGAAAGACAGACTGTCCAATTCAGTGAATGAACACATGAGAGGGCTGAGGAAGAAATGAACTCCAAGGCTAAGCCCCACTGTGAGGAAAAGCCCTTTCATTTTCCTTCACAGCAACCTCGTCATAAAAATTTCAGTTCCTGCTGGGCAGTGGTGGCACTGGGGGGGACGGGGACGGGGGGCAGAGCAAGGTGGATCTCTGTGAGTTTGAGGCCAGCCTGGTCTACAGAGCGAGATCCAGGATAGTTACCAAAACTACATAAAGAAACAGTCTTGAGAAAAATAAACAGAAAATTTAAGTTCCCAAACCACCAGCTTTCATTTTTAGGACAAAAACAGACCTCCAAGTTACTTACCAACAAATACAGTTCAAGGTTATTAAATATGGCTTTGAGGGGAATTCAATTAAATTGATCATTAGCTATTCAAAGTGGATTTTATTGACACTGACTCAAAATTTTAAAAATAAAATTTAAAAAAAATTAAAACAAACAAAAAAAGGTTTCTTAAAAGCTTGCCAATATTAATTGCACCAGAAAGACTGTAATCAGGGTCTATGTGGAGAATCTGGCTTGTATTATTTTAAAAACAAAGTTATTTTAGAATGTAGTCTTCTGAAGCCAACAATCTCCCCGTGGCCCCACTCTGTTTCGAAGCCTTCAGTAGTTCTTAGATCCTGAAGGTCAGCTGTCATGGAGATGTGGCACATGGATTGTGGTCTGGCCCTCAGTGCCCTCCCTCCTGGCCTGATTGCTTTGGAGCTCTGAGCTTTGGCATTTCAGTATCTGGTGCTTTTCTTCTGAGTGCTCCTCTGGGTGAAATGCTGACTCCATACATTGCCTGTACCCACTCAGCCTTCAGCCTTTCACCCAGGCATCATCATGGCCACGAAGGCTCCATTCTCTGGGCTTGAGAACTTGCATCTTTCTAGCTCCCCTAGCTCCTAAGCATGTTCCTCTAGCATACCCAAGAGACTGCTATATTCCTTGTTTTCATGCCTCCTGTTGTCTGGTCATGATGAGCTTCTCAGGGCCAAGTGCTGTTTGTCATTCATCATTCTAACGTCTGAAGCCCTGGCTCCCAGAGGGGTTCAAGAAAGACTGAATGAAAAGCAAACTGACTACCTGGGCTAACCCTGTCTCTGTTGGTAACCAGAAGTGACTTACAAGAAGGTATTATCATCTCCCTGGGTAGGGAGAAAGAGATGACCCTTGTTCCATTTCCTCTTAGCTGTTTCTTTAGTCAGCCATAAGTCATGCTCCAAGAATCACTGAACTGTCCTTTCTGCTGCTGTCTTCTCACAAGTCCTGTGGATCATGGGTAGTCTCTTCTACACAAAACCTACCGGTGATGAGAGATAGCACATGGGGATGCTACAAGAAACACTCGGGATGTTCACTATCAACTCTGTTTTAAATGCCTATGTGTTTTGTGTGTGTTAGGAGGTGCATGACATGATGAACTTTTAAAATTTTTTTATCAATGCGTGCCTGTGGCAGGGAATGTGAATGTGGAAGTCAGAGGACAACTATTGTGAATTGGTTCTCACCTTTCACTGAGGGTTCCAGGTATCAAACTCACTTCACCAGGTTTGTGTGGCAAGAGTCTTTACCTGCTGAACCATTTGATGGCCCACCATTTTTTGTTTTTATTTGGTACTTATTATGTGCCAATCACTTTGCATATACTAATCAATTACTCTGATACAATCCAATAAAATACATACTATTACTATTTCCACTTTAAAAATTTTCAGATGAGGAAAACATGAGACTTAGGAAGTTTGCCTGATGTAATAAAGCTAATAAGTGGCTGTTTGAGGAGCTGAACTTGGTGGTTGGTCTAACTGCATAGCTTCATTTATATATTTATAGTCCTAACTATGTTGCTTTTGCACATTAAGTAATATAGCATCCAAGTTATATTAAATATATATATATATATATACATATATAATATGCACACCTCTATTTTTTTGAGACAGGTCTCACTATATAGGGTGGGCTTGAACTTTCTCTTCTCATGCCTCAAATTTCTGAATGCTGGTGTTACAGTGCCCTCATACCAGTTCATGCTCCAAATTGTTACTGGTGAAAGTATGGGGTGTGTGTGTGTGTGTGTGTGTGTGTGTGTGTGTGTGTGATGACTTTTTTCCATCATTGACTTCCAGTAGCAACAAAATTTTTTTTGCGATGGACCAAACAGTAAATATATAATAATATTTGAATATGGTATTTTCTCATATAGTTCTGCTAATGAGAATGGGGCTCTTTCTTCTACAGAATGATTCTTTTTTGTTGTTGTTTGTCGAGACAGGGTTTCTCTGTGAAATCCTGGCTGTCCTAGAACTTGCTCTGTAGACCAGGTTAGCTTCGAACTTAGAGATCCACCTGCCTCTGCCTCCTGAGTGCTGAGATTAAAGGCATGTGCCATAACACAGCTTGAGTGATTCTTTATTCAGTTGAGGTTTAAGTTAACAACCCCTATCATCAGATTGGCTGACTGTTCATCTATAACACTGTCTTACCTCACTGATCATAAGCAGTGAGCAGAGGCAGCCTGCAGGCTCTAGTTTGCCGATCTCCAGATCATGCCTCTCTTGCCAAAATTAGTGCCAATTCCTACAGAATGCAGTTCAAAATACCTTCCTCACTTGGCTCTTACTGTTTTTTTTTCCAGTGTGTTCTTATTTTTACCTAGAGGATTCCTGATACTCCTTGGACACTTCCAAAAAGCTTCATGGTACAGTAAATTAAGCAGAAGCCAAGAAGAGCTGGTCAGCAAATTATTATTACTATTCTTCTCATTACCTTAGTTTCCCCCATTCATGCATAACCTGGTTTTTAAGCCTCCACTTTGTGTGGACAAAAATGCAGTCAATCAGTCAGTCAGTCAGTCACCAGTTTCCCTACTACTCAGCACTGCCTTCTCACATAGGACCAGTCCCTGCCAATACCTTTCTTAGTGACTTCTTTTTCTTTTTTTAAAATTATTAATAAATTTTCTATTCATTTTACATACCAACCACAGATCCCCCTGTCCTCCCTCCTCCTGTCCTCCAGCCACCCCCAATTCCCACCTCCTTCAAGGCAAGGCCTTCCATGGGGAGTCAGCAGAACCTGATACATTCAGGTGAGGCAGGTCCAAGCTCCTCCCCCTGCACCAAGGCTGTGCAAGGTGTCCCACCATTTCTTAGTGACTTCTAGGCACGCCACCTACATCTGTTTGAACCTACACCTACTGGGTGGTACCATTGTTCAACCAGAGACCAGAGACTCTGCTGGTGCTGCTGTGGCTCCCTCAGGTGTCATCACTGATGCCCTGCATCCAGATCCTGCCAATGACCCGCAGCGGTGTGGTTGGTGATCTTAGATGGATCAGAGTGGCAGTCTGTCCCATCCATGAATCACTGGGAGAAGGACACTGGAATTGGCGAGGTGAGAAGTGGCTATGGCTTGTTCCTTTGTTTCTTTGATCTTTCAGCATTTACCCCAATATCTAGCTCTGGGTTTTTATTAAGACCATTAGGATTCATGCAACAGAATTGTGCTATAGCTTTTATGACCATGACTTTTGTTTTTAATCAGGAAAATCTCTCTATGTTTTACTGAGATGTTGCTGATTCTGTGTTGTTAATTCCAGAAAACTCCCAAATCCCTTTGAACACAGTTTTCTTCAACCCAGTCCTCATCCCCTGGACTAAAAGTGAGACATCCTAAGCCGGGCGGTGGTGGCGCACGCCTTTAATCCCAGCACTCGGGAGGCAGAGCCAGGCGGATCTCTGTGAGTTTGAGGCCAGCCTGGGCTACCAAGTGAGTTCCAGGAAAGGCTCAAAGCTACACAGAGAAACCCTGTCTCGAAAAACAAAAAACAAAACAAACAAAAGTGAGACATCCTACACACACACACAGTGTTGACCACTGCATGTTCTAAAATGAGCTTAAACTTTCTTTTTTGTGTTATTTGTAGCTTTAGGGTAAACACACAGAGTTTCTTTTGCATAACACATACGTGTCTCTCCTGGATCTCCAATTCTGGCCTGATTCTTCTTAGGGTGACTTTGTTAATGGGGTAGTATCTTATACACAGTCCTTTCAGGAAATGCTCACTGCTGAGGCTTTTACCAGGTGCAAGTGTGCCTTTATGTCACCTTGTAGGTCAACAGATGTGTCCTCCTGATGAGAAGAGCTTCACTTCTGACAGCTGCAAGCCTCACCTGCCCATGGTTCCCAGTGGCTCACCATATTGACACAGCTGGGCGGGGGGGCGGGGGGCATTATTTCAAGCCATGCTTCTGTGTGGTGCACATTTCTAAAGTGCAAAACCCTTTATCATATAAACATGAGTTATTTAGTCATTCCTCTATTTTCAGCATGTCATTTTCAAATTGTCTGTTGTTATAAAAATTGCTTCTGTGAATGTTTGCATGTGAATCTCTGCCATTCAACATGAAACGCATGCAGTCAGGAAGAGACAAAATGACAAAGCATACACCATCAATACAGGAGTAGGTCAGACTTTCTCAGCCAAAGGAATTTCACAAGGGCCTGCTCTTGCTCACTGAGTTGAACTAGAACTCTGCACAGTCTTGACACTAGAGTATAAGCTGTCAGTTTCCTGAAAGATCGAGAAATGAAAAGGAGATTCTTTGGAGCAGACCAGCACACACACAAAGTCCCTGAAAACTAAGAACTGGTGTTTTCAGAACAGCCCCTCCCACTGCGTTATTTAGATATAGGAATCAAGATACTCCAAGGACTTCGGATGCTCTTGCTTTTCCAATGGATCTTGTTATTTTAAGCATCGTGTTATTGAAATGGGCCTGATTATATAAAATAAACTATAGTCTATTGCATCAGATGAAATGACATCAACCCTGAAATGACTGGAAATTTCGTCACGGAATAACCTTGGGGTGTTTTTCAGTTTTTGTTTTCCTCTCCCAACCTTGTGCAATCCAAATGCATTCTTAATTTCTCCAACACAGGCAATGGTTTATTCACATCAACAGTCCCTCCACCTTGCGCATTATCTCACTTGATTCTCGGAACAATCCTCCGAAGTACAAACAGCTATTTTTATTGTCCCAGTTTTATGGCTGCAGAAGCTTGGGCTCAATGATATAAAATAATTTCTGGTCTGTTTCCCAGTTTCCAGGCAGGCTGTGGTTAACGACTGAGATGCAGCTCTCAGATAGTACTGATGGAGCCTGTGTTCTCCTTTCAGTCTCCCCCAGTTCCACCCAGCAAGGGGCAGTCCCCTGTCCACAGAGCATGCAAACAGCAGAGCATCCACAGGCACTGGACCATCTCTCAGGGACTCTGATCTTGGCCTACTTTCCCACTTTCTGCCACTCCTGTGGGGAACTCATGAACTGTGCTAATGGCTCTGTCTGCTCGAAAGTCCCTGTGCTGGGGTAGGGGTTCTTTCTTTGAGCAAAATGACTCAAGAGCTGAAGAGAAGAGAAGCTTCCTGCTCTTCTAGCTGGGTTAGAGATATTATCAGATTTCAGTGTTGATTTGTTTCTATCTCCAGAGGGAGGAAATCAGCATATTCTAATATTCAGTACTTCCAAGCCCTCAGAGCCTTTCAATGAACAAGCCCTACCATATCTACAGAGTACTGGAAGGTACTCTGCATGGTACCAAAGGTGAAAGGTAAAAATCAACCTAGCTACAAGCTAGGTTTGATCGACCAAAGTGACCTGCCTGTAAGATACGCTGGTGTAATAGTGGCACAAAGCTCATCGGAGTAACCAACAATACCTGCTTTGAGTTACAACCCACTCCACCAGATGGAACCCATACACAATGATGCTTGGGTGGCCGAGAACCTGAGACTAGATAGGCCAGGGACCTAGAGGAAAATCAAATACTACTGTTCTGCTAAAGGAATGTAGCAATAAAATGACTCCTAATGACATTCTATTTATACTCATAGATCAGAGTGGAAGAGCAAGAGCCAGAGGGGATGGAAGAGACCAAGGAATCAAGGCCTTCTGTCCACAACAGGGCAGGCACACATATGAACTCACAGAGACTGTGACAGCATTCACAGGTTTGAACAAGATAGGGTCCTAGAGCTGAAAGGAGAAGCGAACACATGCTTCCATCCCTAACCCAGAAGCAATCTTCAATTGATGACCACTTGCAAATGAAAAATTAGTTTTCTCCAAGGGAGTCTCACTGGGGAAACTAACCACTCTTTAAGGGTAGGCCCCATGCCCAGCAACAGATGGCCAACACACAGCGAACACAATGGCATCTTTGGAGGTTCTTTGTCTCATAATATTAAGTCAGTGTATTTTCTTTCACCTTACAGGTCCTTTATATACATATTATGGCTTTCGGGTTTGGATTTTATGAGATTCCTGAGTGTGGGAACATGTGTGTCTTTGCATTTATATGAATTTCTTGTGCTTTTTCTTTGATTTTTTTCTCTTGTTTATTTTGTCCTATTCCAGTTTGTTTTGATTTATTTTATTTGATTATTATCCTTAGATGCCTGTTTGTTGTCTAACAAGAGACAGAAAGGGCATGGATCCGGATGGGAGGGGAGGTCGGGAGGAACTGGGAGGAATAGGGGGAGGGGAAACCATAATCAGAATATAATGCATGAAAAAAAAATCTATTTTCAACAAAAGAAGAGAATAAGCCCTACCATAGTCAGTTTTTCTTTTAAGGGTGGGAGGTTTCATTTTCAAATACAAATGAACAATAAAGAATATCAAGGCACAATCAGAAAAAGATTTCATTAGGAAATAGAAAGATTACAATGAAGAGGAAAAAAGAAAAAAAAAAACCAACCCAAATCAACCAAGGGGACACGGTTATGTTGAGGAAAACAACCTAAGTCCAAGCAAACAGAACCATTAATGTTCTCAGAATGACTCGTGATGAAGATGTTTCATCCACAAAAGAAGAAATAGGATGCATGACCGAGGACACACAAAAGAACTTGTATTGATTAAAAACATGACCATTAAATTACAAAAGAAGCCCTGGAACTTTGGAATATTTAAACTGCACTGCTCTGCCAGAGAGTAGAACTGAAAGCTGGGATTTTTATTTTTAAAGGTAACAAGACAAAACAGAACCAGAACAACTACAGGCGGTCCAACAGTCCTTAGTAGATTCAGAGAGAAAAGTCATGCAAAATCAAGGCAGAATGAGTATGGTGGCTCACACTTGTAAGCCCAGTATTTGAGATGCTGAGGCAGGAAGATGGCCTCCAGGCCAGTCTAGGCTTCACAGCAAGACCCTATCTCAATAAAACCCAAACACCAAACCCAAGCTAACAAACCAAGAATAGCAACAACAAAATGACCAAGGGAGAGGAGGAAATGAAGAAAAGGAGGAGAAGGAAGAGGGAGAAGAGGAAGAGGAGGAGGGCAGGAGGAGGAGGTGGTCAGAGAGTCTGTCCTGAGTTGACAGAACAGGAAATAAAGGGGCGAGTATATGAATGTCACAAAGTGGCCTTTGTTTGTCTTCAATGAGCCAAATTGCACTTCCTGGAAATAAGCCATCAGTATTTGGAATGTATCACCTGAATGGATCCCTGTGAAAATTAATATTGAGTAAAATTAAGTTCAATTGTATAGAAAAACATACTGGACGAGGAGGGGATGAGGAAGAGGAAAAAAGGCGGAGGAGAGGGAGGAGAAGAGGAGAAGGAGAGGAAGAAGAAACTCTCCCAACACTGATGGCCATGGATTTTGACTAAAAGGCACAGAACTGGGGGGGGGGAGTCTAATTTGTCACATAATCTGATTTTTTTTAGAACATCAAAGATTAAGAAAACAATTGAGGCTGGGTGGTGGTGGTACACACTTTTAATCTTAGCACTCAAGAGGCAGAGGCAGGCAGATCTCTGAATTTGAGGCCAGCCAGGTCTACAGAGTGAATTCCAGGACAGCCAGAGCTATGCAGAGAAACCCTGTCTTGAAAAAGAAAAGAAAGCAATTGAAAATTTTACAATATAAAGAAACAGCTGGATATAAAGGAAGGGAAGCAAAACAGACATCAGACTTCCGACTGACAACACCAGACTCTTATAGAGGCAATAGTTCCATGCCTTTAGTATTCCAAGGAAAAATAACTTTTGATCTAGACTATCATAGTTAACCAAAATATCAGCCAAGGTGAACATAGGATAAAGATCTTCTGGGACACTCACGGCTTGGAAATTGACCCGTGACACACCAGTTCTTAGGAAGTTATTTGAAAACTTGTCGAGGTAGAACAAAAGTGTAATGGAAGAAGTGAGAAGAGATGATCCCAGCAGACCTGAAATTGACCCATGGAATCCATGTCAGTGTGCAACACGTGGATGGTGGGCCTCAGGAGGGAGGGTCTTACACTCAAAGAAAATTGACCAGATGAAGAAGCACCAATAAAATGGGCTACAATAAAGAAAATGGTAATAATATAAAAGGAATGGAAATAGAAAATCCAGGGGAAAAATGTTCAATATGAACAGCAACCCTCATAGACATTTGGCTCTATAGAGAAAAATATGTAGATTCATGGCAATATGGATGCTGGTTAAGTGATTTTCATTTGCAAAGGATAAATATGTAGTTAATTATGTAGATAAATATGTAGTAATAGAATTAATCCTTCCAATTATAATACACAGCAGACACTGGGTGATAGACATGAGAGAGAATCTAAAGAGAAGAGCAAAAATGATGACGCTTTCATCTTAGAAAATGAAGAATCAAGAAACACTTCTCAGGGCAGCCTCAGTTGGTGGAGTGATTTCCTCGAATGCATGAAGTCCCAGGTCTGATTCTAAGTACTGTGCGAACTTGGTTCATAATCCCAAAGTGAACTGGGGTACAAGAGATCCTGAGAGAGAGAGAGAGAGAGAGAGAGAGAGAGAGAGAGAGAGAGAGAGAGAGAGAGAGAGAGAGAGAGAGAGAGGGCCTTTAGTTGATGAAACATTTTTTTTTTAAGTGCACTAAATTTCACTTCCCAGAAACAGGCCATCAATATTTAGAATATACTGTCTGAATGGGTCCCCTTGCAGAAATTGACAATTGACAATGATGGGATTTTTCAGTTTTGCAAATTAATTTCAAGTAAGATTTAGTTTAATTGTACAGAAAAAGAGATTGAACAAAATTAGAAGGAATTGCTGAATTTCAGCTAAACATTTTTATGGCACACAAGTTATTATTTTTCTTGGTGTGTATGTATGAATTTGGGTGCATCCTTATCATAGAACATAAATTGAGATCAGGGGACAGTCCTGGGTACTAGTCCTCACCTTTCACCTTGTTTGAGATAGGATCTTTTTTTTGTTGCTCACGACTGTGTATACCAGGCTAGCGGGCCCATGAACTTTTTTCTTTCTTTTTTTTGGGGGAGGGGGATGTTTATTTATATATTTTCTTCATTTAAAAACACACCTTTAATCCCAGCACTGGGGAGGTAGAGCCAGGTGGATCTCTGTGAGTTCGGGGCCAGCCTGGGCTACCAAGTGAGTTCCAGGAAAGGTGCAAAGCTACACAGAGAAACCCTGTCTCGAAAAAACCAAGTCTCTTACTGGACAAAAACGTTTTGGAGTTTGTATTGAAGTCTCACAAACTTCTAAGGACTGGCCTCTCTCTGTCTCCCATCTTGCTGTAGGAACCCTGGAATCACGCACTTGCACTACCATGTACAGTTTCCGCCGATTCTGTGGATTTGAACAAAGGCACTCTTGCTTGGCAAGCACTATATTCACTAAGCCATCCTCTCATCCCTACCACAAAAATTCTTAAATCGTGACCTTTAAAGATAAGAAACACACTACAAATATCGTCAGGAAGTTGTAATGATGCTTTCTTCAAAAGCAAACAAGCAGAAATAAAACCCCCAAAACTGTAGTTCATGCATTTCTTTTTCTTTTTTCCCCTCCCCTCTCCCCCTCCCCTCATTTTTTAGACAGGCTCTCACTATCACGTTGGCTGGCCTACAACTCTCTATGTAGTCCAGGATGGTCTTGAACTCACAAGAAATCTACCTGCTTTTCCCTCCCAAATGCCAGGATTAAAGTTGTACATCATTAAGCTCAGTGAATTTCAGTTTTGGGGTGAATTATTTCCCTGCCATCAAGAATGAGTAAGGTTACATGTTTAAAGGAACTTTCATAGGCCTTTCACCTAATTTCTACATTTTTGTTTGTCATATAATTGTTTTCACACTGTAAATGTTTTTAATTTTCATTTTTAAATTTAATCATAGATCCATAGCTCTTTAGTCCTAATGCTATATGTGAAATCAAAACTTATTTTCATTATTTCCTTGGGATCTTCAATTCTCCTTCAATTCATGATTCCTTTTGTTGGGATAATCTTTTTGTACACTGTGTGAAGATATGTCTCACCTGCCTAAGGCACCTTCTGATTAACGGTTTAGTAAAGAAATGAATGGCCAATAGCTAGGAAGGAGAGGATAGGCAGGACTTCCAGAGAGAGATAGGAACTTTGGGAAAGAATCTGAGGTGGGAAATTCTCCAGCCAGACACAGAGGAAGTCTGATGTACAGTACTGAGGAGAGGTAACAAGTCACATGGCAGAACATAAATTAATATAAATGGGTTAAATTAAGCTTTAAGAGCTCACTGGGAACAAGCTAAGCTAAGGCTAAGCTTTCATAATTAATAAAAAGTCTCCATGTCATTATTCAGAAGCTAATACAAAGAAAGCTAGATCCTTTCTTTTGGTTCATTTCTTGGTTGAGTGAATTTCCTCATAAACAACAGTTTTTCCCATGATATGGGAACCCTGAATTAATGCATTCTTATGAATGGCTGTCAGTGGCTTTTATAACCAAGGGGCAACTTGACAGAATATTAGTCACTAATCATATCTTTATCTTATTAAATTCTGTAGGGCTTTTTTTTTAACATTAAGTATTAATTGGTCATCATCATCATCATCATCATCATCATTATTATTGCTGGGGACCAACTGAGTTCCACCCCCAGTCTCCACTCTTGACTACTTTTATCTTGTATATTTTATTACTGATTACTCTGCAATAATTTTAGCTTGACATACTGTGGTGGTATGAAAGAAAATGGCCCCCAAAGGGAGTGGCAATATTAGGAGGAATATTCTTGTTGGAGTAGGTGTGGCTTTGTTGGAGTAACTATCACCATTGAGGCAGTCTTTGATGTCATATATATATATATATATATATATATATATATATATATATATATATATATGTAGCTGGAGTTTTCTCCAGTCTTGCCTGGCCCACGGTCAGGACAAATCTCTCTTACCTGCCAGTCCCGAAGCCACTCAGACCCAACCAAGTAAACACACAGAGACTTACATTGCTTACAAACTGTATAGCCGTGGCAGGCTTCTTCTTATCTAGTTCTTATATCTTAAATTAACTCATTTCTATTAATATATAAGTTGCCATGTGACTCATGGCTTACCAGTACTTTACATCTTGCTTGTCATGATGGCAGCTGGCAGTGTCTCTCTCAGCCTTCCTGTTCCCAGAATTCTCTTCTCTGTTTGTCCTGCCTATACTTCCTGCCTGGCTACTGGCCAATCAGCATTTTATTTATTAACCAATCAGAGCAACACATTTAACATACAGAACATCCCACAGCACTTCCTCTTTTTTTTTTTTTCAAAAAGGAAGGTTTTAACTTTAACATAGTAAAATTACATATAACAAAACAATTATCAAGCAAGAATTACAGTTACAATATGTAGTCTATTTATATTTGGAAAAAATTAAAGAAGATATCCTATCTATCTTATATTTGTGAGTTTAAGGTTTCATATCTAACTTATCTCTTATAAATAAGGGAATTATAACTATACAGTCTTCAACAACATCAAAGACCTCAGAAAGATATAATATTACCTGAGAAATGGGAGAAGGACACAAGCAACTTTTGGGAGTCTTGCGACAGTAGACAGAGACAGCTGGCAGCCTGGACAGTCACCTAAAGTTCTTTTGTAAAGTTGGGGCATCTGTCTTCAGCCCACAGTCCTAGAGTCTTTCAGTCACTTAAGCCACACCCAATAAGACAGACTACTTCCTGTTGCCTGCATAAGATGTAGAACTCTCACCTACCTCTCCAGCACCATGTCTGCCTTTCAGGCCGCCATGTCCCACCATGATGATAATGAACTGAACCTCTGGACTGTAAGCCAGTCCCAATTAAATGTTTTCCTTTATAAGAGTTGCCATGGTCATGGTGTCTCTTCACAGCAGCAGAAACCCTAAGACACACACATAGTGTGCTTTTACCTGTGGACTTGTCTTCATTTCAGTTAAGTTTCTTCTCTCATTCTATTGTTCCACTTACTCTTAGTGCTTTGGGAATGCCAATTATGCACATTAGAACTCTATTGTCTGTTTTCCTTAACTATCAATTTTTATTTCTTTGTATTTTTCTCATAGGGTTCTATTGTGTTTTCACTTGTGTTCATTCTGGTTTTGATTGAGTTGAAAGAGCTTCCTCTTTTCTTTTTTTTTTGGAGTTTTGTAGCTCAATTCACCACCACCACCCCCTTGTTGCTCAAAAATTCCTTATTTGTAGCCCTGAAACTCCTGTTTGAGTTGTTTTTATTTTTCCTAATTTCAGAGAGAAGAAGCTTTGTAATTTTCTCCAACGCAATGGAAAGTTATTTGTTAACTAGCATGGCCAAAGGAGGAAGAAGGACTTTGAGCCAGCTGACAGCTTCACTTTGCTGTGATTCTGAAATGCTCTGGTCCTTGGGACATGTCTCTGGGACTCTCAGATGTTGTTATGCGGGAGGCTACTGAAGTCCCTAACAAAGCCCTGGGCCCTTTGGTTATGTCTCTTCCATTGCCTCCTCACGCTTTCATCCTTCCATGCTTGGCTTGGAGGCCACAGACCACAGAAATAGGTAATTACAGCCTGGTGTCTCCTTGATTTTGACTGTGGATATGAACTGTGCCCTGATTTAAGTTACTCCATATTTTGTGAAACAGTAACTTTTCTCTTATGCCTTGCTCTGGGTGATACCATTTTCCTTTCTCTTCATTGGTTTGCTTGTAAGATGACCTCATGATGTAGCCCTGGTTGCTTGGAACTCTGTGTGTAGATCAAAATAACCTCAAATTCACAGAGCTCTGTCCATCTCTGCCTCCCAAGACCCTTGAGATTAAAGTCATGTGCCACCATGAAGGACTTTCAGGTGGCTCCATGAGGTGGTTTGAAAGAAAATGGCCCTCAAAGGGAGTGGCACTATTAGGAGGTGTGGCCTTGTTGGAGGAAGTGTGTCACCGTAGGGGTGGGCTTTGAGGTCTTCTTTGCTCAAGCTACATCCAGTGAGACAGACCACCTCCTGTTGCCTGCAGGTCAAGATGTAAGAACTCTAGGTCACTTCTCCAGCACCATGTCTGCCTGTATACTGCCTTGCTTTCCCACCATGATGATAATGAACTAAACCTCTGTACTGTAAGTGAGCCACCCCAATTCAATGTTTTCCTTTATAAGAATTGCTGTGGTTATGGTTGTTATGCCCAGATCGTGGGGACCACCAAAAGACTACCACAGAGCCCGAATCCCATATGTAAAAGCAAAAAGCCTTTATTTCAAGCTTGGAGCTTGGACTTTCTGTCCAACACAGCACTAAGAGCAGGGAGTCCCAAGCCCAGGCGGGGTGGGGTTTTTATCATAGCAGAGGTTGGGGTGAGGGAATTTCCAGAGTTCAGGACCCTGATTGGTGGACATTTGTCTAGGGGTATAGGGATGTTTGGAATGTCAGTTATTTCCCCTTAGATGCAGGCCCTCCCTAGGTGGGGTCAGCTCATGGCTTCTCCTGGATCCAGGTGTTGCCTGCTAGTAAGCCTGTCACAGAAGCTGTGTCTGAGCCTCTAAGCTTGTCATGGAAGTTGTGTGGTCAAGCTGTTTTGCGCGCCCCCCCTACCCCTCCCACACAATGGTGTCTCATCACAGCAATAAAAACCCTAACTAAGACACTCCATCTTAATAAGCAGCAACTGACTCCATTCTGAGTATAAATACAGAAGCAGAATGACTCGGCATCTTGTTTGTATACATAGGCACAACCACCTGTCCAGCATGAATCACAAGGCACAGAATGATAATTATTCATACAAGTAAAAAAAGTCCATCTATGGTTTTTTTTTTTTAAGTAGATTGGGAACATATCAGAAAAACTGGGTCTGTGAACTTATGGAACATACTAGATCAATGCAGGCTGCAGCAAAATCACTTGGATCCCATAAAATGAGAAATACCTAACACCGCAGTGACATTTGCTGTCACCTGACACCTGGTGCATGCATCAAGGGACAACAGGCAGAAAACTCACTGTCTCCAGGGATTCAGCTCAGCACAGGCCCACTGCCTGAGGTGAGTCACACAAACTGCTATCCATCCATCTCTCCTTCCCTCCCTCCATCCATCCATCTGTCTTGTCCTGTGCCTCCCCTCCACATGTCCTATGCCTCTGGAGACTGGGTTCTAGATGCTCTCAGCAGCTAACCACCTGCAATGATTCTTATGGCATTCCTACCATATCTCTGACTCTGTCTCCAGAAAGGTCACTTCAACATTTTTGTAAACATTCTGTAATTATATGTGTGTGTATACATGTGCATTGCTTTGTGAAATATAATGTGTGATCTGAGAGTTATTATTAATAATTGAGATCGGAATAAAAGTGTCTATGGTAGGGAGAGATGGCTCAGCAGTTCAGGGCATGCTTCTTTCACAGAGGACCCGAGTTCAGTTCCCAGCACCACATCTGGAGTCTTACAACTGCCTGACACTCCAGCTCCAGGGGATGCCTCCTTTGGCCTCTTTGGGAACTTGCACTCATGTGTGAGTACACATTCATATATGCAATTAAACAGTAAAAAATGAAATCTGAAAATTAAAAGAACCTGTGATTGCCAAAGGCCATGCTATCAAGGGAAAACAAGATTACTTGGTAAATTGCAGACAATGAAACTGGCATAGTTTGTGGATTATTGCTAATCAATAAACTCTGACATGTGGAAAGATAGAAACATGTCTGTTTTTACAGTGCGCTCTGACAGAATTTCCTTATCATGCTGTTACTGTACAGAAACACTGCTGTTCTCCCGTGGAATCATGGAGGGTGTCGAATCTCAATTTCAGTTCCACATCTATTATCACTCCTATTAAAATCAATATCCCTTTCTGGGTCAGTTTCTGCTAGAGTCATACCACTATCATAAATGGAAAACTTGTATCACATTCCTTAAATAGGAAGTAACTTTTTCTTCTCTCTCTCTCTCTCTCTCTCTCTCTCTCTCTCTCTCTCTCTCTCTCTCTCGTTTTCTTCTTTCCTTCTTTCCTTCCTTCCTTTCTTTCTTTCTTTCTTTCTTTCTTTCTTTCTTTCTTTCTTTCTTTCTTCCATTTCTCTCTTCCTTCCTCCCTCCCTCCCTCCCTCCCTCCCTCTCCCCCCCCTCTCTTTCTTTTTCTGGGTCTCACTTTGTAGCACTGGCTGTCCGGGAGCTCTCTGTGTAGACCAGGCTGGCCTTGAACTCCAGAGATCTGCCTGCCTTTTAAAACAAATACAAGGAAGACAAAAAGATTCTGGCTAGATACATTTCCTGCTGGGAGATAAGTCTTTTCTTTCTTAGGAGGAGAATTACAAAAACACTAAAGGCTACTGGCATCACATTAGGATGTTCTTCTTGATATAATCAAACTGAAAGATAACTAAACAAAATTGAGCCACTTTCAAAAATTGTTACTTAACATAGCTAGATGACCATCCTAAGCATCATCAAACCTTATTTCATCCTTCCTCAGCAATATAAGTGCCCTCTGCCTTTTGAGACACACCACTTTAAACCAAGGACCAGTGATTTTGTCCCTTAGGCCTATGACACTAACATCCAAGGAGCCATATTTTCTAAGGCTGGAGGCAGTGTATGTCAGTGCTCAGCATTTTATTAGCTTTGCAGTATCTGGCAGACATTCTTCATGGTGTGTGGTTTGAGGTTCTCAGGGTTTCCTTGTTTCATTAACAACAGGGTGGTTCCCCCCGCCCTACATTTTTGCTCTGCTTTGTTCCTCTGTTGTTTTTGGAACAGGGAGAGAGAAAGGGAAGAGAGAAAAGCATCTTCTGTACCTTCCACCAATAACTGCAGCTCTCATGTGCATCCTGTTTGGCTTCTTAGAGCTGGGTGTTAGCTCCCAGAGGGGTGGGACCTCTCTCAGACTTGAGTCTTCTGATTTAGTCTGTGCCTCAGTACCTCGACGTTCTCTCTCGGGTACCAGATGGTAGAGTGAGAAAACATCCCCTTGCTACTGTCCCTTTATTGAGGTTCCTTCACATCTGTGAACTTACCTCCCAGCACTCTTGACTTCCGAACAGAGGCAGCATGGGAACTTCAGCAGCGAATGAGGATCTTCAGTCTGAATTTGATACCATGAACTGAGGTGCTCTCTGTAGCCTGTAGTTGGTCCCCTACACTCACTAGATCTATATCACACAATAAACATTCTGACAGGGTCAAAAAAGCATCAAGACCTGATAGTGCAGTTTTTTAATCTTTTTTTTTTCAGGGTCTCTGTAGATGAAGCTATAGTCTCCAACTCATAGAGATCCACCTGCCTCTGTCTCTTGAGTGCAGAGATTAAAGGTGTGCACCACCACACATGGCTGGTTTTGATTTTTTGAAAGATATCCGTTGTCATCTGAGCACATGTTGGGCTGTTTTGGTAGAGTTAAGGGGCAATGGGGTGTAGTCTACCTTGCATTATTGTGACCCAAATGCCTGAGAGAAATACTTTATAAGAGTTAAGATTTATTCTGGTTCACAATTTGGTTCATGGCAGTGGGAGTGTGTTTTGGAGACTGTTCACATTACAGCAGACCAGGAAGTAGAGAGTAGGGCAGGAACCAGGACTGGTGTTACTTTCAAAGGCCCACATATACTGTTTCTCCCATCAGCTGGGTTCATCTCCTAAAGGTTCCAGGGCTTCCCCAAAAGAGTGCCACCCGCTGGGGAACAGGCAATTAAAAACACGAGCCTGTGGGAACATTTCAGAGTTCAAGTACAATATCTGATGTGATGAGTCTTGGTATTTCCTACTTGTAAATCACAAAGTGACGAGTTTCTCGATTTCATTACATGAGAAATGAGGTTCCTCACATTGTAGTGGCTCACAGCAGGTCAGGTCTCTCCTAGGCTTCAGCCCCCATGTCAATGAAAGGGATGCAGCTAGAATCCATGAGGTAACAGAATGTTACCATAGACACCTGCTCATAGCTCAGGGGTTGAGTAGAGACTTCCATTCCCGAACAGCAGAAAAAAGTCAACTTTAAGAAAAAACAAACATTCTGAGCTTTCTTCTCGTTTATTCTCGGAGACCTGACTTCCCCCAAACAATTTCGCTTTCCAACCTTGTTAATGGACAGATCCTGCACTCTTCGTCTCTCAGGGCACTGATGGCTTCCTCAATTCCAGTTGCTACATTCAGATCACAGTGCATTTATTAGTTCCACTTTTCAACAATCTCGTCATTTGACTTCCGGCTATGGTTCTTTACCGCTATCCAGCACATTAAATATCCACCCATTTTATTCAGTGTTTTCAACCTGGGGTTATGATGTCTTTTCTCACACTATTGAATAGCAATAGCACCTCTGGAAGGTGGCTAGTTTTTACAAATTTCTGCTGGTTCATATTTATCATCCTCTAATGTGAAGGCTGTACGACAGAGCTGTGCCTTACAACCTGGTTATATATTACATTTACTGGGGGGAGCTTTAGGAAAACCCCAAAGTTCAGTCCTCATCCAAGGCTAATAATCTAAGTATTTATATTTTCCTCCTTTTAAAAGTATTTCAAGTGGGGATCCCATGGTGCACCTGGAGTTGGAGGCTCACCTACGCACCCATGTTAGCGCCAGCTCCCAGGTGACTTGTTCATTCTCACCTTCCGTGGTCACTGTTTCTTACCCAGGCCCCAGGGTCATTCAGTTTAGCCAGGTTGTTGCACAGTTGCTGATCTCTAACCCCAAGGGAAATGTAAATTGTTAAAGAAAGACACTTAGTGATCTTGATTCAGGGTGCCTAACTCCATTTGAGACCCCTGTGCTAGTCAACAATTGTCAAAGCTGACTTGCTGAATTTATCTCTCAGTGGCTTTTCCAATGTGTTTGCAGTTCCCCAAGTCCCCAACTCACCCCTTCCCTCCTCTCCGATCATTCAGCACAGTGTGGTGTTTGAAAGGTGAAACTCATCCTTATTTCTAAGCCTGGTAAATTTTGCAACTCTTCTGCAATTTAAACATTATCTAGAAGTGAATGAGATATGCAGATCTGGGGATATGGCTCAGTGGGCAGCGGTGAAACCCATCCTTATTTCTAAGCTTGGTAAATTCTGCAACTCTTCTGCAACTTAAAAATTACCTAGAAATAAGTGAGATAACAAGATCTGGGGCTATGGCTCAGTGGGCATAGCACTTGTTGCATAAGCATGAAGGCATGAGCTCAGATTCCCAGAGCCTACACAAAGCCAGGCTAGCATCTGTATTCCCAGTGTTCCTACGATAAGATGGGAGGCAGACACAAGAAAATCCCTGGGAGCTCATGGGCTGGCTAGGCTGGGTATCTATCACAGCAGCGAAGATACCCTGTCTCTAAAAAGGTGGAAAGTGAGAACCAAACCTGAAATTGTCCTCTGACCACACACACACACACACACACACACACACACACACACACACACACAAACACACACACACACACACACACACACACACACACAGAGAGAGAGAGAGAGAGAGAGAGAGAGAGAGAGAGAGAGAGAGAGAGAGAGCTTTTAAAAATACTATCCCAATCATATCCTTCTCCATTTTAAATTCCATTCATTGACAAATCTCTAAGTATTAATAAGACCAGCCATACACTCCACAATTGGGTCTTTGCCTCTACACCTCACAGCATGCTCTTATTTATAATATAATAAAGGCTCCACTGGCTTTCTCTCAGTCTCTCAAGTGCAACAGGTTCTTTATCTGTCTCATGACATCATCCTAACACTTTCCTGAATGATGCCCGTGTGAAATGGTGTATGACATGTTATGCTTTCACAGCAAATCATCCCACCATCTCAGTAGCTTATGTAAAAGACTATTATTGCAGGCCAGGCAGTTATTTTTCCAGTTAGAACTCAGCTCAGGAGTCTTCTAAAATGTGGCACCCCCATATTAAAAATGTGGCTTGTTGGGTGTGGTGGTGCACGCCTTTAATCCCAGCACTTGGGAGGCAGAGGCAGGTGATCTCTGAGAGTTTGAGGTCAGCCTGATCTACAAAGTGAGTTCCAGGACAGCCAGGGTTACACAGGGAAACCCTGTCTCGGAAAAAAAAAAAAAAAAGAAAGTTCTTCCTGTCTGCTCAAGAAGAGGAAATGAGATTGGTGAGCATTAGGCCAGCTTCTTCTAAGTCTTAGTTAGAATTTTATTCATCTTTAAAGATACAGTATAAAAAAATACTTCCATACCAAGACCTTCCAGCAACTCTAACCTAAACCAGGTACTCCTGATGCCCATTGTAGCACCTTGATTTTCCCTTATGGTGTGATTATAATGGGAAGCCTGCAATTTCTTTATGTAATTACCCAGAATTTATTTCCATTCTTTAACTGTAAGCTCTATAAAGAGCAAGGATGGCATCTGTTTTGTGTACACTGTGTCCTTGACACCTACCATGGTAATTGGTACATAATGGTGTGAAAGTTGTTGAATGAACAAATGAACAATCGCATACAGCCATTGCTTGGCTTCAATAGCACAGCTAAGTAAGTAGTCACAGTGTAGTGGGACAGGCATTCAAGGCAGCTTAATCCAGGGAGCGGTGGCCGTGATCTGATGGGGCTCCAGAGATGTCCTGCCGTCTCTTTCATGGTAACCTGATGCGGGAATCTGCCAACTATGGAGACCAAATATAGACCACTGTCTTATTTTTTAAAGGCCTATGAGCTAAAGATGGGCTTTGTATTTTTAAACAATTGAAAAGATATTAAGACAATACTGTATTATGACGTGTGAAATTCAAATTCCAATAGTCATTAAAACATCTTATGGGAACACAGCCATTCATTATTGTTTTTGACTGCTTTCCAGGGGAGTTGAGTAGTTATAAATGAGAGCATATGGCTCACAAAGCTTTGAATTTGCTATCTGGCCTCTAACAGGAAGATAGTTTGCCGGTCCCTCATTTAATCCATGCTCAATTTAGATCACTTTTTATCTTATTTACGTTCAAGTCTCCTCTTTCTCATTATCGTTTATTTCTGCTACTAGAAATTAAGCCATCAGTGCTAAACTTGCAGTAGACTCTTTCCCTGTGAGTTCTCACTTCCCTTCAGTCTTGTGAAAGGGTGAGTTAGAAGAGGATGACTTTGCTGTTCTAAGTAGTATATGGGATTTCTCATGTACTTGATAAAATCTGCAGTTCCGTACAGCATTTAAGAATCCCCATTGTCTTCCTGACATGATTCCTCTTCATTCTCAATTTAGCTAGATTTAGAATCACCTAGGCGACAAACCTGGGGGTGTCTCTTTTAAGGGTGTCTCCAGGGAGGCTTAACAGGGAAGATCCACCCTAGCTGTGGGCAGCACCATCCATGTGCTAGGATCCTGGACTCAATAAAAAGGAGAAAGCTGAGTGCCATGGTTAATCTCTGCTTCTGACTACAGACACAATGTGACCACTGTTCCTACCACTCTGCCTACCCCTCCATGACACACTCCAGCCTCAAAATAGGCACCATCCCCCCCACCCTTTCTTTAGGTTGCTTTTGTAAGGGTTTTTTTTTTTTTTTCAGTGAGAAGAAAAATACAGTTACACTCACCTTGCCTATTCAACTGTTTCTCTTACACTTCCACCTAGACTATCAATCACTTCACCTACCAGTACTTGCTCTCCTCTAGACCTAGGCTCACAGTTACCTGTGTGAAATGTTGGCAGTGGTATTTTTGTCTTCCTTGTCCTTTAAATTGGCTATCCGGATTTCCTCCTTGCCCTAAAAACCTTGAGAACAATTGTTGCCGTCTGTGCGATTCTCTAATGCTTTATGCTGTTCCACAGTTTTGTCTAAATTATTTATAGTTTTCTGTGTATATATACAGGTTGTCCATTTCTCAAGTTCCATTGAAAGCTGTTCAAGAGCAGGAATTGTATCCTATTTTGTGATTCTCCACACCCTTTGGTGCCTGGGAAGAGTGGTAAACATGAAAAAAAAAATTGGGATGAGGAAGTAGTTTAATTGGAAGAATGCTTGCCTAGCATTTATAGAGCCCGGGGTTCAATCCGCTAACTTCAGCACTTGAGAGGTGGTGGCAGAAGGACAGGGAGGTCAAGGTTGTACTGAGCTACAAAAATGAAAAATAAAATTGTCATCGTGACTTTTGTATGTAGGAACTACCTGTATTTATTTAAAATTTTAAAACTTAATTTTGTGTGTGTGAGTGTGTGGGTGATGCATGTCATAGAGCTGTGTCGGAGGGCAACTTGTTCATTCTCTCCTTTCACTAGACGGGAATTGCACTCTGGCTGTCCGCAAGCCACAGAACCATCTCCCCGGCCCCTACCTTTTTTAAACACAAAATCCACTTAACTTATTTAGTGCTAACTACAGCGAATAACATCATACGAGGACATGGCATCTTCCAGGCCATCACACATTTGTAGATCGTTGCCTAGGACCCTTGGACGCGCGCGCGCGCAAACACGTGGGTGACAAGTGCTTCTCTCCAGGACCCTCCTTTGTCCACGGTGATTGGCGGACCAAACGGTCCAATCGTCTTTCCCCGCCTCTTTCCGCAGTAGCCAATCAGAGGTCCGAAGAGCCTCCTGACTACTCGACTCTGTTTACTAACAGATCGAAGCTGGGGAATAAGGGGTGTGACAATTCTGGGGAGGTCAGGAGAGGGAAGGCCTCCCTGCGCGTGCGCACCAAAGCCAGTGGGTGGGGCCGAATCTTGGGTCTTGCCAATCGGAGCGTCCGCGCTCCTCCCTCTCCTGCCTCCCCGCCAAGCAACAACAATTCGAGCGGCGGGGCGGGGCGACTCGTGAAACGTCACGGCCGGCCGCCCAATGGGGACGGGCGCTGGCAGACGCGCGCGCACCGCGCCCAATAGCGCTGGTGGCTCGGGGCTGTCTCCTGGGCTGGCTGTGGGCGGAGCGGCCTGGCGGAGGAGGTGGAGGCGCAGGGCGCGGGGTTGCGGCGTACTAGCGGTGCCCGCCGAGGGGAGGAGGCGGAGGAGCTGCGCGGCCAGAGCGGGAAAGAGACTCACCTCGGCGGCGACGGAGTTGTGGCGCTGCCGCAGCTCGGCTCCTGGGGCTGTGACGAGACGGAGCGTCTGCTGTCCCTTCAGGTTCCCCTCGGAGCGACCCGCGCGATCGGAAAGAGGGTGAAGATGGAGGGGGAGGGCGGCGGCGGCAGCGGCGGCGGCAGCGGCGGCAGCGGCGGCGCGGGCACCAGCGGGGACGGCGGGGACGGCGGCGAGCAGCTCCTCACTGTCAAGCACGAGCTGCGGACCGGTGAGCGACCCCGCCCTCTGCCGGCCGGGCCAGCCGCGGAGGCGCGCCCGAGAGCCCGCTGGGGCGCGCGCGCAGGCCAAGGGGGGCGCGGGCTGGGGAGGCCGGCCAAGGGCGGGGCTTGGTGGGCAGAGGCGAGTCAGGGGTCTCGGGAGGCTCTGGGCAGGGGGCCGAAAGTTTGCTCACCCTGGGCCCCCAGTATCGGGTAGTGGCCTGGGAAGATGCCTTCGCGCCCCCCTTCCTGCACAGGTGACACATCTGTCACTACACTCTGTCACGAGCGAATGATGCTCTTTGCCTCGGCCGCGCGTTGTTTGTGGAGCGTGAACTCACTTTAACTTGCACCTCTGCCTCGGGTGGTCCAGGTGCGGGGGTGAGGAGTGTGTGTGTGTGTGTGTGTGTGTGTGTGTGTGTGTGTGTACGAGCACGAGCGTGTACCATCCCATAAAGGATAGCGATCCTGCGAAAGAGACACGAGGGATAGCTGGTCCCCGGTTAGTCTCTAGTGAGGTAAAGAGGCTTCGTGTAGTCCTTTCTCCTAGAGTTATCATGAAGTACTCTACTCGCCTTGAATTTCTTGCCAGCGTCTTTTGGGAAGCAGCCTGTATAAATGTAAAGTTCTAGGTGAAAGACTTCACTAGGCGGCTTCAGCGCTTACATCCCTGATGCTGGAGATCAGAAAAGCTGTGTGTGCTGAGCTTTTTACTTATTAAATGGCTTTTTCATTGGAAAATCCTTACTGTACCAATGGTACAGTTAGGGTCTCCCCTACCCCCCATGGAGTCGGGTCTCCCCTTACACTTTATTTTTTCTGAACGGAGAATGCATTTTGCTGACTTGTTATTAGCGTCAGTGGTTTAATATTTTTGACACTAAGTCTTTGGCATACTGAAGGACTCATTTTTGGTTGTGAGCCTAGCCTTTAATGGCTAAGCCCTCACTCCAGCCCGAAGGACTCATATTAAGTAGACACAGAGGGTATGTGGTAGGTTTCAGGTGTAATCCGGGTCCATCCTGCATTTATTGGGGACACATTGTAAAGTTAGCTGTGCTTCAGAGTTAATTAGTTTTTGTTATTTCCAATGAGGTTGCTCATTAGCTTTCCTTTGGGTGCCAGTCTTATGACTTAGCATAAGATGTCAAATTCATGCTTTCTTAATTCAACAGTTTTAAGCATTGTCATTTTTGATTGTTCTGACTCTATATCTTGAGCCAGTTATTCCATGGTATTTTTGAGTTCCTAACATAACCTGTGTAGATTTTTTTGAATCTTTTGCCTCCAAATTTAATCAACTGCTGATGTTTTCAACAGGTTTTTAAGTCATTTTCTTAGTATACATTTATCCAGTATTAATACCTAGTTTACACCAGGTACAATGTTACATGCTTTCTAGAGTGAGGATTTGGGTTTTTTTCTCCCTATCTTACATAATGATTCCTTGCTCTCTGTGTGTGTGGAATTATACTGTACAGCAAATGCTACTAGAAGTCTACACCTCAGCCATTGATTATGGAGCAAAAGCAGTCTTTTGCTCAAGGATCAAGGGGCAACCTACTTTTTAGTAGTCAACCAACTGCTCAGTGTCCAGATTTTGCAAACACTGCTAGTTCTGTAGAAAACAGTAAGCACTGTTTTATTTCCCCTTCTCAACTGTGTGAATCATCAGCTTTAAGTTTGCATTTAGAAATTTTTCTAGTGGATGAGATTGTACTGAACTCACTACTAATGTCAAAGGAAAGGAACAATCATTTTAATTTATTGCTAAACATTTGAATAACCTATCATATGTAATGGTCACAAAATACTGTTTAAATGTTGCTTGAAAGAGTCACTCACCCTTGTTCCTCTTAGCACTTGGAGGTATATAATAGGTGCTAGACTCTAGCAATGTGATCTGATGCGGTTCCTTCTCAAGCATCTCAGGCTGGTAGTTGGTGATTGTATTGTTGGTCATAGGATGAGTGAAAATGCAGTCAGAAACTCAATCTAAGGGCATGGAAATGGCTCCAGTGTGTAGACTGAGTAGTATGGCATACTTGGGCATAGAGTTGGAAGACACAGTAATGAATACTAGTTCTGCCACTTTGCTGGCTGTATAGACTTGGAACGTCTCAGGCTTACTTCTTTCATCTGTAAAATGTGAGAATTGAATGAGACACTACTGGAAAAATGTTAATCAGGTTACTGGCACATAGTAAGCAGTAGGAAATGTTGGTTGAATGAAAATCTAAAAAGTTACTTCACAACCAGATCTTATTGTAAAATGTGTGAATTAATCTAGTGTACTTGGAAAACAAATTAAGTCACTGGGTGGTTAGCCATCACCACATGACGACCTGGCTATTATCTTTTTCTATAGCTGTCTTGCTTTTTCAAGCAAAGGGCTAATTCCTTGTAATCATTTCTGTTATTGAGCACTTTGTGCATATCTTGCCCATCACAACATACAGTACTATAATAGTTCATTTACCTGGGGTTGAGGAGATGGCTCTGTGGGGTAGAGTACTTGTCATACAAATGTAAAGACCTGAGTTCGAATCCTTAGGACCTACAAAATGCTGGGTATGGTATTTTGTGGTGGTTTGAAAGAAAATGGCCCCACAAAGGGAGTGGCACTATTAGGAGGTGTGGCTTTCTTGGAGTAGATGTAGCCTTGTTGGAGGAAGTGTGTCACTGTGGGGGTGGGCTTTGAGGTCTCCTTTGCTCAAGCTACTCCCAGTGAGACAGATCACTTCCTGTTGACTGTAAGTCAAGATGTAAGAACTCTCGGCTCCTGCTGCAGCGCTATGTCTACCTGCATGCTGCCATGTTCCCTGCCATGATGATAATGGATTGAACTTCTGAAACTGTAAGCTGCCACCTCAATTAAATGTTTTCCTTTATAAGAGTTGCTGTGATCATGGCATGTCTTCACAGCAATAGAAACCCTAACTAAGACATAGTGTGTATCTGTAATCCTAGTGCTTGTGTAGTACCATGAGAGCTGGAGACAGAAGAGTCTCTAGAATCTTTAGGCCTGCTAGCCTGGTATACACACTGGTGAAGAACAAAAGAGCCCTGTCTTAAACAAGGTGAAAGGTGAGGATTGATACAGTGGCATGTGTGTGCCCATACTCTCTCTTACTTACACGCACACGCACACGCACATCTCTCTGTGTCAGATAGTAAGGTCCTTGAGGGCAGAAATCTTTTTTTTTTATTTTGTCTATTTGTAGCCTGTGGTATTTGATAGGTGTTCACATATTTGTTGATTTAATTCAATTGGATGAAAAATAAGGGCAAGGTTTGCAGATGTTAGGTCTTGATAAATTGATAACAGTAACTATAAAAGATGAAGAATACAGAATTTAAGATCAAGTAAATCATCATAAATTCTTGAGCATTTTCTGATTTCTGGCCTAGATGGTATTGATGATACCAAAGATGATTAAGAAAATGTTCTGCTGTCTAGCTGTAGAGGAAGAGGAAGAGCCCATATAAACCAGTAATTAGGATGTATTATTTCTTAGGTATAATAATAGAAAGATACGAAATGTATAAATGCAACAAAAGAAAGATTAAAGCCTTTAGCCTTTAAATAGTCAAATGTAACTTGGTTGAAAACCAGTGGAAAATAGAGATTATTTTACTCATTTATTCAATAAATATTTTGTCACTTTTTATGTACTGAGTGCTGTTTTACATGCTGAGGTTAAGAAAGTGGCTTCTCCACTGGGAAGCTAGGTCTGAGAAATCACTAGAACCAGAGACTTACATTGGCTCTACTGTGTCTTAAATCTCTTTTAGTCCAGGTGTCAAGTCTTAATTCTTCTTACACGGTTGTCTACTTTCCCCCAAGGAGGTAAAAACTGGACAGCACTGAAGTTCTACATTTTATGGCTTTAGCTATTGAAGGACACTATCTGTTTGCCACTTTCAGTTAAATTCTGAGAGAAAGACTTTATTGGTTCAGTTTTGATCAGGTGTCTGCTTTGGCTCATTCAGTTAAGACTGTGTGATGGGATCATGTCCTAACATGCCAGCAACTGCAGCAAACATACGGATAAGGATAAACTGAACTCCTAGAGGAGGAAGGGTTGCTGGGCGGGTCATCCCTTTGATTACTGTTTTGGGGAGAGTGCCTAACATTACGGAGAGTGTTGCAGAAGCTTATCTATTTTGTAGTAACAGTGGAAACTCCAGTGGCTTATAGGACATGATTTCTGTTTGTTAGGGATTTGTGAGTTGCTTAGTTGATGGTTCTGCTCAGATCCTCATCAGTGGGAGATCTCACTAGGCCATATCCCCAGGTGAAGAGCTAGGAAATTAATGACTGTTCAGAGAGGGAGAATCAGTCTTCCCCAGGAACTTGCCCCCTAATCCAATACCAGTGTTTAACCCTAAAATTATATACGTATGAGCAACACTAAAACGGACTCAGCAGGTTGCATTTATAATTTATTTGCATGTATGTAAAAAGGGGTCCCAGATTTGAGAGGGAGCAAGGGAAGAGGTACAGGAAAGGTTGGAAGGATAAAAGGGACAGGGAAAAGGATGTAAATACATATACATATGTGAAATATAAAAAGAAATTAAAAACCCCAAAATAAGTAAGATGTTAGCCAGAACTAGTCAGCTGAACTTATCTGGGGCTAGTGGCTCACCTTCAAAGACTGCTCACTCATACGTATTGGGGAGGCTGTATCAGTTCCTTTCTGTGTGGACCTTTCCATAAGGTCGCTTGAGTGTTGGAAGAACATGGAAGCTGGCTTCTCCTCAGACAAGTGGTCCAGGAGGGCAAAGTGGAAGCTATGTTTCTTTTGTTAAATAGCTTTGTCTAAGGTATACAATAATGTACCATACAATCCTTTTATTTATATATATAATTTTATTTAATTTTTTTTCATTTTTACATACCAACCACATTTCCCCCTCCCTCCCCTCCTCCCGCTCCCCCTCCCACCTCCCCCTCACCCCACCCCCCATCCACTCCTCAGAGATGGTAAGGCCTCCCTCCCATGGGGAGTCAACAAGGTCTAGCACATCAAGTTGAGGCAGGCCCAAGCATACAACCCTCTTTTAAGTATACAACACTCTTTTAAGTATACAATGAATTGTAGCATAGTTACAGAGATACATAACCATCATTGAAATCTAATTTTAAAACATTTTTATCACCCTATAAAGGAACTTCATACCCCTTTGCTTTAGTCATCCTATATTCCCACTGTCTAGGGCTAGCCAACCACCAGTCTATTTTCTGTTTATATATTTGTCTATTATTTTATTATAATACCATTTTAAACTTTTGTAACTCTATTTTTTTCAGCAAACATGGTGTTATGAAGATCCAACCACACTGTAGCATGTATCAACACTTAATTTTTTGTTGACAAATTGTATTTATTTGTATTAGGTAGATAATCACATTTTGATTATCCACTCAGTTGGTTGACATTTGGGTTCTTTCTACCTTTTGTGCCATGCACATTTGTAGACAAAAATTTTCATGTATCTGTTTTCATTTCTTTTGGGTACTAATCAACAATAAAATTGTTGGATATTATGAAGCCAAACTTTTTCAAACTGAGCTTTTTTCCACCAGCAGTATGAGGTATTAAATTTCACCATAGCCTAGCCAATGTTTGGTATTATCTGTCTCACACTTTTAGCCATCCTAGAATAGGTGAAGTGGTATCTTTCATTAAGGCTTTGACTTGTATTTCCCTAATGATGTTGCATGTGCTTTTAAGCACTTAAGATATACAAATAGACCTTGTATATCTTTAGGGAAATATTTACTTCTACCTTTGGCCTATTTTGCAGTTGTTTATTCCCCACTCCTTTCCCTCCCTCTCTGTTTTGAGACAGGGTCTTACTATGTAAACCTGGCTGACCTGGAACTCACTGTATAGACCAGGCTGGCCTGGAACTCACAGAGATCCTAATTTCTTTTTTATTATTGAAAAAAATCTTTATTTTAGATATATATCTCTTAATCAGATACACAATTGCAAATATTTTTTTCATAAAATGAATTGTCTTTTCATTTTTTTTGAGGGGTGGTATTCTGAGAAGCATGAAAGGCTTTAATTTTGATAAAAACTAATTTGTTTGCCCCTTGCCCCTCTTGTTGTTTGTATTTTGCTCTTTTGGTGAGCCCGCCACTCAGTTTCCAAATAAATCACACACAGAGGCTTATACTTAATTATGAATACCTGGCCTTAGCTTAGCTTGTTTCTTGCTCGTTTTCTTTAACTTAAATTATCCTGTCTACTTTTTGCCTCTGGGCTTTTCTCATTTTCTTACTTCTGTAAATCTTACTCTTACTCCATGGCTTGCTGTGTAGCTGGGTGGCTAGCCCTTTGCATCCTCCTCCTTCTCTGGCTCCTTCTCTTCCCTCTCAGATTTCTCCTTCTATTTATCCTTTCTGCCTTCCAGCCCCGCCTATTCCTGTCTCCTGCCTCACTATTGGCCATTCAGCTCTTTATTAGACTGTCAGGTGTTTTAGACAGGCAAAGTAACACAGCTTCACAAAGCTAAACAAATGCAACCCTCCCTCCTGGTTTTCTTTGTTCTGCCATAGACATATCTTTGTTTTCTTCTAAGAGTTTTATGCTTTTTAGCTGTTAGAACAAGATTTTTGAATTTGAATTAATTGTTACATATTATATGGGGTAGTAATCCAGATTCATATTTTTGTGTGTAGATATTCAGTTGTCCTTGTGCCATTTTTGAAAAGACTGCTCTTTCACTATTTATCTTGGCACCTTCTCTGAAAAATTAATTAACCATTGATATAGCGGTTCATTTTAGATTCTCAGTTCTATTCCGTTGTTTCTCTTTTAGCTAATTCCATAAAACTAGAAATTACAAACTTAGTTTTGAAGTTGGAAAGTACAAATCTTCAACTTTTGTCGTTTCCAAGATTATCTTGGTTATTCTGGGTCCCTTGATTTTTACATATGACTTCAGCATCAACTTACTGGTTTCTTCAAAGAAGGTATTTGGGTGATGTTCTGATGTGGATTGCATTGAATTCATAGGTTAGTTTTGAGAGTTGCCATCTTAGTAGCGTTATCTGGTCCATGAACATGGGATGTCTTTCCATTTGTGTAGCTCTTCTTTCATTTTTTTGGGCAATGTTTTCTTCTTTTTAGAGTATGAGTTTGTCCTTCTTTTGTTAAATTTATTCCTAAGTATTTCATTTTTTGATGTATAATAGTATAATAGTAATGAAATTATTTTATTTTTGGAATGTTAATGTCTCTAGAGATCTATTATGTGTTGCAACTTTGGTGAACAAGTTTATTTATTCTAATAGTACCTTAGTGTATGTCTTAGTATTTTTACTGACTAGATTATGTAGATAGAGTTTTCCTGCCTGGCCCACAGTCAGGACAAATCTCTGTCACCAGCCAGTCTCACAGCCGCTCAGACCCAACCAAGTAAACACAGAGACTTATATTGCTTATAAACTTTATGGCTGTGTCACGCTTCTTGCTAACTGTTCTTATATCTTAAATTAAACCATTTCTATAAATCTATACCTTGCCACGTGGCTCATGGCTTACCGGCATCTTCACATGCCGCTTGTCATGGCGGCAGCTGGCAGTGTCTCTGACTCAGCCTTCCACTTCCCAGATTTATTCTCCTCCTTGTCCTGCCTATACTTCCTCCTGCCTGACTACTGGCCAATCAGTGTTGTATTTACTAACCAATCAGAGCAACACATTTGCCATACAGAACATCCCACAGCACTTCCCCTTTTCTTTTTTTTCTTTTTTTTTTTTTTTTCAAAAAGGAAGGTTTTAACCTTAACAAAGTAAAATTACATATAATTTGGGAATTTGGGCATAGCTTCTCTTACTACTTCCTGCTGGAGGGGGCCACTGTATCTTATGGTGACACAAAGAAAATTTTAGGATTATGGAATAGTCCTCATAGTCATGAGGCTGTATTGTCTGAGCCAGTTGCCTTCAAACCGTTCTAGATGTTGGATCATCTGGGCCGTGGTGTCATTGGAGACCTTTCAGGGGGTCTTGGCTGGTCAAACCTGATGTATCTTAATCTGGAACAAATCCATAGCCTCTGGCTTTCTGTGGAAACAAAAGCAGAGACTTTTCCAAAGCAACATATCCTTATATTCAAATTTTGAAGTCAAGGTACCTTTAAAATATACATTTTGGCATAACTCAACAGCTTTTACAATCAAATGTTTTTCTTCAGTTACGAATATCAAAGACAACATAATCCAGATTCTCTGTGTGATAGCCATCTTTACGTGGCTTATTACCTTTATTGTTTCTTTAAAGACTTTATTTTTAAAAACTATCTATTTGTTTATATAACTGTATATATTCCTTCTTTTCTCTCTTTTAAGCTTACTTCAGAGCTATTAGCAAGCCATAGTAAAGCCAGGCGGTGGCGGCGTACGCTTGTAATCCCAGCACTTGGTAGGCAGAGCTAGGTAGATCTCTGTGTGTTCAGAGATACAGCCATCATTGGAGACACACGCCTTTAATCTCAATACCAACCATAGAAGACCTGGAGGTCTATACAGACAGACAGTGACGAGGTGGTCATGTGGTTGGGTTTACAACCAATGAGAAGGCAGAACCGAAAGTCTTTATAAAGACTTTAACACAGGAAGTAGCTCTCTTTCAGAGAGGTAGGACCACGGCAGGAGGAAGGGTAAGGTTTTAGTTCTTAGCTCTGACCTCTTGGCAACTTTATTTATTAACATACAAATAACATTTTAGTACAAAATAAAATATCACCATGTTATTATATTGTGATTATCTATCTATCTATCTATCTATCTATCTATCTATCTATCTATCTATCTATGGTGTGTGTGTGTGTGTGTGTGTGTGTGTGTGTGTGTGTAGTTGTGTATGAGAGAGTGAGAAAGAGTCAGTTAGTTTTACTTCTCCTTCCTAATATGAATGCCTTTTGTGTCATTTTGTTTAATTGCCCTGGCTAGGGATGTTCACTATTCAAGTAGAATCGGCAAGAATAGACATCCTTGTCTAGTGCCTTATCTAGCAGGAAAGCATTAATCATCCATCACTAATTACAGGGCTGGCTGTCAGTTTTTCATGGATGCCTTGTACAAACTGAGAAAGTCTCCTGTTCCTGGTGTTTAATTGTTAAAGAGTGCTGGACCTTGTCAGATGCTTTTCTTCATCTATTGAAATGATGATGTAGTTTTGTTTTATTGATGAGGATTATTACATTGATTGATTATTGGGTGTTAAGATAGCCTCACATTCTGGGATAAACCCTGTGTGATCACGATCCTTTTTACATGCTGCTGGAGTCAGTTTACTATTATTTTGTTGAGGACTTTTGTGTTTATTGTTCACTAGAGGTATCTGTTTTCTTATTTTGTGATGCTTTGCAAAAAACATCTTCTTGACTATTTTAGCTACCAACTATGGAGTTTCCCTATAGAGTTTGAGTACTGGTATGTATATTTGAAGTCTTTTAAGTAATGATTTAACAAAGGTCAGAGTATAGGCTGTAGTTTTGAATTTGCTCCTAACTTGCTGTATGACCTGGAGTAAATTATTTGCCTTTCTGAGCTTAAATTTTCTTATTCATAATGACATCCAGACTAATTACCAGAATTAAGCTGGTGTTTTATGGTATTTCTGTGTAGTAGACAAAGGTCAAGAATTGTTATTTGCTTTTAATTTTACTAGATGAATCATGTAGAATCCCACTGAAAAAGAACAGTCTCTGATGTGTATAGAGTTGGTTCTCTCCTTCCTCCTTTACATAGATTCCAGGGATTGAATCCAGGCCACGAGGCTTCAGTTTTACCTGCCAAGCTGTCTTGCTGTCTCCCCCGCTAGCCCCAATACCCCGCAACTAGATTCTTGAGAGTCTAAAAGAAAATCCCTGTTAAAATTTCTCTCGTGAATGTCAGAGATTGAGAAAATTATCTATTTAGGCAAAGAGAGTGGCAGCTCAACCCTCTGTCAAAGGGGATTCAAGTGTATTTTATATTTTCAGTCTGGGGGAAAGCCTCAGGTGACCTAACGTATTAACCCCAACATTAACCTCTGCTTTAAAGTGAGGAAGCATCTTGAAACTACAGACAGATGTGTTTTGATGGGCAGGGTTGAGTTCTTTGATGTGAACAAGATGTTCAGGAGAGCTCCTCTAGGGTTGAATTTCAGAGTTAATCTTGGGTTGAGAAATGTCAGTCCTCAAATGCAGTGGGACAGGAGGGAAGAGGCTGCCACAGGCACCACCTTTGAATCCTCTGAATGACTTACAGATCTTTGTATTCATCTCAAAGGTGTAATAATTCCTGCTTTTCTCCTTTTTTGTCAGGGAACATGAATAGGTTCTAAAATAGAATCTTAGCCTCACTGTGTTTGTTTCTAGCAATGTCCCTCTTGCTCAGATGTAGCTATCATTCCCAAATCAAATGAGTTCTCTGGACTACATACATCCCTAAAATTGTAAGTGAACTCTCTCACTTCTAACTCTTTTTTCAGTCATCCATTAGACATTGCTCCCTACGACTTCAGGAAGAATAGGGAGATTAGATTTTGTATGTGTGCCTGGAGTTCACTTTTTCTAGACTGGCTGACCAGAAAGCCCGTAGGATCTGTTTTGCCTCCCAGTGAGGGGGTTATGTCAAATGCCTCCATGCCCAGCATTTCTTTTCTTTCTTTCCTTGTCTGTTTGTTTCTTTGCTTGATTTTGCTATTTTTTTTTTTTGTTTCGTTTTGTTTTTTGAGACAGGGCTTCTCTGTGTACTTTTAGTGCCTGTCCTGGATCTCGCTCTGTAAACCAGGCTGGCCTTGAACTCACTGAGATCCGCCTGCCTCTGCCTCCCAAGTGCTGGGATTAAAGGTGTGTGCCACTGCTGCCCGGCTTAAAATTTTTTTTTTGTTGTTGTTGTTGTTTTTTTTGTTGTTGTTGTTTTTCGAGACAGAGTTTCTCTGTGTAGTTTTGGTGCCTGTCCCAGATCTCACTCTGTAGCCCAGGCTGGCCTCGAACTCACAGAGATCCGCCTGGCTCTGCCTCCCGAGTGCTGGGATTAAAGGTGTTCGCCACCACCACCCGGCTTCTTTGCTTGATTTTGGAGACAGGACCATAGCCTTGGCTGTCCTGGAACTTGCTATGTAGACCAGACAGGCCTTGAATTCAGAGATCCACTTACCTGTGCCTCTGAAGTGCTAGGATTAAAGTACCATCTTGCCCAGCTTGTCTGTGGGTGCTGAGAATCTGAACACAGGTTCACATTGCAAGCATTTTACCCACATCTCTCCAGTGGTTTTAGTATAGTATCTGGTATTGTAGTTATTTTATCACATTCAAGTTTTGTCTGTGTGGGCCTCTTTTTAAATAATCTACATGTTCTTGACCTCTAAAAAGTCATGTAAATGGTATTTTTTAATATCAGATTATTTGGAATAGAGAAAGTAAGCTTGGTACTTAAAAGAATTCTATCTTAGCTCTTTTATTTAAAATTTTTTTGGTTGGGTTTCCATTTCTGACTCATACTGTTGTGTAGATTTTTCTAACATGTCATCTTTATAATTTAGGTAATGTTAATGAGTTTTTGTAGGTACATGTGCAGATGTGTGTGTTTGCAGGTATACATGCACATGTGTGTTTGTGCCTGTGGAGGCTAGTGAACAAACTCAGTACCATCCATCTTTTTTTTAGACTTGCCAAATAGGCTTATGCTAGCTGGTTAGTGAGCCCCAGGGATCTCCCTGTTTCTGCCTAATGAGTATGGACCACTTGTAATCTATGTGTTCCTGACCTGAAAATTGTATAAATAATACTTTTAATACCAAATTACTTGGAATATAAAGGAGTGTGTATTCCATTTATGAAGCCCAGATTTTTTTTTTTTCTTACATGGGTTCTGGGGATCAAATAGGTCACAAGCATGTTACTAGTTGAACCTGCTCGTTAGCTCATAATGACATCTTGTGTGATTGGCTGAATAAATGACCTCTCTTCCTCTTCCTAAATATATCCAGATTCTAATCCCAGGAATTCTGGGAGTATGCTGTATATTACCTGTCAAAAAAAACTTTGCATGTTTGATTAGGCATCCTGGGGTTGAGAGATTATCCTGGTTTATCTAATCACACTGGTAGGAAAATTGGAGACCCAGAGTCAGAGGTGACTTGAGGGTGGAAGCCAGTCAGCATGATGCCATGGCTGCAAAGCGTCAAGACCTACATACAGCCTCTAGATGTTGGGTACCTGGTTTTTCTCTAGAATGTCTCAGAGAAACACAGCTCTGTAGTTTCTTGATTTTTATCTCAGTTTCAGACTTCTGATTTCTAGAACTGTAAGAAGAGAAATTCATGTTGTTAATAAACCATGAAGTTTATGCTAATCTTCACAGCAGCAATGGTAAGCAGTATATTTCCTTAAGATGGGTTGAACCAGCAGCACAGTTTGCTCTAAGAGACAATTTTGCTCACATGTTGTAATAACAGAAATTATCACATACTGCAGTAAATTAAACCATTTAAGTTGAAAATGGTATCATTTTGTAGAGGTAGAATGTTGTCTTTTCTGAGGCTTCCAGATGTGACATTCCTTTCTTATCTTACCCTAAAGCTAATTGTGTTGCTTTGAGCCAGCTGTTCTGTATTTCATAGGAATACTCTGAGTAGGTGCCTGAGTAGATTTTTTTTTCTTAAAGGTTCTTGCTATAACCCAGGCTAGCCTCAAACTTGCAATGAATTCCTGCTTTAGTTTCCTAAGCTGGGATTATAGGTGTGTGCCAGTATTCATGACCCTAGGAGGCTTGGATTAGGTGGGTGGCACACAGCATCTGACTGTAAGTGTAACTTTAGTTTTCTCCTTGTGTTGCTTGTGCTGTTCTTACTTTTATTCTTTCATCTCTTTATTTAATCCCAATAATATTCCTTTTATATTTTCCATACCAAAGCATGAATTAAAAGATACAGATAAGTACCTTTATATTTAAATACATATATTCATAGCACAAATAATATGGAAAATGTGGGAAGACAGTCGGACTTAATAGTGTTTTGCTTAAGTAAAATCTTGGTCATTCTGTTTTTATTTTTCACTTTATCCTAAAGAAAACAAAGTGAATTCTCTTATTATAGAACTTTTAGTTTTTGATCAGATACAAAATGATAAATCAGTAAAATAGAGGTGTAAAGAAATTCTGTAGACAAAACTCTGAGACTGCACACAGGGCTCTCCTTTTATCCATTAACTGAAATATTCAATCAGTTGAACCACTCTGTCCTCTAACCACATAAGTACTCTGATGCAGGATTATGTGTTTTTCTTAAAGGAAGAATTATTTAAAATACATTGAAAAGTGAATGCCACTGCTGTCAAATACACTGTTTTAGCAGTATACTTGCACTAACAACTCCCATGATCTTAACTTGTTTTTCCTTTATACTCACACTGTTTGTTTGTAATCAAACACCATAGTTAGGATTAGGATGAAACAAATCTAATTGGCCACCTACATATAAAACTCAAAATTTTACTCCAGCAGCAGATGGGAACAGATGCAGAGACCCACAGCCAAACATTGTGTGAAGAGAATGTCTAAATTGGAGGTCTCCAGCAAATCCCTCTCCCTCTGAGCTCAGGGATTCCTGTGAAAGAGGACACAGAAAGATTGTAAGAGCCAGAGGAGACAGGACACCAGGGGAACAAGGCCCTCTCAATCAACTAAGCAAGGCTCATATGAGTTCACAGAGACTGAAGCAGTAAGCACAGGGCCTGCAGGAGTCTGTAACAGCGTATATATTAAAGCTATTAGCCTTAGTATTTTTATGAGCCTCCTGACTCTGAGAACAAGTAGGTCTCTGACTCTTGTGCCTGCTCTTGGACACTATCCTCCTGTTGGGTTGTGGTGATATGATAGTTTTTTCCTTCATCTTAGTGTATTTTTATCTTTACAAAACAACAACAACAACAACAAAATTTGACCTAAGTTTTTCATTGTAAATTGGACAAAGCAGTGGCAGTTTTATCATCCATTTGAAGATTATTGGATTTTTAGTAGAGAACAATTAGAAATGGCTTCTACCATCACTGTCTAATACTTGACACAGACCTTACATATCTGGTCACGTAACTAACTTTAAGATTGCAGTTGTCATGCAAGGTTTTGTCTAATGGTAACTTAGCATTGTGCAATGGAGGAGGGAAGTCTGTGAATGCCTAAGCTGAGGCCTTGGCTCCCATGGATGGGGTGAAGGATGACAGAACAAAGCATTTCTGTCAAAGGAGCAGTGCAGATGGTTCAAAAGTCAGAAATGGCTTGTTACACTGAGGGTTCTGGAGGAAAGGTTTCTGGCTAGATTATCATATCCAGAAAAGGTAGAGGAAATGTGACTGGAGTGGTAGCAAGGACCATTTATTGCAAGATTTAGTAGGTTAGGATTAACTATTAAGGCATTGTGTATAAACATGAAGCCAGTTGGGAACTGATTAAATTAATTTGTGTTATACAAAATGATTCCCACTGCTTTGAGGAGGATGTGTGAAGAGGGCCAGCTAGGACTCTATTACAGAAATTCAGATGGATTATAAAGGCTGTGATTAGGTGGTATTGGTATTGAGAATTGTGAGTATACTTGAGAAGTATTTAGGAGGTAGACTAAATAGAACATGATATTATATTGATATGAGCTCTTTGCAAGCAAACATGTGTTTGGAGATACTATTCATTGAGGTAGTGTATTAATTTCAGCCAGCTTTAGTAGCCTGTCATAACTCACACTTGGGTTGCTCTTGGGCTTCATGACCTGACTGGGTTCTCTGCTAAGGGTTTCACAAAATGGAAACCAGACTTGGTTGTTGTTTGGAGGTTCTGGGAAAAAACATACTTCCAAGTTCCAGCTTCTTGTTGCTGGAATTCAGGGCCTATAAAGTCAGCCTGAAGTTCCAGTGTCTTTGTTGGCTAGTAGTATCTAGATCAGTGCTTCTCAACCTTCCTAATGCTGCAACCCTTTAATACAGTTCCTCATGTTGTGATGACCCCCCCACCATAAAATTATTTTCATTACTACTTCACTGTAATTTTGCTACTGTTATGAATCATAATGTAAATACTCCTGTTTTCCGATGGTCTGTGGGGTTGTGACCTACAGGTTGAGAACCTCTGTTCTAGATGATATGCATTCCTTTTACAGTAGCCTCTTATTTTAAGCCAGCAAAAGCATGTCAGTTCCTTCAGGTGCTTTGACTTTGGCCTTTGGATCTGCTCTGACCTATAGGCCCAGATTTAAAGAGGCTCATATGATTAGCTTGGGACCCACCTGGGTTATTTTCCTATTTGTAAGATTAACTAATTTGAGACTTCACATCTGTAGACTCCCTTTATTACAGAAGTGATAAATTTACCCACTCTGGGAGGAGAGTATATGAAGAGTAAAGGGACTGGGGTCATTTTAGGATTTCCAGATGGTGAACTAGGAAAGATGATTATATAGGTCTACAGAAAACATAGGACCCTGTTAACAGACTAAAGTAACTTTTAGGGGGCCTTTGACATGTTCTGATGGATATATGTGCTGGTAGTAATTATGGATGATGAACCTTACATGTTACAGTATGTACTTTAACTCATTTAAATCAGGCAATAACATTGTGAAGCTAGTCCTGTTACTGTTATTCTAGTTTTACAAATGGGGAAACTGAATCTTAGAGAGGTGACTTGCCTAATGTTACCCAGAAAGTAAGTAGAAGAATTTGTTTTGAAACCCAAGCAGGTTTGGGCTCAAATAAGAATCCTGGTGTCACAAAAATGTAATACCCCTAAAGCCAAATTAGTAGGGAAGATCTCTTTAGGAGATATTATAGAAAGAGGACTTAGAACTGAGTCCTGAAAAACTTTAAAAAAAAAAATTGAAGAATCATCAAAAAATGAATTCAGAGGAAGAGCCTGGAGAAAACCTAGCAAGATTTGTGGGGTTGTTGATTCTGTTGGCCACAAGGTAGCTTTTTTAAGGGCGTTCTGGTGGAAGTTGAGTAGGGGAAGTCAGGTTGGAATGGGTTGAAGAGTGAATTGCATGTGAAGTAACTCTTGAGAGACTTTGTTCTGGAGGAAATTGAGCTAGGATGTCAGAGGGTTATTTTCTGTTTCCTTCTTTCGAGATGACTGATGCTAGGTCATGCTGAAGCACCATTAATGTGTGTCCCAGAGACTGAAACAGCACTAGACCACAGGTGATGGAGTCAGGAACCATGAGAGGGGTAGAATTGAGTTTACCTGGGGCTGAAGGGCAGGTTGGTGAGAAGAAAACTGCTGCTGTTGTAAAGGAATCGGGAAAGGATGCAGGTGCATTGGTAGATTTGGTGACAGGAAGATAAGTTTAGAGGGCATGATTGTTTTGTCTCTCTGTGAATTGTGAAGAAAAGGCAATTCTTTATTCAAAAGAAATAGCTTCATTGTTTAAAAAATTGTTATTCTAATCTTTGGAAAAAATCCTGGATACAGAAAAATATCCTAAGAGTATTTTTACTTGCAGGCTGTACAGTGAAACTTGTAGAGTCGCAGAACAACTTACTTAAGAGGTTCTCAGGCCCAATCAACCAGTTTCTGTGCCTTCTATGGCTCATGACAAACTCTTAGCTTAATTTTCTGTTTCTTCCTTTTAAGTGTTCTGTGTTTAGTTTAGTTCTAAATTATACTTACTTGGTACATGTATTGGGGGTAAAGGCAGTTACTGCTTTATGCTTGTCTTGTTTTTGACTCAGTTTTTGTATGGGTTCTGTCACATAACTCCAGAATCACCTGGTAAATGATAAAACGTTGTTTTATATGCCCAGAGTACAGTATGTCTTCAAGGTAAGTAATCACAGCAATAAGAGAAAAGTAGGCAGCATTGTTTTTAAAGTGCACAGATATTAAATATAACATTGTTCCACTGCCAGCGGAGTGCTCTCCAGAGACATGGTTTGAGGCCCAACCACAAATCTAAGCAGCTTCAGAACAGCTTACCACCTAGCAGTTCAAAGGAACCTAATGTGCTAGTGATTTCGCTGATTTTTCAAGCTCTCGTGCATATGCTAGAATTGGATTTTGGACTTTATAGACAGGAGTAAAGGCTTTAGCATTCAGTTAAGTTGTGCTGTTAGGACTAAGCTGGACACTTCCTAACTATAGCTTATCTGTTAAGTTGCTTTATAAATATTTTCTCCCATGACAGAAAGGGGAAAAAACCAAACCCTTCAAATAGCAGCAGCAGACATCCCCCCCCCACACACACACACTGCATACCGTTGTCACCTTTGGACTGAAATTAAATTAACCCAAGAATATTATGTTTTGCAATGCTGAATAAGAAAAGATAAGATTTTATGGGAAGATCCATTTTATAATCTTACTTGGTTGGTCCCAGAACATGAGATCGTAAAATACACATTTTCTAGTTGGTATATTAAAAGCAGATTTTAAGCATATTAAATAGAGAGGATCAAGTCAGATTGTGTTCTAAACCTACTAAAAATTGGCTACTTCAGATTTTACCCCCTCTCTGTGTTTTCCTGTCCACAAACATATTTGTGCCTTCTTATAATATGAGCCAACCAACTATCTGGCCGTCCGAAGTCCTCTAGTTACTCTTATTATTTCCCTTTGCACAGGATTTTGAATGGGCTGTTTATTCCACTAATTTCTATGTTTTTTTCTCTCTCTTCACTCTGATGTGCTTTAGTGTCAGGCTTCCGTCTTAACAGCTCCATAGAAACTGTAGGAACTTCCAAAGTTTCTTAACCTGTCCCTCTTTTGCTGGTCTGATGGGATGTCTCAGTTTGAATCTAGCTTCACTTCTTTGGAACACCTGGTGCTTGAGTGTTGATACTAGTTTCCTTGCTTAACAATAGAATGCTCTTCTGCCTGGCTCTTTTCTCCCACTGACTTGCCCCATCTCTTTCCATGGCTGTCTCTCTGATTCTCTTTCCAATTCTCTCTCTGGTTCAGCCCTCACTGGGAGATCAAGATATCATTGCTTGAACTATGAGCCAAGTCTGTTTTTAGTTTAGATCTCTTGTATTCCTCATCATTCACTTCCATCATCCCACTGCACATAAAACATTCAGATTGTTCACAGATACATTGATCTCAAGCTAAACAGTGTTTCTTCTTCCTGCTTCTAATGTTTTATTTTGTGACATTGAAAGCCTCATCCGGCCAAGGCTCTAGCTAGAAATACTGGATTTTTCTCTCTTATGTGCTTCTGGCTCACCAGTTTACTCTCCCTCTTGTGTCAATTGTAACTGAACTATCTCCTTTATTTATTTCTTGCTCATTATTAAAATAGCATAGTCTTAGTTCAGTGTCTTAAGTTAATGATCACAGCTAACATTTATTGAACTATGTGTCTGGTTACAGACATCCTTTTGCACTGGAGATGTTTGAGGGTGGCAGTGTCACACTTGGATATTGTATCTCATACCCCTTGGTGCACAGTTTTCAACCTTATTGTCTCACTTTGGAGTCTTAAGTGTAGCTGTGATAAACAGTTCTGGGTCAGCATCAATCCACTTCAGATTGATGGCATTTACCTTCATGCTCATGCTATACATTTGCACTTTTAGTTCAAGAACATTGATTCTTGCTCTAAGGCTTAGGATCTTGGTGAGAGCTGGCAAGTGACTTAAAAAGCATACCTTTGGATGGGGTGTTGCAGAGGGTTGTGAAACCATAATAAAGATCATATTGTTGGTAGCAGTGGGTGCTGATAAACCTGCCATATGTGACAGGATCAAGACTAGCATGGACTAGAAGGGGAAGAGTTGCCCATAGGTGATAGCTCCAGGATTTGAGTGTTTGGGGACAATGGAACTATTAAGACCTCTGAATTGGCTGACTTGGCTTTTGAAACCTTGGAAACAAAAAAGGGTTCTTATGGAAGCCTTTGGAAAGACTCTCAAAGCCCATGGCCATAGACAAATTATGGTAAAATATTGGACCCAGGATTTCATCTTAAGGATAGAAAAGCTTTTGTACCTTTTGTGGTAAGTTTGTATTGTTAGTTGGGCTTAACTGGAATTGTTTCTCAGGACTTCCTTCTGGATTTTGGGCTAATACTAATCATAATATTCATTTGGGGTGAGCTAGACAGAGGGGCAGAATCACTGATGGTATAAAGTGATGTTCTAGCCCCCACATGCTGTTACTAATCTGCTGTATCATACTGTTGGCATGGAGCATTGGCAAGCCCTGCAGTTTCCCCAGTTCTGTTGGATTACCTCCATTAGCTTCTGGGAATCTAGGGCTAGTGTGTGTAGCTTCTCTACAGGTCACTGACCTCATTGGGGTTAGAGCTGAAGATATCTACAGGTATATGCTTCTGTTTGTTCTTGTGGGTTCCAGCTTATTCTCAGGGTTCTAGTTTACCTTTACTCTTTACCTCTTCTTATCTGCCTTTTTTTCCTAACTACATGCCCTGCTGTCCTTAGCCTTAGCTTCAGATGTGGAGCAAACAGTCTCCACAGAGAACAACTCCCACACTTATGTGAGGCCCAAACCGTATTTAAGTCTCTTATTATATATAATTTACAATAGTTATGCCTTTAAAAAAATCCCTTTAACAGATGTTCAAGGCCAAAAACAGAACCCTAATATGGAAAGAGTAGGACTCTTAGATGTCATTTGGCTCAAGTTGAACACATTGCTAGACAAGAACAGATTATGGTTCTTTGGAGGCTGTGCAAAGATTCTGTTGAATGGAATGCCTCACACATTTTTGTTCTTAAAATTTGCCCCACATCTTTCCTCACTTTCCCTAGAACAGTAATTAGACATAAGTCTCAATATAATTTAAACAGGTGGTAGTGTTCTTTTTCTGGGAGAAAGTGGATCATTCCATTACAGCACCTGGTCTTGTATATGCCAATAGAGTAGAAAGATTATGTTGGGGAAGTGGATCTGGGAGGTAGTGAATAGAGCAGGAATGGCAAGGTAGAAGGGAAATAGGCTGGATAAGGGAGAATGTATTAACCTTAAGGCTATTTATTAACAAAACTCAGAATTAAATAGCCTAGTCACTTGGTTCTAATATACTGCTGGATGATTGCTTGAAGCTTGAACATGAGTTTGACCTACAGTAGGTTAGGTGAGTATGTGAGCTTTTTTTGTGTGTGGTCAGAAGTCTCAGAGAAAAAAGAAAATTGAAGTGGACTTAGTATATGAGATAAGAGAACACACTATAATGACTGTTCATAGGAGAACCCAAAGAAGAAACTTCACCCAGTTAATAAAGAAGTTTTCTGGTGAAGCATACAGCCTGGAATTGCTATTCTGGAACTGGATTTTCATAGGATTCAATAATAATCATAGGAATGATAGTGTTCTTCAGTGGCAGAGACAAGAAGATTATGCAGTGCTTACCATTTGGAGCAGGGTGGCTATGCCTGTTATAACAGGCTGGGGTGACATTCAGGATATACCCTTACAGATATATAGGGAATGGCTAAGTCACGGAAAGATGGGTATTGTTTGACTAGTGTGAATCTGACTTTCATGTCTGAGTAATATGAACCTTCAGTTGGCTTTCACTTGGGTTGTGGTTGCTTCAGGCCTTGTTCATCATTATGCAGCAATCATGGAAGTAACAAGAAACACCCCAGTCTATCGCTTGAGATCTAGGTAACTTCCTTGTCGTCATTATGTACTACCAACTATAACCCCTTGTAAACTTGGGAACAGAAGGTGCAAAAGGATTTTCTGTTCATTACCTCTTAAGCACTACCTCTTACATTATCTTCACATTTCTCCATTGCAGGCTTTGACTTTGTCTTCCCCAGCAGTGTCTGGTCTCAAGCATGCTCCTTGTGTATATCTCCTTTTCTGCTCCAGGATTTTTCCAGTGCCCACTGGCAGGAGATAACAAATGGGATTCAGTGTAAGCATAAAGGGCTGGTAGTGTAGGAAGTTAATGCAACGCCTTTAACAACTTTTATCTAGTAGGGGCAGAATCCACTGGAGAAATGTTTCTTTCCACCTTTGACTATAAAGTTCTCTAAGCATTCCAATCATTCTCCAGAGAGTGCTACCAAGTTTAAGCTCCAGTATCCACAGTAGTGACTATGTCAGCAAGGACCCTTGAATTGGCTTATGTGACATTTTGGTTTCACCCCCCCTCCTTGGTCTTTTACTTCTTTCAGTTAAATTATCTGCAATACAGTGTTCTGATGTTCTTTTTTTTGGGGGGGGGGGGACTCTATTTAGACAGGTACAATTGTCATTTGTGTATGTATGTATGTTTTGTTTGCTTGTCATCCATCCATCCATCCATCCATCCATCCATCCATCCATCCATCCATCCATTCATCCATCCAATTACAGATTAGAAATAAAGAGCTTAGAATGGTGAAAATAATTACCATGCATAGCTTTAATAAGTGGTAGAGCTTGAGTTCTGAACTGAATTCATTTGCACCAAAACAAGGTCTCCTTGATTAAACCTCTTCCTCACCTTTGAAGATGAAATTGATAGGCTTTCATTAGCTTGTTCCAAGTTCTCAGTGGCCTTGTCCTGTTGCCTGTGGGTTGGACTGGTTGGTTATAGTTCACCAGTCTAAATTGTGCTAGTCACATGCTCATGGCTTTGCTAACTGATCACTTCCGTCCTTTCCCTGTGCTGCTTCATTGTGGGGTGCACCCCCACCGTCTATTTGGAACATGTCTGTGTACTTCTGTTTCTTTTCCGAGTTCACTCAATCCTGTTTTATTTGTTCCTTTTTGGTTGTTTGCCTCTTTCTGTTCTTGGTTTTTATATTTCTTCCTCAGGATTTTTTTTTTTTTCATATCCTAACTGGTTGGTTGAAGATTTTAAATTCAGTTTAGAGTGTTTTATATTCCTGTTTCCTTCAGCTGTGTGTATTTCTTTGTTGTTGATAAAGGAGGGATTCCTGGCAGACTGGTGGGATTGTTATGTCTTATTTCTCTTCGATTTCTGTTGGATCCTGATTTTTTTTTTCCTGTGCTTTTCTTTCATTACTGTGTAGCCAAGGATATGTACTCCTCTATCTGATTTACTGTCAGAAACTGCTTCTCCAAGACCGACCCCCTTTCCTATCTGGTGTTTAAATCACCAATTCTGACCTGTTGTCAGTATGTTGGTATACCATTGGACTCTTCTGGGCGTGATTTTGTCTTGTTTTGTCTAAGTTTTTGGTGCCCCTCTGTTCATTCTCAGTGTTGCATAAGCCTTTTTCTTCCTATCCCCAAACCAGACTTCCCATGGAAGGGAACTTGGCTGGAATTTGACTGGTTTTTCCATGACAAACAATTTGGAGATTGTGGTGTTCTCTGTATTGCTGAAGGTATGGGTCATGCATACTTTTGTTTACTTTCTTTGTTATATATATGGATAGATAATGGAATTTGGATTTAGGCAGTATTAGTTACCCTGAAACCTAGAAATTCCTTTGTACTTCTAAGGCTCTGGTTAAAGCCCTACCTTGTCTTCTTTGAGCCCTTACCTGCTAAATGACTTAGAACAGAATAGACAAGTAATGTATGCTACCTCCATCAGACATGAATAATATGAATATTTTGGATCAGATTGATCTTCAATTTTAAAAGAGGTGTAGGTAGAAAAGTTGAATAATGATCAGATTTTTAGTATCATTATAACACTTAAGGTCTAAGGTAGTGGTTCTCAACCTTCCTAATGCTGTGATTCTTTAATATAGTTCCTCGTGTTGTGGTGACACCCCAACAATAAAATTATTGTCATTGCTACTTCATGACTATAATTTTACTACTGTTATGAATTGTAATGTAAATATCTGTATTTTCCAGTGGTCTTAGGTGGTCCCAAAGAGGTCATGACACAGGTTGAGAACCACTAGGCTAAGGTACTAAGATCACCACTTTCTTCTACATAGTTTATAATGTTAATTTTTAAAATTTGAAGTGTCTTATATCCTTTCTTTCTCTAATATTGTTAAATAGTTAATGTGGAATCTGAAATAATTTTCTTATACAGTATCTGTGAAAAGGCTCCTGTAAAAATACTATTTTTAAATAAAGAATTTCAATATATAAATGATCTAATATCTTTTTGTTATATGAAATGTATCCTGTCAAATGGCTAAAAAAATCTCATAACTTTGTGAAAAAGAGCTAATTTGGGTTCTTTTCCTTCTTCTTTTTGACTGGGTGTTGAACTCAGGGCCTTAAACAAACAGGGGAAGCTCCCTATTACTGAGCTACTGCTCCTGTGTGTTAAACTTGGGTTCTTAAATGTACAGTACTTGATTTTCCAAATTGGTTTTGAATGTGAGTATGGCAGAATACCATTATGTGCTTAGAAAATGTGCTTTTTAGGGCCTAGAAAAATATGGTCTATGATTTGGGTTTTTTTTATTGGTAACTGGTTTTGAATTGAAAGGTTCAGTGATAAGGTTATGTATCTTTAGAAAACTGAGTATATGAAAATTCAGATTCTTTGCATGTTAATGTTTCTAGTGATAGAAATTTGTTTTTTTTTATTAAAATTTTCATGGCAATTTAAAAATTTGACTCTTTTTCCTCAGATCAACAGATCCACTTAATCCATTTGTTTTTTATAACATTCTATCTATCTTATATTGTTGCCATGAGTATTGGACAAAAAATCAGGTAAGGTTTGGGGAGCTTAAGTAAAGGTCTGTGTATAACTCTGATAGTTCCCAGAGTTCTCAAAAGAACTGACTTCCTTCAGCAATCCCTATAGAAAAATACTGTTATAAATAGCAGACATTAGTGTTGGACCTCATTGATCTGCTGATGAATAAATAAGAAGGAGAATGTGTAGCTATAGTTTTCCTGCCTGGCCCACAGTCAGGACAAATCTCTGTCACCTGCCAGTCCCACAGCCGCTCAGACCCGACCAAGTAAACACAGAGACTTATATTGTTACAAACTGTATGGCCGTGGCAGGCTTCTTGCTAACTGTTCTTACAACTTAAATTAATCCATTTCCATTAATCTGTACCTTGCTACATGGCTCGTGGCTTACCGGCATCTTCACATGCTGTTTGTCATCATGGCGGCTGGCATTGTCTCTCTGTCTCAGCCTTCCACTTCCCAGCTTTATTCTCCTCCTTATCCCGCCTATACTTCCTGCCTAGCCAATGGCCAATCAGTGTTTTATTTATTGACTAATTAGCAACACATTTGCCATACAGAACATCCCACAGCAAGAATGGCTCTAACATGAACTGGTTCACAAATAGATTTCTTAGTTTCCTGTATTCTGAAATTAAGTAAAAGGAAAGGAAGTGGGATGGATAGTTGTCCTAAGATACATTGATTCATTTTTTCTTTTCACTGAAAGATAGTTTTATTTCTGTTTATATAACTTTAACTTCACCATTGTATATGAATTTCTGCATTTATCCTCTTCAGAAAAAGTAAGCATTATGAAATTATATGCATGAAGCAATTTCTTTGTTCATGGTTTAGTTCTAGTTGGACATTCTCTCTGATTGACCCTGCTGTGTTTAGCATTGTCATCTCTTAAGTCATTTTAAGTTGTGAGTCTTTATTATCACTTGGCTGTAATTTCTGTTGGTAGTTGTGTTATTCAGGCAAGTGCTTTGCCTATGTAGTCTCATGGAACTTGTGGTAAATACGCCTATTACCTCTGTGTTTCAGAAGAGGAAACTAAGCATAAGGGCTTGTTCACACATCTTGTAAGTGGCTAAAGTGGGTGTGAATCCAGAACTCTGGACTTCAGAAATCATGTTCTGGTGTTTTTTCCATGACCATTTTTTTTTGTTGTTGTTTTGCCTGAGAACAACATAATTTTATTTATTATCTGCCTGTTTCTTAGTTTATCCATTTTCAGATGGTAGTAGTATATGATCAGTGGTATTGGGAATAAGAGAAGTAAACCAAGGAATATATTTATTTTTAGGGATTATTTATCTTTTCAATTCAGATTCAATTCAACTTTATTTTGAGATAGGGTCTTGTCATGTAGCCTAGGCTGGCCTTGAACTTTCAGTGCTAGGATCTCAGGTGTGTCACCATGCCTAGTTGGTCAGTCAGTCAGTCTGTCTCTGTCTCCGTCTCCGTCTGTCTTCCCCCAACCCCTTTTCAGGTTAGACAGCAAAAGAGATGAATTGTTGTACATGTGTTGTCCTTTGCCACAAGTGAGAACAGACCTAGTCCGGGATGCTGTAGGTCTCGGGTAGAGGTTCAACAGGGGCTATTTTGGTTGTAATCAAAGAAGTCTCTCAGTATCATAGGGATCAGATACTAGTGAAGTTCCACATGCATTGAGATAAATTTTTGAGAGTAGAATAAACGCTATATCCTTTGTAGAAACTCTTGCACCCCAAAGGTCTCAGAAGAAAGGTGAGACAGGGTTCCAGGTAAACTAGCTGTGCAACTATGGAGGCTGCAGGAGCAGAATTGAGAAATGGTGGCATCTAAGGACACTGGTTCAAATTGCTGCTCTCTAATTTTTTAAAGTGTGTGTGTGTGTGTGTGTGTGTGTGTGTGTGTGTGTTCATGCCATAGTACACATACAACAGTTAGAGGACAACTTGCAAGAGTTGGTTCTCTTCTTTTCCCTTTTAGGTCCTGAGAGTCAAATTCATGTTGTCAGCTTAGCTACAAGTGCTTTTGCTCACTGAACTGTCTCACCAGTCTGAACTGGTAGAAACCTTTTCTATTCAGAACCCCAGGCACAAAGTGATTAGAAATAGAAAAAAAAAAGTGATTGTAGTAATAAAACAGAAAATACAAATCAAAACATGTTTCTACACTGCAAAAAAAATCAGTAACATAAAATATTCTGAATAAACTGAATAAATATCCTTAGGCTTCAAGGATTAAGTGATATAGAAAAAACAAAAACAAGTTAAGAATGAAATACATTTACAAAAAAGAGAAAATACAGTGAGAGTAAGCTGGATTCTGGAAAAGGATGAAGGAACAGACAAATAATGACTATATTTATATGGTCTGCGGAAGATCAGATAATAGATTACAATACAGTTTTAGTACAGGCATTGAAAAAGCAAAGGGATGTTTCTTTTTAAAAATATGAGATACAGAAAAATTTTTTTCAAAGAAAAAGTGATTTAATTGTATAAAAGCAAAGCCTATATAACATAATTACAGCAGGAAGAATAAGTAAATATCCAAGGAAATAATCCCAGGAATTGAAGAAGACTTAGTTATAGGAAGGAGTATAAAACATGACTCCTCAATTGCTTAAGTCTTCTCTTCTTTACCTGCCACTGTGTCCTGTAGTTACTGGGTGTTGGAAAGACAGCTTATTTGATGCAGAGTGGCCTGGAGATGCCATGACAGGCTAGGCTTTTGTAACATCTAGAAACATGAGAATTATTGGTATACTTCACATGCTGTTGCTTCAATGTGATATTTGGGTTTCATCATTCAGTTAGATCATGACTTGTACTCATCATTCTTCTTTGTTCTGGATAAGTAGGCCATATACTTATTTGTTCATTGGAGCCACTGTTCAAGTTTAATATAAGATAATTTCATACCCAAATAGTTTCCTATATGAGGAAATTGTAAGCAAATTCTCCATAGAACAGTATTGGCTGCTAAGCTTGGAAGGAGTGGAAGAGTTGGAATACCATTGTTTTCTACTCATTAGGCTAAAGATTGACTTGGGTGAGAATCATCAATGAATACCAAATCTAGGTCAGTGAGTTTTGGTGATGAACAAGGTACTTTAATGGTCTTAAGTGTCTCCACACAGCTTGCTTATTATATGGGAAAAATGAGTACCAACATAGTGGAGAGCCTGGATAGCATCTAGCCTGGGTGATCAAAGCTAATATCAGACAGCCTGACATCAGATGCTGCTGGCTGTGATGCACAGAGAAGCATATTATCTAAGTACTGTTCACTTGTAAGAGTGATGAGAAAATGTCAGACAGAAAATTTTAGACAAGCCAAAACCAGGCCACTATTCTTCAAAAAGTTAGTCATAGAAAACAAAATTTGAAAACCCATGCCAGGTTAAATAATACAAAAGGAACATGACAAAATAAATGAATTGTGTAACTTCTTACTTGAAAATGCTGTAGAGGGCTTATAGACAGTTCATGACTCACAGTAGTTTACATTGATTTGTGTTTATGATGATGTGAAGGCAACTAATGTTCATACTGTGAATTTTTTATTTCAGTCTCTTCCCTGGATAGTGATGCATGAGTCAGTCCTCTCTTCTGATGCTAGGTAGCAGCTGAGAGTCCTAACTCCTAGTAGGATCACAGTCAGTCCTGTGTCCATGAGGGGAATCCTTTGAGTTTCTGCCATGTGCTGTATTATTAAGGTAGGATGTAAAGCAGAGTGTGTATTCAAGGTACCTTTTGACTTTCGATATTGTCACTATAAGACAGATTTATCAAGAATATAAGCCTGGTGCAAGTCAGGAAGTATCAATATAGTGTAGATACCACCCTAATAAAAACTTTGCTTTTGTTATGAATTATAACAGGGATAGTGTCCTTCTAAAAACTATGATAACCCCACGTTCTTCATGCCAGCTATTCTTGTGTGCTCATTCTGTCTTTGCTGTTGTGTCCTAGTTAGATGAGACTTGCCATCCCCCTTTCCATTGACAAGTAGACTCAATTTTCTTAGTGCAGGGGGACTGTGAAAGCATAGTGCCTTCCGTATCTGCCAGGGTTTCCCTCAGTTTCTCTGAACCCTTGGAGCCATTCCTCACCACTTCTTTTCTGCACTACCCTGATTATTTAACCAGTAGGAAAAAAAATCATATTTCAGATAAAGTAGACTTCAGCGAAGATGTCTGAAGAAAGGCAGAGGTGTAGGGCACCAAGCCACAACAGCTGTTCTGGCAAGAGCAGCAGAAAGAAACAGCATTTGCAGCTTTCTGCATCATCTAGCTTGAAGGAAGGGGTTGTTATCTCACCTTTCCCCTGGCTTCACATCATTTTTTTTATTTGACTTTTCTCCTTTCCTCTCCACCTTCCTGTTAGTCAAACTCAGCAAATCTGTATTCTTGTTTTCCTCTGCTGCTTCAAATCTCAGCCTCAGCTAATGTCCACACTACTGGTGCTCCCTGCCATTGGAAAGGCCAGTGCACTTCCCTTTATATAAGGAATTCTAGTGCCTTCTGCTGTAATGTTTTCCTTTCTTGGCTGTGTCTTGGTTTCATGTAGTCATTGTACTCTGTATGTAATTTTATACAGACTACTAATTGAGCAGACATTTTGAATATATACTTGTATCTGGTGTTGTACTAAGCACACAGAACCAGAGCAGATCCCCCCTGAGCTTAGGCACCACTGGGTCCATAGGAGACACTTGGGCAAATGATCAGGTCTAAAGTGCACACATGAGGAAAGTCTCAAGTAAACAATATTCATGAGCACAAGAAAGCACTTGAAGGTTTGGTGATTTCAGGCAGCTGAGGAACGGGGGTGGGAATGAGGGATGGGCATTGGAGTAGGAAAAAAACCCCAAAAGTCAGAAGAGACATAGTAAATCACAAGGACAACAGAGAAGATGGAAAGACTGGGAATGTATGCTAAGTGCAGACTCAGGTTATGGAGAGCAAGGGGCAAGCAAGCACAGGACAACACCAGGAAGGAACCAGCTTGGGAGAGAATGTGTGTGAGTCTGGAAGACTTTAAGTAGAAGAATAAGATGGTTGTACCTTAGAAAGCAGCTACAGTGTGGAAGATCAGCTAGAAAGAACTAAGGTGGAAGACAGCACACTTCGTGCTGATCTGTACAACAGTAAATGCTCAAATGACAAGGCTACATCAAGTTCCTGAAAGAAGGGAAAGAGAAGAAAAAGTAAATTCCTTAACTGTGTTACTTACCAATTCTGCACACGAAGAAAACATTGGGAATTACTAACATTCCTGGCTTCTGATTAGCTTCACTAATTCAGTTCATTAAGGCTGTCAGTGATAATCCTTAAGTGATCCTGAGATCTTATAAAATACTAGGGATTAAAAATACTTCATTTAAGCCGGGCGGTGGTGGCGCACGCCTTTAATCCCAGCACTTGGGAGGCAGAGCCAGGCGGATCTCTGTGAGTTCGAGGCCAGCCTGGGCTACCAAGTGAGTGCCAGGAGAGGCGCAAAGCTACACAGAGAAACCCTGTCTCGAAAAACCAAAAAAAAAACAAAAAAAAAACAAAAAACTTCATTTATTAAAGTATTTTTTAGGTTGCAAGTTTTTGTGGCTTTGCTTTAGTAGCATGATTTAATAGCACATCATTTATTTACAACTTTATACATATGTTTAGATTTAGTGAACATAAACTCTACAAGCTTAGAAAGATGTGAAATGTATGTAGCATTTCAAAATAAAGATGGCCCATCAGCAGCAAATCATGTACTGTAATGAAATTATTTGATACGTTGTACCTATTTTAAGATACAACTTTAGTTACTGCATTTCCTGGCTATGTAATGTGACTGAACTTTAATACTTACAAAATTATTTTTAAAAAGATAATTTAGGGAATAATACAGCAAATCAAAAGGAGTGTGTAGAGATTTTCAAGAGCCTTAGTTTTAAAACTGCATTCTGTTGTTAGCTCATAAATTATTAACCATTTGGTATGAGGATAACAGACAGTCATGCCTCAAATCTTAATCTAAAATAGATATAGAACAGGTCTGCCCTATTTTCATAAGATAAAAGGTAGATTATTGAATCTATTTTTAAAAAGGAACTATGTAGAACGAATCTTAAAGAGTCTTATTAATAAAATCAAACCTGAGGCCAGTTATTGGGGTGAATGCGGGAAGATCAGAGAGACAGAACAAGCCACAGCTACCTCACCTCGCCAGTTCCTCAGCTGATCCTGTTTCCTCAGACAAACCTCTGAGTCCTCATCCAGAATGAACCTCAGCTGAACTGCTGCTCCAAAGCCTGAAATCTTAACCAGCCAAATGCTTCTAGTTTCTGGTCTTCACGCCTTATATATCTTTCTGTTTTTTGCCATCACTCCCTGGGATTAAAGGCTCACTTCTTGGGATTAAAGGCGTGTGTCACCATGCCTGGCTGTTTCCAATGTGGCCTTGAATTCACAGAGATCCAGAGGGATTTCTGCCTCTGGAATGCTAGGATTAAAGGCATGTGCTACCACTGCCTATCCTCTATGTTTAATATTCTCTGACCCCAGATAAATTTATTAGGGTGCACAATATTTTGGGGAACACAATACCACCACAAAACTACTTGTTTTAAATAGGATAAGAAATGAAATTTTTTGTCTGAATTTGTCAAATGTTAATGGACTGGACATTGTTAATGTATATAATGGAGTTTTTTGTCTGACTGTCAAATGTGAATGGACTAGACATTGTTAATGTAATTCTTGACTATATATATTATATATACTTATTTATATACTTTTTCTTATATTTGTTATAACTTTTTTTTACTTTAAACAAAAAGGGGAAAATGTGGTTGATATATTGTGCACCCCAATAAACTTACCTGGAGGTCAAAGAACAGAACAGCCACTAGATTAAACATAGATTTAGGCAGTGGTAGCACACGCCTTTAATCCTAGCATTCGGGAGGCAGAGATCCGTCTGGATATCTGAGTTCAAAGCTACACTGGAAGCAGCCAGGCATGGTGACACACCCCTTTAATCCCAGCAAGTGATGGCAGGAAGCGGAAAGATATATAAGGCATGAGGACCAGGAACTAGAGCTTTTTTTAAGCTTTTAGCTTTTAGCAGTAGTTCAGCTGAGATCCATTTGGATGAGTATTCTGAGGAAACAAGATCAGCTGAGGAGTTGGCAAGGTGAGGTTGGATGTGGCTTGTTCTGTTTCTCTGATCATTCAGCGTTCACCCCAATACCTGGCTCCAGGTTTGTTTTTACTAATAAGACCTTTTAAGATTCATGCTACACTATTTACACTCAATACAGAATTTCTTTTTAAATTCAGATTTTCATTTACAACAGAAGTTATACTTTAATATTTTGGCAAGTAAAAACTAGCTTTTTTAAAAAAAAAAACAAATGATAAATTCATTCAAATAAGGCATGTATTCCAGCTTCTAAAATGCTACCAAAATTATTTTTATGTCTTTTGATATATTTTGAATTCTTTCATGCAAGATATAAGTTTTTAACAGTCTCAAGTAATGTTCCCCAGGATCAGATTTCAGTTTGAATATTTGAAAGTGTAGCAGCTCTTTGTTCCTTTTTAGTTATAACCTCATGTTTCCATTCCAATTCTGTTGTCACCTCTGCACTCAATTCTATTGTGAGAAAATACTTTATCAACACCCTTCCCTTTTGCTATTTTCCAGACTACATGCTGGTAATAGCGCCAATTTGATTTCTATTGGCACTAAATGTAGCAACCTGAATCACATGTTAATTTGAAATAATTTGTGCTTACAGCTCTAAAACTTTGAAAGGGCTACTGACAGCTCATTTATTAACAATAATCCTACTTTAAAATGTTAATTTTAACTCACAGCAAATTATATAATCCAATGCTGTGAAAACCAGGGCCAAAAGAAACTAGATGTATAATATGTACCCTCCTTTTTACCTTAGTTTTACTGTCAACTAAATCTATGTTCTAACTTCAAAGAAAAAAGTCAAGTAGTGCTAGGGAGGAACTTAGAATTGGTAAAAAGCTATAGGCATAGGCACCCCCATTTTCCTATTTCAGATTCAGTATGAACCCTAAAACCACTTAAGCAGTGCTTGTAATTTTCTTACAAGATGTTAGCACAGTGCTGCCCTGCATTAAGTTACAGGTCTTTGTGTTTGTAAATACAGGTATAGTATACAATGGTCAATGAAAAAAAATGATCTTAAAAGAACTAAATTCCAAAGATGCAAAAGTAGCTCGATAAATTGCACATTTATATTGCATATTAATTTATAATAGAAAAGAATCATGTATTTATTCACCTTTATTTATTTGCTTGTTGGTGTTTTGAGACAATGCCTCAAATAGTCCAGACTGTTCTTAAAGCTGACATTGGCCTTGAACTCCAACTTCTCCTGGAGTTCTTCTCCAAGTGCTGAAATTACAAGCATGTAACACCATGTCCAACTGTTTCCCCCAATTTTTAACATTGTATCATGTTTGTCTTTCCTTATTTATATACACAGATTAATATTTAATACTATATTACTTTTTGGATCTAGAATACCCAGATAGTGGTCAAGCACTACTCTGGGTATGTCTTTGAGACTTGTTAGGTGAGAGTAACACTTAAATTGATAGGCTTCACAAAGGGAAAGCTGCATTCTGTTATGAAATGGGAGTTGTATATTGAGCCAAGCAGGTTTTGAAGGTAAAGTTACATGAAGTGGCCTAAACGTCCATATTTCTCATTCCTGCTATACTGCTCCCTGCCTATACCTGTGGTCTTATGGAGAGTCCCTTATGGTTAGTTGACAGAGGAATAGAAAACTTAGGTATGGCTTGTAATGTTTTTGCATGAGACAAGGTACCACATCAGACTGGGCATTTGCAGCTTTACCATTTCTTTCCAAGACATCCCTTGGGAGCAGTAGTGAAGGGGACTCTTAGAAGTGGGGGACTCTTGAGCAGTGTAAATGGATGTTTATTTGCTCAGAGGGAGTAATGATCAGACGGGTGATGCTACACTAACTTGTGGACTATATAGCCGTTATTCTGGCTAGTTAGTCAGGTTAGATGGAACACCATTAGAAAATGGTTAGAACTTCCTCCTCCTCCTCCTCCTCCTCCTCCTCCTCCTCCTCTTCTTTTTTTTTTTTTTTTAAACAGATCCTGCCTCAAGTTTATTTGTAAAAACAGCATGGGGTCCTGATCATCTGCAAATAGTGTGTAGGTGTGTCACACCAGTCCATCTGTCTGGCAGACAGAAACCTTTTCTATGGGGCCTTCACAGGGGCCTGGGCACCTTTGGGAGCCTGAGCTGGAGCTGAGGCCTCTGCCTTGGTTTGAGCCTTGGGCTTTGGTTGGCAGAGCCTATAACCCTTGGCCATGTAGCTTCTAATCCGCTTCCTGAGCTTGGGGTGAGCGATGAAAGCAAGACGACTGAGCTTGTGGCTGGGGCCCTTTGGCATCTTGGGCTTAACCGCCTTGGCCTTCACAAGGGCCTTGATGGTTGTTGGCCTGCATCTTCTTCAGGCCTTTCTTGGTGTGCTTCTTGGCAAAGCACATGTTCCTCAGGAACTTGGGGTCCACCTCCTCAAGAGATTCCTATCTTTGTGATCATTTCTTGATACCATTTCTGTGCCATTTTCGGGATTGGTTGTGTGTGGTGTGGTTCTTGGGCTTGGCCATGTTGGAACAGTAACCAGTGGCTCCCAAAGTGCCAGGGACCTTGGTTAGAACTTTTTAAATGAGAAAAACCATGATGATATTTGTGTCATGTATCAGTGCCCACCAAAAATTTGATCTGAACAGAAAAGGATATAATAATCAGGAGTACAATAATGTGCTCTTTAGACACTAATTAGCTCTTTGTCTTGTCTCTCTGTAGTGGCTCAAGAGACTAATGAACAAAATGGCTATGACAAAAAAGGATGGAGATCATACATGGGCTCTGGATTTTTACTCATGGAGGCCAATCTGGCTACAGCTGATGCCAAGTATGCAATCTGCTTACAGCAGAGACTAACACTGAAGCCTAATATAGCAACATTATTCAGAGTGATAAGGAACTATCTAGTGGCAGTTTGACAACATTGAACTGCTTGTATCATGGAAGAGTCCGCATTTGTTCTTACTGTATTCTAGTTTCATTTTCATTGTGTTGACAGAAAGCCACTTAAGGGAGAAAGGGGTTTATTTCTGTGTACAGTTCAGAGTTACAGTCTGTCATTGTGGGGAAGTCAAGTTAGGAACTTGAAACAGCTAATCCTATCACATCTGGTCTAGAGCAGAGAGAAGTGAATGCATGCCCAGCTCACTGGCTTTCTTCTGCTCATTTGGATATCTCCATTTGTAGATATTTCGGGACCCCTGCCTAGGGACTGCTCAAGAATCCTTCTATTAAGAATCCTAAAAAAAGAAAAAAAATCACCCTGAGTTAGGATGTCTCAGTCTTCACTCATTTGTCCCATCCTGCTGCCTTTGACTTCATCATCACCCTGAGTTAGGATGTCTCAGTCTTCACTCATTTGTCCCATCCTGCTGCCTTTGACTTCATCAGCACTTCTCTTTTATTGATGTTCTCTATTTTTGCTTAGGTTCAGGTGGTAGCTAGTTTTGTAACTGGTTTGTTTTTTGTTTGTTTTGTTTTGTTTCTGTCTCTTTCTTCTTGCCTCATAACTCCAGGTAATGATCATGGTTTTGTGTGTGTGGTGTGTGTGTGTGTGTGTGTGTGTGTGTGTGTGTGTGTGTGTGTGTGTGTTCTTGTCTTTTAAAGGTTTCTCTTATATTTAAGTTTTAGCCATAGCCCTGTCTTTACAACTTTGTTCAGATGTTTGCATAGACTTTAGTTCCTCATCTAGAACAAACACAATGGCCCTTTGAGATGTTCTGCCATCATTTTAGAACCAATATTGAAACTCCAGGACTTCCTTTTTTATTCCTTGTTCTGCCAGTAACACTGCCATTCGAATACAAGACTTCTATTTCTTGTACTTTGCTGTGGGACCATGTAAATCTTTTGGGCTATAACAAATAGCTTAATTAGTCATTTGTAGACAGTATAACAATATAAATTTGTTTCTTACACTTCCAGAAGTCCAAGGTAGAATAGGTGTCTAGTAAGAGCGCTATATCGTAGGTAGCCACTCCTGCTATGTCCTTATATATGTTCTTTCAAGCTCTTGTATAAGGATAATTATCTCACTTATGAGGGTAGAGCCCTAATCACTTCTCGAGAGAACCATCACATTTGGGATTAGCTTTCCACATTAAGTTTTTCAAAGGGATACAAATATTCAGCCCATAGCAGAAGCCAGTAGAGGAAAACGGATGATCAAGTAACTCTGTAGAAGAATATCAAGTCCCTTAGGTGTATGCCAAGGAGTGGGATAGCTGGGTTATGTTAGATGCTCTTCTAGCGTTTTTGAGACCTCTCCACACTGATTTCCATTGTGGCTGTACCTGTTTGCGGTCCCACCACAGGATTTCAGTGAATCTTTGGAAGTGGTGATCACATGTTTGCTTTTTGTAGTCTTATTATCTAAGGCAGGTGTTGTGTTGGAACTGAACACTACAGTGATTCTTGGATTCAGTCTTTCCTCTTCTTTCTAGTTTGTATTCAGGCCAGACTCTTACTTGACTATCTATAGTTTATTTCAGTAACCTCACCATCGTTCAGCATTGAGTTTTTCTTTGCTTCTAGCTCCACAGTATACTATTGCCAGAGTAATTTTTTCTCAAGCATATTTGCATCATGTTAAAAGCTATTGTTACTTACAGATTTAATTAAAACCAATTAGTTGGACTTTCTAGGTATTGAATCAGCTAGTCTCAGGTGCCCTTTTTTATATTATAAAAGTTTCCATATAATATAGCTAATTAAAACAGCCCTCATCATCATCTATTAGGGAAATAATTACTTCTGCCTAGGTACTTTATTCTGGTATCTTTCTCACCTATAATTCCTCAGCCTTTCCCCAACCTCTTTTGTGGTGCAGAGGGTTGAATCCAGGACCTCAGTGCATGTTAAACAAATAGTCTACCACTGAACTGTACCCCTTCAGACCCACCCCTACCCACTAGGAATTTGTGAACTTTCCTAAAATGAGTAGATGAAGGCCATTGTGGTTGATATATTGTGCACCCCAATAAACTTATCTGGGGGTCAGAGAACAGAACAGCCACTATGTTCAACATAGAGATTAGGCAATAGTAGCACATGCCTTCAATCCTAGCATTCCAGAGGCAGAGAGTGAGTTCAAGGCCATACTGGAAACAGCTAGGCATGGTGACACACACCTTTAATCACAGCACTTGAGATCTCATGTCTTGCTTGGGAAAGACACATGCCTTTAATCCCAGGAAGTGATGTCAGGAAGCAGAAAGGTATATAAGGCTGAGGACCAGGAACTAGAGGCTTTTTAGGCTTTTAAGCTTTTAGGCTTTTAGCAGCAATTCAGCTGAGATCCATTGGGATGAGGACTCAGAGGCTTCCAGTCTGAGGAAACAGGATCGGCTGAGAAGTTGGCAAGGTGAGGTTAGCTGTGCCTTGTTCTACTTCTCTGATCTTTTCAGCATTCACCCCAATATCTGCCTCCTGAGTGTTTTTATTAATAAAACCTTTTAAGATTTGTGTTACAGGCCATATATTGTCAGTGTTGACAAATAATGTCAACTTTCTGACCAGTTTTATGTGATAATAATACTCTACATGTCATAGAGTCTATTAGCATATTAATTTATAATTCTCATATAGTTATGCAAATTTAATAAGGATTAACTCATTAAATTGAGTACCTCAGTCATATAGCATGAAACATTTGAAATGACTTCAGAAACATTATTCTTATTTCTACTTTAATTTGAATTAGCAAAAGCACATTTAAAAAAGTTAAGCCTCTTCTTAGCTTTAACATAAGTGAATGTAATCAAATGGAAGTAATCAAATGATTTTAGCACATTTGATTACATGTGCTTAACAGAAACTGTGGCAACAGAATGAAAAATGTATTTTTACTGATTGTTTTTCTCCATGAGAGTGGGTAGTTCTGAATTAAATGTTTACAGCTTAAGAAAAAGATTATAGGTAATTGGGGGGTAGGAGGAGAGAGGACGGGGGAATCTGTGGCTGATATGTGAAATTAAGTTAATTATAAAATAAAAATATTAAAGAAGATTATAGGTAATATGTATTGTAAATTATATTTGATAATTGAAATGTCTACAAAGTTGGATTAAGAAATTATTCATCAGTCATAGATTTGTGGCTGAAATATGTCGTGAAGAATATGGTAAAAATCAGTGATAGTTATTTTTGGGGTATAGGGTTATGACATATTTTAAAGATCTACTTAATTTTTTTAACTTTTAGATTTATTTTTGTGTATTAGCGTTTGTTTGTGTGTGTGTATGCCATGTGCCTGAGGAGACCAGAGAAGAGTGTCAGATCTCCTGGAGCTGGAGTTAATGGGTGGTTGTGAGCTCCCAACCACTGGTTATAGGTGCTGGGAACCAAACTCTGGTCCTCTTTAAAAGCAGTGCATGTTCTTTACTGCTGAGCCATCTCTCAGCCTTCAAGGTCTACTTTAGACCTACCTAATGTTACCTGTGGTTTTTTTTTTTTTTGTTTTTTGTTTGTTTGTTTGTTGGTTAAACATTGATCGTGGATAATTTTACAATAAAAATTATTTAAATATGGGGAGAAAAATTTTAAGAATTAGTGTTTTTTAAATTACATCAATTCTGATCTTATAACTATCAAGATGCTATTGGAGATAGCAAGTTCGGTTAGTCATGGGGAACTGACCTTGTGTAGTTGGTAGGAATTTCAAAGGTACATACCAGCCTTGATGAAAAATAATGTGGAAATTCCTCAAAAAATTAAAAATAGAATTACCATTAGCACGTCCACTTCCTCTAAGATTTTAGTCTGTGTAAGAATTAAAAGCAGTCTCCATATACATAGCTAAAAATATAAAAGTAACACACACGTTCATTGACAGATGAATTGTTTTTGGTTTCTTTTAGGGGGCCCTGCCACCCAGCTCCCAAATAAATCAGACACAGAGGCTTATTCTTAATTATAAATGTTTGGCCTTAGCTTGGCTTGTTTCTTGCCAACTTTCCTTAATGTATCCTGTCTGCCTTTTGCCTCTGGATTTTCCTTTTCTTTCTTCTGTAAATCTTACTCTTATTCTGTGCTTGCTGTGTAGCTGTGTGGCTGGCCTCTGGAGTCCTCCTCCTTCTCTGGCTACTTCTTCTTTCCCAGATTTCTCCTTCTATATATTTTCTCTGTCTGCCAGCCCCACCTATCCTTTCTCCTGCCTTGCTTTTGGCTGTTCAGTTCTTTATTAAACTATCAACTGTTCAGTTCTTTATTAAACTATCAGATGTTTTAGACAGGCAAAGTAACACAGCTTCACAGAGTTAAACAAATGCAACATAAACAAAAGTAACACACCTTAAAATAATATTCTACAACATTTCCCCCTTTTTGTCTAAATAAAAATGAAAAGTTTTAACTTTAACATAGTAAAACTATATACAACAAAAACAGTTATCAAGTAAGAATTTACAATATTCTGTCCATTTGTAGTTATCATATTCAGAGAAAATAATGTATTATCTATCTTATCTTAGTGAATCCAAAGTTTTACACCTAACTTACTTTCTATCATAACTGAGGAAAACTACAACTATAACTATCTAGTCTTCAACTCCATCAAAGAACCAGAAGAATGTAATATTATCTAACAACAGAGACATCTGCCTGGACAGTGAACCAAAGTTCCTCTGCAACATTGGGCATCCATCTTCATCCTACAGGCCTGGCAGACTCTTTTATAAAGCAGGAATTTTGAAGGACTGTCCTGCCTTGTTGGCAGAGTTCAGCAGTCACTTTCCTGTGTATCCTGCAGAATATCTGGCAGACTCTTCTGTGAAGCAGGAATTTGGAAGTACTGTTATGCCTTGTTTTGGCAAAGTTCAATAGTCTTTTTCCAGTGTGTCCTGCATGTCCAGTCTGCACAGCACATTGTCAGCAGTCAAAGGCAAGAACAGTTTCTTTGCCCAGTGGCTAACCTTACTACAATGAAAGCCAACTCCATAAAGAGTTTCTTCAATGCCCATCATTTTCTCTGAAGTAAATTGGTGCCGCCAGGAGCAGATGTGTCTCATTGTCTTGAAAAATTTTTAACCAAACATTTTAAATGCCATAATCTATAGGTCTTTGAAGTATTTGAAAACCATTTATCTATCTAAATATATCTCTATATGATCTGGAAAGCATACCTGACTTATTTATAATATTGATTGTTATAAATGACTAACCACTAACCTGTTTCCTGATTATCCTACATAGTTTATAAAAACAGCTTTCAAAAACTGGAATTTTACCTTATATTTTTAAATAAACTTCATAGGTACAATACCTTAAACAAGAATAGAAACATATATACAATATGTTGTAACAAAAATAATCTTACATTTTTATTGATATACAAAAATCCTTTAAACAAGAGTAGAAACATCTATACAGTGTAATAAAAATAACTTTAAATTTGTATCAATATACTATCTTCCCCTAAATGATAACAGATATCTAATAATCAAAAGCCTCCCACACCCCTCTTGGGAATGTGGACATTGTGTTCTCCAAACTGCTTCCTGCTGTCTGTGGATGAAGTATCTTTAGGGTCCCAGAGAGAAAATTTCAGATAATGGCCAAGTCCTGGGAAGACCAGCAGTAATCTTTGCTGATAGATATCACCTTTCAAGATTCAGGAGGTCTCACCTGATCAAACCTGATCCATATTAACCCTGAAGGAATCCATAGCCTCTTATCTCCTGTGGGAACAAAACTCCAAAGTATTTTTTATTTCCATTTGACAAATATATTTTTTGACTTTTTAAAAGTTAAGGCATTCCTAAAGTGTATAGGTGGATTTATTTCAACAGTCCCTCTTTCAATTCCAGGTCTCTTTGCAGCTGTCCTTTGCTCAGCAACATTCAAAAAATTCAAAATCAGCACAATAACGTACAGGATCTAGACTCCCTGTGTATTTCCCATCTTACGTGGCTTTTTCTCTTATATTACTTTTTCTCTCTCTTTAAAGACTTTATTATTATTTTTAAACTATTTCTTTCTTTCTATGACTATACCTTTTTCTCTTAAACCTACACACATTGTTAAATACACTGTAACCTGTTGTAACCTGTTTAGAGTTTTTTCTGTCTGGACCTCTTTTATTGCGTATCTTCAGCCTTTTTTGACTGTATGAGCAAACCTTTAAACTGCTAACCTACACCTGGATCCTCCTTTCAGCTGACTCTGCCCGCTTCTTGGGTCTTGAAAACCAAGGGTAAAACTCAGCTGGTCAGAGTTTTGTCTGACTAGGAACTGCATTCAGCCTTCTTAGAGCTCTAGAATGCCGATGCTTGCGCTGTGGCAGGCATTTTTATTTAGAGTTTTATCCCCATTTAATGTACTGACTGCTCAAGGGCTTGCCAGCAGGCAGAAACTCTTTCAGGAGCCATATCCTCTTTTTTTTTTTTTTTTTTTAAAAAAAAAAAAGCTTTCTCAGGCACAATGGAAATTCGAGTGCCACATTGGTACACCAAAATGTTGTTTTTTTCTTACTCTTTGTCTCTCTGGGACCCTGCCACTCAGCTCCCAAATAAATCACACATGGAGACTTATTCTTAATTATGAGTGCCCAGCCTTAGCTTGCCTTGTTTCTTGCCAACTTTTCTTAACTTTAAATTAAACTGTCTATCTTTTGCCTATGGGTTTTTATCCTTCTTTATTTCTGTAAACCTTTCTTTCTTACTCTGATGATGGTTGTATGGCTGGGTGACTTGACCTTTGGAGTACTCCTCTTTCTCTGACTACTACTTCTATCAGTTTCTCCTTCTATATATTTTCTCTTCCTGCCAGCCCCACCTATCTTTTCTCCTGCCTTGCTATTGGCCATTCAGTTCTTTATTAGACCATTATGTGTTTTAGACAGGCACAGTAACTCAGCTTCACACAGTTAAACAAATGCAACATAAAAGTAACACACCCTAAAATAATATTCTCCCACAGTGACTGTATAAGCAGATGTAGAATATAGTGACATGCTATTTAGTTTTATAAAGGAAGAAAAATTTGATACATGCTTTAACATGGATGAAATTTAAGGACTTCATGCTTAGTGAAGTAAGCTAGCTGCAGTAAGGTGTGTTCCACTTAAATAAAGACACATGGAGTAGCCAAAATCATAGACAGAGAAAGTACAGTATTGGTTGTCAGGGGCAAGAGGGTTTGAGGAGTAGCTGCTTAATTGATCTTAGGGGTTTCAGTTTCACAAGATGGAAGTTACACAGGTAGTGACAGCTGTACAACAACATAATGCATATAATAACAGTGACTGGTGCGCTTAAAATGACTGTTGCATGGATTTTACCACAATAAAGACTAAAAAGACAGGCCAGTCACACTTCCCAAACTGCGTGTGGCTGTATTAGAATATATTTATTAAATATAGACTGGGCTAAGAGAATTCAATTATGATGTAAGGAACTACTTTTCTCTCTTTCCCCCTTTCTCTCCCTTGGAGACAGGATTTGTTTGCAGGCCAGGCCAGTTTCAAAGTTGCAATCCTCCTACCTCACCTTCCTAGTGCTTGGGACTACAGACACATACTACGCCCTGCTAAGGAACTAATTCTTTTAAATCTATTATGTAATGTAAGATTTTTTTTTCTTTAAGAATTGTTAATAAATCAAACTTTTTAAAGTGAATCACTTTAGTATTCATTAGAGTTTTGACATTTAAAAAAACATAATTTGATGTGCTTATGAAGAGATTAGTTAAATTCAGTTTCAAAAGTGATTACTGAACCAAAGAGCATACATTTAAAGAACACTAATCAAGAAGTGAAGGATTTTCAGCATGTTGTAATGAGAAAAATATTTGGTTAGACTTATTTTGTGAAAGCATTAAAATTGTTTACACCTTTCTTTTCCTAAATAATCATTTAGATTAAGCTCAGTAATGTATTACTGCAAAAAGAATCTATAACTGCAGGGAGCTATGTGGAAGAAGAGGCAGAAAGTGTGCAAGAGCCAGATGGGATGGAAGACATCAAGGAAACAGGATATAGGACTGCCACATATAGGAACTTACAGAGACTATGGCCACATGCACAGGACCAACACAGGTTCAAGCCAGACATTGATGGGGGTGAGGGGTGAGATCTAGGAAGAGATGGAGGAAGGGAAACTGTGATCAGACTATATTGTAGGGATTTTCAATTAAATTTTTTTAGGCAGGCTCTCATTGAGTATCCTCAGCTGGACTGGAATTCATTTTGTGGACTAGGCTGGACTTGAACTCCCAGAGATCCTTCTGCCGCTGATTCAGTTAATTAGCAATAGAGACACGCTTGTAGGAGACCTTAGAAGATCCAAAATATTATTTTAATCCAGCATTACTAATATATTTAACTGTTTGCCTCGTATGGGCACCAGGATAGATGACAGCTCTGAACAGCTCATAAGCTCAGACTGCTGTTTTGTTTTAATTTGTGAAGAGTTCTCATAAGGTGTTGTTTGTGGGGGAAGGAGTTAACTCTTTCAGGGTTTAGGCTCATGCTGTGGTTTGGTGTCATTTTGCTGTTAGAACCAGAAATGCCTGAACTCTGATCTTCTAGTCTGCTCTTTTAATCCTCAGCAGCCACAAAGGACCTATCTGCGCAGAACGACAGTAGCTCCTGGGAATCAGAATACCACCTTAGTAATAGCCGTGTGTACTTCCAGCATGTCAGTACAGAGCTATTATATAACCTCTGTAGGAAGTTTAGGCTTACAGCTCAAGTGAGCTTTCTCTTTCCCTATTAACTCCATCTAATCTAGCATGTTTAGACATGTGACTTAGAATGTTAGAAGGGAGAGCAGATTAGTTAGTGGACTCCAGTTGTCTTATTCAGACTCATAATAAAAATACCATCGACTGAGTGGTGAAACCAACATACAAGTGGAGAAGGGTGGCTCACACCTGTACTTACAGCACCCGAGAGGCCCAGACAGAATTGCTGCAAATTTGAAGCTAGTCTGAGTTACACAGTTTCAGGCCAGCCTGAGCTACGGAGTGAGACTTTATCTAAAACCAAAAAATACTCTCAAACAAAACTCCGTAAATAGTCATGACTCCGTTCTGGAGGCTGAAATGCCCAGGATCAGACATTGTCAGCTTCAGTCCCGACATTTCTGTCATGTCAGTGAGAGTAAGGAGTATTCTCACATGGCAGAAAGCAAAGCAAGAAGGGAAGCATGTTCTTTTCTGTCTCTTTTTAGAAATTACTTCTTACTTAACTTTTGACCATGTTATAGATGTACATAGTGTATTGTGAATATATTCATTCTGTTACAGTCTCTTGTCAGACAAACAAACAAACAAAATGGTCAAAACACAGCTTTAAGACAACCACATCTACTTTGTTAACTGTTCTAGACACTGAAGGAGAAGAGCAGGAGACTAGTCTGTCTTCCCTAAGAAGTCAGACCATGCTGGAAATTGGAGTCCAAAACTCAAAGGGGAGGTGAGATGGGTCAAGAGGTAAAGGTGCTTTCTGCAGAGACTGACGGTCTGAGTTTGGCCACTGGGATCCACAGGAGAGACCTGACACCAGAAGATGTGCTCTGATTGTCACATGTGCATCAGAACACCCACCTGTCAATAAATAACTAATAAACGTCTTAAAAAAAAAAAAAAGACCCTTGTAGGAGCTGATCTTTTGAATGTAGTAACTGCCTGCTCCTACTAATGTGCTCCCTCATTCATGTATTGAAAAAAATGTGATTTTGAGTTTTCTTTCAGAATTTTGGATTCATGTGTGGGTTTCTAAGCCCTCTTACATGTGGGGAAAACTAGAAAGGAAGTCTAGTGGAGGCATAATTTGAATTGGAGAAGGAACAAAGGCTGCTGTCTCACAACCATAATAAAGTGCCACCTCCTTTGTGGTGTGAAAAAAGACAATGGGCAGTTCTAACTGCTTCAGCAGTACTGGCTCTGGTACTGTGGTCCCAGGCCTGAAGCTCATCATCTGAGCAACAGGATTAGCACTTTAATAAGTCTATGACTGTCTCACAAATGTAGAAGACAGTTATATAGTTGGCAGTGTTTATTTCACCTTTGAGGTGAAATAAAATCTGTAAATATTTTAAGTCTTATTCTAATAATGTTAGTATTTTTATTTGGAGGTTTGAGCTCTTGTTCTTGAGGCTAACAATTTAATTAAAAAACAGTTTATTTTTAGATCTTCATGTTCAAAGGCTTTAATTGTACTGACAAAACAATAGCACAGAAGTAAGAACTATTTAGATTCACATGTTTATGCGTTTGCTTCAGAATCCGTGTAATACAATATTTACTCTTTGCTTTTCTTTAATCCTGTTCCCTGTCTTAGTGTTGTGAAAAAAACACCATGACCAAGGCAACTCTTTAAAAAAAAAAAAGCATTTAAATGGGGGCTTATTTACAGTTTTAGAGGGTTAGTGCATTATCATCATGGCAGGAAGCAGGTAAGCATGGTACCAGTGGCTGAGAGTTTTACATCCTGATCTGCAGGCAAAGAGAGAGAGACAGACAGACAGACAGACAGACAGACATTAGGTCTGGTGTGGACTTTTAAAGCCTCAGATGCAGAGATTCTCGGCCAAACCCCAGGTGGAACTCCAGGAGTCCAACCAGCAAGAGAGAAGAGGGATTATATGAACAAGAGATATCGAGACCATGATTGGAAAAAGCACAGGGACAAATAGCCAAACTAGCGGAAACACATGAACTGTGAACCAATAGCTGAGGAGCCCCCATGGAACTGGCCCAGGCCCTCTGGATAAGTGAGACAGTTGATGAGCTTGAACTGTTTAGGAGGCCCCCAGGCAGTGGGACTGGGACCTGTCCTTGGTGCATGAGCTGGCTTTTTGGAACCTAGGGCCTATGCTGAGACACCTTGCTCAGCCTTGGTGCAGGGAGGAGGGGACTGGACCTCCCTCAACTGAATGTACCAGGCTAGGCTGAATCCCCAGGGGAGACCTTGCCTTGGAGGAGGTGGGAATGGGGGGTGGATTAGGGGGGAAGGCTGGGTGGGAGGAGGGAGGACAGGGGAATCTGTGGCTGATATGTAAAATTAAATTAATTATAAAATAAAAATATATATTTAAAAAAAAGAAATATACAGAGAAAAAAAAAAAGCCTCAGAGCCCTCCCCTAGCTGCACACTTCCTCTAGCTAGGTCATGCCTCCTAATCCTTTCCAAATAGTTAATCAGCTAGGGTACTAATTGTGCAAATATATGGCTCTATGCGGCCATTTTTTTTTCCAAATCACCACGTACCCCAAACAAAAACCTTGGTCATAGTGAGCTGGTTAGATCCACTGACCTTCTTAAGACTTACTGCTCCCTTAAATTTTTTAAATTAAAATAATTAAAAACTTAATTTAAAATGTGAATTTAATTAAACTTTGACAAAGTACTGGAATTACTTACTGCCTAGTGTAGCATGAATTCTAATTGGTCTTAATAATAAAAACCCAGAACCAGATGTAGAGGTAAATGCTGAAAGATCAGAGAAGTAAAAGAGCTAACCCAAGTCACCTCTTACCTCCACGACTCCTCAGCCTGAAAAGGGGCTGAGCTCCTGTCTCCTTCCGCCTTCTATTCCTCTCTCTGCTCAGCTATATCACTTCCTGTCTCCACCTCCCTAGTGCTGGTTTTAAAGGCGTATGCCTCCCAAGTCCTGGGATCAAAGGTGTGTGCCATCACTGCCTGGCCACTATGGTTAATTAGTGGCTAGCTCTGCACTCTGATCTCCAGACAAGCTTTATTTGTTAGAGCACAAACAAAATATCACCACAGCCTCAAATTTGTAGCTCTAAAATTTCTTACCTGAGTCTAGTTTTCTTAAAGTTATGGTCTCAAAGTTTTAATTTATTTGTAAACACTTAACTTGTACACACCAAGTACTATATAAAATTTGACTCTTTCAGTCTTCATTACAACTTCATGGGGTAGACCTTATTCTACTTTCTGTTATTTTACAGACATTTTGAAAGATTTGTATGTTGAACACTCTTATACTTGCTGTCTAGATTGTATATTTGTTATATTTGGTTTATGACATAGCTATTTATATTCAGCCATCAGTCCATCTTATCTTCCTAATGCTTTCAAAGTAGATTGTAGATGTCAGTATATTATAAGGGTAAAGTTGTTGTTGTTGTTGTTAATTGTCCCTATCTTAGGTTATTGGGAACTGACACACAGAGAGCTAATCTGTTCAAGAGTACCCAGCATTTAAGTGGTAGAACTTGTAGTTGGATTAAGCATTTCTTGACGACTTCTACAGAAAGCTAGTTCACATAATATTCATAGGCATTATTATTAAGAGCAATTTGTTAAATAAATTTTAAGAATGCAATACCTTAGCCTTGAAGATTTATAGTGCAGAATCTGTGAGGTCCTGTGGTAAAGAAGCCATTTAACTTTGCTAAAGCCAACCATTTTCAGATTTTTTTCCACCAGAGTACCCTGTTCCCCACTTTTCTCCAAACAGCATGTAATCGGGTAGGACCAGAACTTAATGGAGAATACTGTGCAAAATGCTCACTTATAACATATTCTTCTTTTGCTTATTTAGGACAGAATATGTTTTGGGGAATGTGTGTATTTAAACACACCCCTAGAGTTTTAGAGCTGACAGGGATCTTAGTTGTCTAAACCAGTGCTCTCACTTCAGATGGGGAACTGAGACAGTGTGTATGCATAACTAGTGCACACTAACTCATGTTACATTTTTAGTGGCACAAATGGAACTAGAACATAGCCCAGAATCTAGTATGGTAGTTAGGCATGTCATTTTGGTTACAGAAATGAAATCTTGTAAATCTGTCCGTTTTTTCACTATAAATCTACCTGTGTATTATAACTTTTGTTTATTATTAGGCTTTATGTTGATTTAACCTATGGTAAAAATATCTAGTCACTAAATTTTTAAGAAAAATTTTATTATACTTAAGATATAAAATATAACTATACAAGATTAAGAAATAAAACTTTGCTAATACCCCCAAAAGTCCCTAGAGTCCTCCTGTTGCTGACCCCTTTAATTTTTTTCTTTCTTTTTTCTTTCTCTTTAGCCAACTTAACAGGACATGCAGAGAAGGTGGGAATTGAAAATTTTGAGCTGCTGAAGGTCCTAGGAACTGGAGGTAAATCTCAGGTTATCCCCGCCCCCTTTTAAGAACAAAGAGTGCTTACTATTCTGTGACATAGGGTTGATAATCTTCATGCAGAAGTCATTGACAGTTTTAAGAGCATGAGGAATCCAATAAGAAAACTAAAGAATCTTTTTTGCCTGGCTTAGTCCTAGAACTTGAGATGCCAGGGGCAGCACTAACAAGAAGGTTAGCCTGAGCTATAAAGCAAGACCTTATCTAACAAACAAGCCAACAACAAAAGCCTTTTTAAATCTAATGTTGGGAATGTAAATTAGTATGTCTTTACTTAGATACAGTATTGGTTTTCAGAAGTCACTAGCATGTAGAGAGCTTATTATATGCCAAGCACCTTATGAAGTGATTTATATTGATTGATTTATTTAGTTTTCTCTTAAGGCTGTTGTAATTCAGGGCATATCATTGTAATAATGAACAAGTCAGGATCTGTCATTAACCCAACACTTAAGAGTCTGGCTAATTGAAGTATGGTTCTATTTATGTCCTATCATCTATGTAAGATTGAAATGATCTGTATTCATTAACATTTTAGAAAGCTTTTCCAAGTCATAAATTAAAAAAACAGCCATAGAGGAGAATATACGCTATATAATTATACAATAGAAACAATTATATTAATAAATGTCTACATGTATTAGCATGGAAAAAAAATCTGGAATATGTCCCCAAATGGTTACATGATAGTCTCTGGGTGATCTTGGTTTTTGTTTTGTTTTGTTTTGTTTTTTTCCTATATTCTTTCCTGTATCTTTGAAAATTCTCTATCTCAGTTCCTGTTGTTCAGAAGTCAGGCTGGTCTTGCAGGCATGGCATCTGTGTGGTTCTACAGATCCCTATACTCAGAAAAGCCTGTGTACAGTGTAATGCTCTGCTGTCACCCTTCTCAAGTTCATTCACATACAAAGCCACATACATTTGCACTGGGCCCTGCCAGTCTTGTAGCTGATCTTGTCACTTTGTACACATCCTGGCCCTGGAATGCCCTGCTCTGCAGTTACAACAGCTGTGAGAACTGGTTATTCTCATTCTCCTATCTCAAGTCCTATTGAAGAAATTCTGAACTCATTTCTGTCCTTAGCAGGCCATGGGCACTTCCATGGAAGGAGAAGCAAAGTCTCAGAGGAAGACCAGTTTTCTTTCTCTTTAAAGTTTAGCTTCACAGTTTAAGGAACTGTGAAGCCGCCTTTTTAGATTTTTCAGCTCTGGTAGGAAGTGGCAACTGCCAACTTTCCAGCAGTAGAGAAATCTGGGTTTCCATAATTGTTCCCCTTACCCTAGCCTCACACATGTGGTGATATTGTATTCCCCAATATATCGTGCACCCTAATCAATTTATCTGGGGTCAGAGAACAGAACAGCCACTAGATATAGAGGCTAGAAAATGGTGGCACACATGCCTTTAATCCTATCACTTGGGAGGCAGAGATCCATCCAGATCTCTGTGAGTTTAAAACCACACTGGAAACAGCCAGGCATGGTGACTCACGCCTTTAATCCCAAGAAGTGAGCCTTTAATCCCAGGAAGTGAGGGCAGAAAGCAGAAAGGTATATAAGGTGTGAAGACCAGGAACTAGGTTGGTTAAGCTTTTAGGCTTTTAGCAGCAGTTCAGCTGAGATCCATTTGGATGAGAACTCAGAGGCTTCCAGTCTGAGGAAATAGGATCAGCTGAGGAATTGGTGAGGTGAGGAAGCTGTGGCTTATTCTGTTTCTCTGATCTTCCAGCATTGACCCGAGTACCTGGCTCCAGGTTTGTTTTTATTAAGACTATTTAAAATTCATGCTACACACACATGTTTACATTCACATGTACAAATTATCTTTAGGTCACTCAGTAGTGAGTGTTTGTGCTCTGGGGCATGTCATACAAGGGTTTTATACTCACGCTGAGTTATTATTTAGCATACAGTGTAGAGCCAACTTTGAGAAGAGCCAATGCACAAGCCTACTGGTATATTCCTACCAGCTAAGGCTGTGATGCCAGAAAGAGTCTTAGTGTAATTGTCAACTCAAACATTTTTCAGTGCTTGCTTAGCTTTAGGTCATTCAGAGAAGTATATTTTTAAGGAATAAAACTAGCCCCACCTTACCCTAACCCACAAGAAAGAATGCTTTCAAAATAACAAAATAATGTTGGTTATCCCTACTTTGTTTTCCTGTTTCAAAGGTAGTATCTATCTACTCAAAGGGGAAAACAAGTCTAGACCTGTGGTTCCCTTAAAAATGATGTTTGCAATATATTGTCAAAAGTTTTTCAGGTCAAGTTCTCTTTCTTTTTGGTGACAGTTTAATTGAGATACAGTGCATGTACCATATAGTTTACCCATTTAAAGTACAAAGGCAATGCTTTGAGTGTATTTAGAGTTGTGCAGCCATAATCACAATCAATTTTAGACCTTTTCATTTTAACCTCAAGAAGAAACCTTGAATCCTTTAGCTGTTACTTCCACACTTACCATCCTCTCTGTCCCTAAACAACCACTAACTGTTTGTGTTATTCTGGACATTTTTTGTAGTGGATTCATATGTGTGGATTTGGGTGACTGGCTTCTTTCATGTTCTATGGGTTAAAATATGTTGTAGCAGATATTAGCACTTCTTTCCCTTTATGGCCAAATAGTTCATCGTATGGCTCAAGCATTCATCAGTTGATGACTGTGATGGTTAGCTTTACATGTCAACATAATAGCCATAATCTCCCAGTAGGAGAGACTCAACAATGCATTGTCTGCTTTAGGTTGGCCAGTGGGCATGTCTTTGGGAGGATTGTCTTAAGTTAATCAGTGTGGAAAGACCAAGCCCATTCTCTAGCAGGGGTTCCTGGACTGTTGTAAAAGTGGAGAAATTGAAACAAGCAAGTAGAAGCATGCATTCATTGCTCTCTGCTTTTGACTGTAGATATGGTGGGACTAGCTGTTAGTCATTCCTGCCTTGACTTCCCCACAATGATGGACTGTAACTGTAAAGTGAAATAAACCCCCTTTTCCTTAAGTTGCTTTTTGTTAGGGTATTTTATCTTAGCAACAGAAGTGAGACTAGAACAGTGACCATTGGAGTTGGTCCCACTTTTTATCTGTGAGGTGTAGACATGAATGCTGTGAACAGTCACATACACAGTGTTTCATGTCAACCTGGGTTTTCATTTTTTGGGTATATTCCAAGGAACAAATTGCCAATTTAAATAGTGACTCTGTTTAACTTCTTGAGGAGCTGCTAGACTGTCTCCCCAAATGGCTACACCATTTACATTCCTGTGAATGGTATGTGGTGATATACTGTGTACCCCAATAAAGCTTGCCTGGGGATCAGGGGACAAAGCCAGCCACTATATTAAACATAGAGGTCAGGCAGTGGTAGCACACGCCTTTAATCCTAGCATTTGGGAGGCAGAGATCCTTCTGGATCTCTGTGAGTTCAAGGCCATACTGGGAACAGACCCAGGTGTAGTGCCACAGGCTTTTAATCCCAGCACTAGGAAGGAAGGAAGATGGCAAGGCACAGAAAGGTATATAAGGTGTGAGTAAATAGGAAGTCTCTCTCTTGAGGCTGATGATTTCGTAGAGGTAAGAACGTGGCTGGCTTGTTCTGTTTTTCTGATCTTTCAGCTTTTGCCATATATATCTGGGATGTATCCCCAAATGGTAACATGATAGTCTCTGGGTGATCTTGTTTTTTTTTTTTTTTTTTTTTTTCCTATATTCTTTCCTGTATCTTTGAAAATTCTCTATCTCAGTTCCTGTTGTTCAGAAAGTCAGGCTGGTCTTGCAGGCATGGCATCTGTGCAGTTCTACAGATCTCTACACTCAGAAAGCTCTGGTTTTTTTTTTTTTATTAATAAGACAGTTTAGCAATTCATGTTACAATGGTATGTAAGGGTTCCAGTTTCTTCACATCCTTGTCAACATCTGCTATCTAATTTTTTTATGATTATTCTGCTATATGTAAAATTACTTAGGTTAATCCTTAGGAACAAAATCCATGAATAGTTTTTGTTATCTGGCCAAGTGATTAAATTGTATTAGTGCATTTATTTTTTATTTTCAGATGTTTTACAAAAAGTCATGTATAATTTTGAATATTTTATATAAAGTTAAATAATTCCCTTTTAAACTGTCTCCAGTTTTAAGCTGTCTTTGATATGACAGTGGTCTTGTCTGTTTACTACAGGTTGAGTTTAACAATTTGTGTCAGTAAGAAATCTGAGATAAGTTGGGTGGTGATGGTGCACGCCTTTAATCCCAGCACTGGCAGGCGGATCTCTGTGAGTTTGAGGCCAGCTTGGTTTACAGAGTGAGTTCCAGGAAAGTCTGGGCTATTACACAGAGAAATCTTGTCTCAAAAAACCAAAGAAAGAAAGAAATCTGAGGCAGAAAAATACTATAAATATAATCTCACCTTCATCTGTGCTGTTTGGAGAGTTTGTAGCATCTTGGTGTTTTGAAGAGCTTCTCAGCTTAACCAGGATTCTACCACCAGAGAAGCCAGGAACACTCCCAAATGGGGATGAAGGGAATCTGGACATTGCCTGCCACAGATTATTTTTTTTACGTGGTACATAGCCTAATTTTTTTTCTCACAACCAAGGAGACCCTCACATGGGAAACATATTTGAACTCTTGGTTGTCTTGTGGCCCTTGTCTGCTCGTGTGTAGTTTATGTTTACCTGCTCATTTGCTGACACCTGGAACCCAACTTTGTGTTCTTTTTGGCATCCCAAGATAAACCCAGTGTGGCCTTCTTTAAGTGGAAGGCACAGACCAATGCTGGGCAACATAAAATTACAGGAATTCAGTGCCCTTGGCACATTTTTTTTTCCACTAGAATTTATTACTATTTCAGGAAAACAGCCTTTGGATACATACCTCTCCCTCATCATTGTCTTTATTTTATTGGCGGAAAAACTAAGATATTTCATAAATGAAATCCACTATATAATATATAATACAAAGATCTTAATTTTCTTTCTGTCGTTCCTATTTCATCATCATCATCACCATCATTTGCTTTTTTGTGATGTAGTCCTTGCTGACCTGGAATTTGCCATGTAGACCAAGCTGGCCTCAAACTCATAGAAATCCATTTACCTCCTTACTGAGAACTGAGATTAAAGTTGTACACAACCACACCTAGCTCATTTCCCACATTTAAACATCAAAAGTTTATTTCTCTTTAATGGAAATAAAAAAATACCCATATTAAAATACTGAAACTGCATTCATCTAACACTGCTAGTTCTCTAACCTCTTTGCATTCATTAACTACTACTTCATAAGTACTGAAGGTTCATGAGTTTTATATAGCTTCATATGTTTAAAAAATAATAACTAAAGTAGATTTCCATTTGGGAAACATATAAGTGAATGCTGTTTGGTTTTACACTGAATGTTGTTATTTTGATGTCAAGCTGAATGAACTCATCACAAGAAAATGACATTATTCCATAAAAGCTGTCTCAGTCCCTGTTCACCATTTGTATTCATATTTTTCTTGTTGCTCTGACCAGTTACCTGACAGACATTACTTGGGGGAGGAAGGTTTATTTTACTTAATAGTCTGATAGTGAGAAGGCATAGTGGTGTTCATGGGAGCAGAAGCATGAAGCAGCTTGCTCACATTTCTGTGGATCAGGAAGTAGGGGGGAGGGCTTTGCCAGATACTAGGTGAGACTATAATGGTCAGGATCCATCCCCCCAGGGAGTCACTTCAGCTAGGCCTCATCTTCTAAAGATCCCATAACCTTTGAAAACAATGTCATCATCTGGGGACCAATTGGGGGTCATTGCACATTCAAACCATGGTACCTTCTAATCAGGCACCTTAAAATTAATTCCTAAGCCTTAGATGTCAAAGAGATTCAGGGATCAGCCTCCAAAGCATACTAAATAGCACGCTAACCAGCACATGGGACAGTTAGACCAATGTCAGGAGAGTGTCTTTATTAAACTTTGAAGCTTATTAGAAAAATACAGTGAGAACCATGTTTTTCTTACCTAAGTTACAAGATAATTAATTCTTTATAACTTTTAAACTTACAGCAAACTATCATTTAATGAATGAAACATTGTACTTGACACAGGACACACTGCAGTATAACTTCCACAGACACAGAATTCTTAGATTTTAGATAAATTTAGCTGACCTCATAGTTCATTAGCACTACTTCAAACAGACCAGTTTGCAAGCAAACAGCATCTACAAATAATTCTTATTGTATATAGTTCTTAGGGAAAATGTGCTTATTCTTTGAATAGTCATGTGGATATAATAAAGATGGGGTGTACATCACTGTTTGGTGAAATTTCATTCATTACCATTCTTCATGATTTTTCAACCTTTTTCAGTAGACAAAAACTTTCCAAAAAGTTGGAATTCTATGTGCAGCTTATCTCCTGGTATTAATAAAAGCTGGAACAAGCCATCAGCAGTTAAAAATATGATCGAGGCCAGTAAGGTGGCTCGGATAAAGGTACTGGCTGCCAAGTCTGTCCATATGAATTAGATACCTGTAATGCACATGGTAGAAGGGGAGAACTGACTCCTGCAGGTTGTCTTCTGACCTTTATGTGTACAGCACCCACATGCACTAAAATGTCTGACAGTCATCTTTCCACACAAAATCTGTGCAGGGCAGTGAGAGTCAAAGTTTTTAAGAAAGGCAAGTTTTCAGGTTGTCTTATTTCACTGAATTGTGGCAGTGTCAACTAATTTCTTCCATAAACCTTTCTTTGCCTCTGTTGCAGACCACCATTTGTAGCTCACCTTGGCCACATCAGGATTGATGAAGGTGCAGGAGCGCCAAGTGGGCGGCTGGGCTGCCTCTCAAGAGTGTAGCTGGGCTCAATACGGAGCCCTTAGGCCACACAGCAGCCTGTCCACCTCTGAAATTTTCTCTGGTTAATTTGTCAAGAGTAATTTCTTGTACACAGTAGCTTCTCAGTAAATGCTGATTGAATGAATGAGTTTATTTACTTCATATTACAGGACTTCTGTAGTGATCCTTAAATATTTGAAAGCAGACTACCTTTTTTTTTTTTTTTTAACTTTGCAACATTTGCCTTGTCTGTATTTTGGAGATTATGTTCTGGAAAAGAATTTAGATATTTTTCCATATTAAAGTTTTAGAAATGTTAGCTTTTATTATGCTCTTTTTTATTATAAGCATAAGTTAGCAGCATAAGTGACCAAAAGAAACTGTTTACATAGTTTTACCTCTGCTTTCATGAACTCAGTTACTGTTCATTTTACCTTTTCAATAGAAGTACACCAGTTACTCCAAAAAGTAAGTTACAGGAAAGCCCTCATACCGAGATCATGTTTTATTCCAGGTATAGATAAAGCCACATGATACTTAAATCAGTGGCAATAGATGACTTCTGAACTTTCTTAAACATCCTATGAAAATGAAATATTAATTAGTTTTCATATTGCATTGTACAGCATGCATGTAACAAGAATTGTAAAACGAATTCCATTTCTTGATCTGGCAGTTTTATGTGGCAGAATGTTCCAGTTAACAGAAGTGGAAACGAAAAGATACTTTATTTTCTCTTTTGAGTTAGATTGACAGCTGAGATGTCCTGAAAACCCCTTTCATTATTAAATTCCCAAAGTGCTAGATAAAGTAATTTTTAAAAACTAGGTCTGCTACTGACTGCATAGGTTAACTGACAAGAATAAGGAAAATCCTTAGATTCAGAAGAGTAAATGGGAGCAAGAATCTAGAGAACTAAATAAGCTCCCTGAAGACACAAGTTTTGCTGGGAAGTCTGCAGTAAAAGTGAGCTAGTTTTAAAATTTGCAGTTTGCTTGCTTGGTATGGGAGACGGCATGTAAGGCATGGGAGAGATACAGACAACGACTGCTCATTAAAAAAAGAAAAAAAAAAAACCCAGCCTGCAAAGGGATGGAGAAGAAACTTCTGGCTCAACATTCGAGGGTGGGGACACAAAAGAAATGCAAGTCTTCCAAGCTTGCTCAGCCATAAGCTGGGCATCATACAGGTTTGCAGCTTCAACACTATATACTATGTAATAACTAAAGTCAAACAGAAATTTAACTTGTGTTAATGGTTTCTAGAAAAAGCAAACATTAGTCCTCTTAGTAGGAATAAACTCATCTCTCTGTGTAGGGCAGTGTGTGTGTGTGGGGGGGGGGGGTGTTATGTGCACAGGAGTATATGTATATATGTGCCTGTGTGTGGAGGCCAGAAGTTGGCATCAGATGTCTTCCTCATTCTCTCACACCTTTTCTTTTTCCTCTTTCTGTCTGTCTGTCTCTCACTAAGCCTGGAACTTAGCAATTCTACTAGACTCTCACCAATGAGCCCCATTCCTGCCCCCCAGCACTGAGGTTGCAGATGAGTGTTGCTGTACCCAGATATTACATGTTGTTTGAGGATTTGAGGTTAGGCTTCCTGCTTGCAGACATTTTACAGACAGTGACATTTCCCAAGCCTTTACCTAGATATTAAAGGAAGTGTTAAAGTTATACAAGTTAAGACCGTACTATAAACATTGCAAACATCCAAGAGCAAGGCAGCAGGTCTGAAAAATGGAAGCAGCAAAGCAGCACAAACACAGATTCTTTATTTTAGATTTGAAATACGATGTAAATGCTTATGTTTATTTTAGTAACTTATTTCAGTCAGAAAATAATTGTGTATATTTATAGAGTAGAATGTAATGTTTTGACTTATTTATATGTTGTATGGAGATTTACTCATGATTACTGTCTAACATATTTATCCTTCACTGACTTTTTGTGTAGTAAGGATGTGAAAACAATCTGTTAGCAATATTGAAATATACAGTACATTATTATCTTTAACTACGGTTACCATGAAGCACAATAGTATAATACTAAAGCTTATTGTTTTTAGGTGGTATACACTTTTAATTCCCGCACTTGGGAAGCAGAGTCAGGCAGATCTCTGAGTTGGAGGCAAGCCTGGTCTACATACGAATTCCAGGACAGCGAGGGCTATATAGATAGGACCCTGTCTCAAAAGACAAACAAACAATGAAAAAATCAACAAGAACAAAACTTATTCTTCAGTTGACCTGAAACTATATCTTTTGATCAACATCTCAGAAATTTTTGATCTTACTATTAAGAATAAGATGTAGGGTTGGAAAATGGATCAGCAGTTAAGAGCACTTGTTACTCTAGTGGAGGACCCAGGTTCAATTCCCAACATTCCTGTGGTGGCTTACCACCATCCATAACTACAGTTCTAGAGATGCCCTCTTCTGGTTTCCTTGGGCATAAGGCATACACATGGTACACATATGTAAGTACATGCAGGCAAAACACTCATAGAAATAAAGAAATCTTTCTTAAAAACATACAAAATATGCCTATAATCCTTACACTTAGAAGGTGAGGAGAGGAAGTTTATGATTTCAGGGTCAGCTTAGGCTATCTCAAAAAAGAGAAAATAGAGGAGAATGAGTGAATGAAAAGACATGCTAAGAAAAAACAATGCAGCTTTTCTCCTCTCTCTCTCTCTCTCTCTCTCTCTCTCTCTCTCTCTCTCTCTCTCTCTCTCTCTCTCCCCTCCTCTCCTCTCTCTCCTCTCTCTCCCTCCCTCCCTCTCTCTCCCTCACCTCCCTTCATTCCTTTCTTTCTTCTGAAAAAGGCCATGGGGCTGGAGAGATGGTCCAAGAGTGCTTGCTGTTTTTCAGTGGACCTAAGTTTGGTTCCTAGCACCCACATTGGGTAACTCCCAACTGTCTATACTTCCAGGTCCTGGGGATTCACACCTTCTTTTGGACTCTGTATACATATGTACACACAAATAAAAATTAAAAAGAAAAAATTTAAAGGGCTACTTATGATATAGATCAGCACACTACTAAATAACCAGTACTACTATTATTAGTGTGAAAATACTTACTCAAATGATAAAAACTATAGATTGTTCACTAGTAGATGAGATAAAAAGAATTAGTGAATAGGAAGATAGATTAGAGAGACTTGAGAAAAAATAGGCAGAATACATTGCTGTGGAATATTTCTTTAACTATGTACAGATGTGTTACATTTGTATATGTTGCTTTTGTTTAACGATGTAAAGATATGTTACTTTGCCTGCCTAAGGCACCTGATTGGTCCAATAAAAAGCTGAACAGCCAATAGATAGGCAGAAGAAGGATAGGTGGGGCTGGTAGTCAGAGAATAAATAAGAGGAGGAATCTAAGCTGGAGGAGAAGGAAGAGAGAATGAGGGAGAAAAAGAGGAAGATGCCCAGCCAGGCAGCCACCAGCCAGCCAGACATGAAGGAAGCAAAAAATAGGACATACAGAATGAAAGAAAGGTTAAAAAAATATCCTGTGGCAAAACGTAGATGAAGAGAAACAGGTTAAATTAAGTTATAAGAGCTAATGGGACAAGCTAAGATAAGACTGAGCATTTATAACTAATAATAAATCTCAGTGTCATGATTTGGGAGCTGGTTGGTGGTTCAAAGCCTGCTACAATACATAATAGGGGAAATTAACATATATAAAAAGTCAGATTAAAGCATGGGTTACCAAAAGGATGTAACAGTTGTCTAGCCAAGAGTTACAGAAGGAGATAACAGAATGAGGAGAAACCAAGAGTTACAGAAGGAGATAACAGAATGAGGAGAAACCTTTTTAAAGAGATGACAGCTGAGTATTTTGAAGGTTGATAAAACACGAATTCTGAGAATTAGGAAACATAGAAAATCAGCAGACAAGTAAGAAAAAGTTCTTATGGAAATAAATGAAAGAAGCTGGTTGAACATAAGGACACACATACCCCAAAGCAGCCAGGGAAATACTTTGTAACATAAAGGAATGGTTATTTTAACTCAATCATAATTGTCTTCAACAGCAACCATGGCAAGAATAGAACAATACTCTTTGTAAATTGCACAGAGAAATGACTATCCGTCTAGAGTTCTGTCCTTAACAAAACTTTTCCAGGAGTGAGGACAAAATATATTCATATATGTATGTGTGTGCATGCACATGAGCATGTGTGTATATATGTGTTTCTACATGTGGAAGCCAGAGCATAACCCTGATGTAGTTCCTCAGCAGCAATCCACATTGTGTTTTGAGACAGGATCTCTCACTGGTCTGGGACTCACTAATGAAGCTAGGCTGGCCGGCTAGCAAGTCCCAGTGGTCCTCCTGTCTGCTTTCCTAGCACTGACATGATGAGTGAGTGTAACCATGCTTTGCTTTTTTATGTAAGTTCTGGAGATTGAACTCAGATCCTCATGATTGAGGCAGCAAATAATTGACCCGCTGATCTATCTTCCCAGCCCAGAATAGACATTTAAAACATACAAACATTGAGCATTTTTTCCACCAATAGTTCCTCACTAGAAAACTTTGTAAAGCTATTAGGAGGAGGAAAAATGATGCCAGGAGTGTTTCTGAAATGCAAAAAGAGCTGAGTGGTAACAGAATACACCAGCATTACTTATGTTAAGACCATAATTATAATGTCTCATTTGTGAAATTAAACTAAGATAATTCTGGAATGTTGGACAAAATCACATATGATTTTAGAGGTGTTGGGAACTCAGGTTCTGAGGTACATACCATAAAATGCACATGAATCTTCAGTGTATAAATTACCAAACTGCTGGGTGTGATGGTGCAAGCCTTTAATCCTAGCATTCTGGAGGCAGAGGCAGGCAGATCTCTGTGAGTGTAAGACCAGACTGGTCTACATGGCCAGTTCCAGGACAGCCAGGGCTACATAGAGAAACCTGTCTTAAACTTATATTAAAAACGAGACTAGCAAAATATACACAGTCCTATAACATTAAAGTGGTCAATAAGTAAAAGTCTTCCCAGTAAGAAAATGCTTGGTACAGTTTTAAGAAGAAGTTATTACCAAATCTTGAAGATAATGCTAAGTTTGTAAAACTTAGAAAACGGAAAAAGGTTATTTCCTCCAGTTGATTTTCCGAGGACACTAATACATTGATTCACAAAACACTAATACCTTGATTCACAAAGCATGCCAGGGAAGTATAAGGAGGGGAGCAGAAGCCATCTCACGTCTGTGAAAATTGTATGTGGTATTTGCAAAGCCAAACCTTGGGCTTCTTTCAGCACACCTGGTCCCCTGCTTTTGCGTGTCTTGTTCCCAGGCTTTGAAGACAGCTCTCAAGGTGAGGAAGTGGTGTCACTGTCATGTTGTGCTTCTCCATCTGTCTCCGTTTCATGCTTCTCACTCTGCCTTAATGGGTCTATTGTTAGCCACAGATGCTGCTTCTTTTTCTTTCTGTGACAGAGCAGCTCTTAAGAGAAGATGGGATAACTAAGGAATGTCATTGTAGACATTTCTGAATTCAAAATCCAAGTTTTGATGACTAAATGGAGTAGGTGGACACTTTTATTATGAATATAATAAAATCAATTTTTATTCAAAATTTCACCACTAATCTTTCAGTTTTATTACCTTCTTAAAAAGATAATTTTTTTCCAGCACCACTTAGAATAATAGAACATCATATGTCTCTGTGTGTCATGTAAGGTTTTCTTGGGAAGTAAAACTGAAAACTCTTTTCTGATAAATTAATTTTTATATATTTTGAACTAGAAAAATTCTGTTTATCAGATAGCTTAAATGTAGCATTGCTGGATGTTTGAACATGGAAGATCTGCTGTTTTGTTCTTCTATTGCATGCTGAACTTTTACTGCATGCTGAACTACTGCATGGTAGGCAGTAGCTGCACCCCTGAGCTACACCATCAGCCCTCCTTTAACTTTCTGTTTTAAAACAAGATCTCACTAAGTCATACAGGCTGTCCTTGAATTCAGTCTCTAGCCTAAGTTGACCTTGAATGTGGGATCCTCCTGAGTATCTGTGTTATAGGCCTGCTCTATAAGACCAGCCCAAGTTCTGTCCTGTTTCATTTTTTAAAAAATCTTACATTTAAATTAATATGATATTCATAAATTTTTATTCGGAGGATTGATTTATTTCTTCTTGAGATTTCTTTAGTCTGTTACTAATCTGTTGACTACTTTTCATAATCTAGAAAGTTGAAATAAATAAATTCTTCAATCTTGTCTTCTCCTTCTAGTTTCTTGTGAAGTCTTAAACATAAACCCTTAGCCTGGGGATGTGTACTAGAGTGGGAGAATGCTGATCATCACTTCTTTTTTTGTTTGTTTGGGTTTTTTTTCGAGACAGGGTTTCTCTGTGTAACTTTGGCACCTTTCCTGGAACTCACTCTGTAGCACAGGCTGGCCTTGAACTCACAGAGATCCGCCTGCCTCTGCCTCCCGAGTGCTGGGATTAAAGGTGTGCGCCACTATAGCCTGGCTGTTGATCACTTCTAATAGGTTATTTATTGGTTAGAAAAATCTCATAGTGAAATTGAATCCTAAGTTGGAAAAACAAAATTATTTAGGACTTTCATGTGAGGAGAGATTACTACTTGTTTAATGTAATTGCTTACTTCGTTAGCATTTTGGGGAGTAATTTTAACTAAAGTAATATTTCTAAGAAAACTCAATGGTGAACAATATTTTGTAAATAAAATGCTGGTAAGTTGAGATTTTTATTAGCAGTTATAAGATATTGATTTGAATGTTGCCTTAAGAATAACATGTTAAGGCTGGGCAGTAGTGGCACACGCCTTTAATCCCAGCACTTGGGAGGCAGAGCCAGGCGGATCTCTGTGAGTTCAAGGCTAGCCTGGTCTACAGAGTGAGATCCAGAATAGGCAACAAAACTACACAGAGAAACCCTGTCTCGAAAAAAAAAAAAAAAAAAAAGAATAACATGTCAAATGAAAAGAATGTATTCTTTATTTTCTTCTCTTAACTTCAACCATTGGGGTTCTGAAGTAAATAAATAAAATAAGTAAGCAAATAAATTTTTTTACTGAAGTAAATAAAACCTCAAACAGTGTATTGTATGTAGCTAGAGTTTTCCTGCCTGGCCCACAGTCAGGACAAATTTCTCTCACCTGCCAGTCCCACAGCCGCTCAGACCCAACCAAGTAAACACAGAGACTTATATTGCTTACAAACTGTATGGCCGTACCAAGCTTCTTGCTAACTGTTCTTACATCTTAAATTAATCCATTTCTATAAATCTATACCTCCGGCATCGTCACATGCTGTTTGTCATGGTGGCGGCTGGCAGTGTCTCTGTCTCAGCCTTCCACTTCCCAAAATTCTTCTCCTCCTTGTCCCGCCTATACTTCCTCCTATCTGACTACTGGCCAATCAGTGTTTTATTTACTAACCAATCAGAGCAACACATTTGCCATACAGAACATCCCACAGCAATTGTAGACTAGCAGTTATATCCTAAGGTAAACATACAATGAGTAATAAATTGTTCAGATTGCCTGATATATTGTAAGTGTCGTATGTTCTAGCTATTGTGGAAGCTAGAGGGAAAAGTGCTCTTCCTTCTAAAAGGTCAGTGTAGCACACTACTAGCTCCCAGGTTCTCTTGCCTCAGAAAGTATCTCAAAAGTAACTCCCCCCCCCTTTTTTTTTTTAACACAATATTGAATTGTGAAGCCTAAAAGGAGTCCAGAAACAGGGACCTACAGCCACCACAGCACTTGGGGTCCAGTTGTCCCTTGCTAGTCCATTGTCTACAGTAAGAGACTTTCTAAAGTACAATTAGATCATACCAATTTCCTTCCTGAAAAATTTCAGTCATTCCTGTTTGCTTTTTTGATTGATTGGTTGGTTGGTTGGTTGGTTGGTTGATTGGTTGATTTGTTCATTCATATGCATTAACCTTTTTTGGGTGCTGGGCATAGAGTAGTGGTTTTCTTTTTAAAGATACATTACACTTAAAACTTACAGTATATTGAAAGTTGAAATGAGGCTAAATATCAAAGTCTAGACTTTACCCACAGTGGTGTCTAATGAGCAGTACCATCTCTTCCTACCCTCCTCCCTGGGACTCTCCTAAAAAGAATTCTTTTTTCTGATGTGGATGGTATCATCGAACCACCAACAGATCTTGCCAGTTGTTCTGTGGAAGTAATGATGTATGCAATAGAGACTGCCTTTGGGTTGCTCATCCTAAATTCAGTGAACTGCCTGCATAATATAGTCTGTGATGTATCTTAACCAGATTCTGTAAACCAGAAATTACATGAAGCAACTTAAAGATAATTTTTTTTTTTTTTGAGACACAATCTCACTACATAACTCTGTCTTGGAACTAACTCACCGTTGTGGTGATATTGTGTTCCCCAAAATATTGTGCACCCTAATAAACTTATCTGGGGTCAGAGAACAGAACAGCCACTAAATGCAGAGGCTAGAAAATGGTGGCACTCACACCTTTAATCCTAGCATTCCAGAGGCAGAGATCTACCTGGATCTCTGTGAGTTCAAGGATACAGCCAAGCATGGTGACTCATGCCTTTAATCCCAGAAAGTGAGCCTTTAATCCCAGGGAGTGATGGCAGAAAGCAGAAAGGTATATAAGGTGTGAAGACCACAAACTAGAAGCTTTTAGTTGGTTAAGCTTTTAGGCTTTTGAGCAGCCCAGTTCAGCTGAGATCCATTCGAATGAGGACACAGAAGTTTCCAGTCTGAGGAAACAGGATCGGCTGAGGAATTGGCAAGGTGAGGTTAGCTGTGGCTTGTTCTGCTTCTCTGATCTTTCAGCATTCACCCCAATAACTGGCCTCAGGTTTGATTTTATTAAGTACCTTTAAGATTCATGCTATACACTGTGTTCTGGCCTCGAACTCACAGAGTTCCATCTGCCTCTGCCTCCAGAGTGCTGGGATTGAAGATGTGCACCGTCATGCCCAGCAAGATACTTACCTGCTTTTTGATGACATGATAGAGGGAAAAACTTTAGCTGAGTCATATAAAAGATTGTTTTAAATAGTTTGATAACTTAGTCATCATTCGTCATCTTATTCTCTTAAATGTTTGGGAAGTGTCCCTATGAAAAACATGTTTAAAAGTGTATGTTCGTTAAATTGTCACTCAAAAATTTATAATTTTGCATTTGTGTATACCCACTATGCCTTATGCTTCAGTGTAAGCTTACTATGTGTATATAATTCCTAGAGGTTAAACGTTTATGATATTTTGTACCATATGAAAGGTATTGAGTGACTTTGCCTTTGTGGTATCAATAACAATTTTTATTTGTTATTGATGCCATATGAAGTTATGGAAATATAACTAGAAACAGCCCAGAGCCAGGTCTGGGTCCATGTGATTTATTCTGAGAGTGTTTTTCAGGAGAAGGAGAGTGAGGGAAGTGTGATGGGTGGGGATGAGCCTAAGCAAGCTTGTGTCTTAGAGTCTGGATTTGGTGTGAACTCCTGGGTAGTTCTGGATAGGAAGGAGGAAGCAGGCTTCCTTTTCCCATGTATTTGCTGGCCACAGGCTGCTTGGATGGTGGTGAAATAGAAAATGGAGGGCATGCAAATAGAAAATGGGGCGGCTCATGTCTGGAGTGGGTCATTAGAAATGAAGGCATCTGGGATGTAGTGTACCAGGCCGGGGTGGGGGTCATGGTTCACATCTACATCCTTTGCAAATATCCATCAGCTATAGCAGTTAAGATACTTTGATTAATAAGAATATGTGAACATTATTTATGAATATGCTGTCCTTGATTGCTTGCTTCTCATTGGAAGCTTTTTCTTTTAATAAGATCCTTTGGGAATCAAATACATGGATAATTTTTTTCTAACCTAAACTTGGAAAAACTTATCCATGGAATTGATTCCCAGAGGATCTTATTAAAACTCTGAGTAAAACATGTTGGTTTTTTTATTTTCAGTTGTACCAATACTCTGAATTTTCTAGTTATTTGGTACCAAGCACAAGAAATAGCACCTTATTATTGGCTTCACCAACGAAGAAAATGTGTCACCTCCTGTAGTAACTGTTAGCTACCTATAGGTCCTCAGGGAGGGAGTGTGGGGCCTCATGAACACCTCTCTTCTCTATGGCAGAGTATTGATGGGTCCTGGTCAGATGGTCACATCTGCCATGAGTTCAAGAGTGTGAACACCATATGATAGCAGAAAATCTGCATTCCACAGTACTCCTGTTGTTTTTTTTCTTTCTCTTCCATGATGTCCCCTAAGTCCTAAGGGGGTAATAGCAATACTTATTTATAGCTGAGCATTCAGCAGTCACTTTTTAGCACATCGACTAGTTAATGGTCTGTGCAATATTTACTATCCACTGTAAAACAACAACAAAAACTTTTGACTGCTAAAAACAGCACAAATCATAGTCATAAACATAAATATTTAGAAGGCAATTTGAAGTTCATTTAGCAAAATAATAATAGGAGTTTCTACATTAGGGCCTATGACCTTCCCAGCTATGGGCTTTTGACCAGGTTTATAGTACCAGATGTGTGAAACAGGCCTCAAATCCAGTCAGAAAGTGTTTGGCTATTTCTGTAGCAGACTTGCTGCTGTTCTTTCCTGGCAAATCAGTAATGTTAGCATGCAGGGTCCACAGCTGAATAATGTTTCTGATGACCATCTCTCCACTCCCAGCAGCCAGCATAACACTTTCTGACACTAAAAGCGCTAGACAGTGGGAAAGAAGCTACCAGCACAATTCCAGCTTGAGTTCTTTATGTCCTATGACTAAAGCATGTGGTGTCTTCAGCAGAGGGTCTTAGCATTTAGATCTAGTGGACACCCAACAGTAGTGGCAATACTCTCTGCTGTTTTGGGGCTTGAAGGTGCTTTAAATTTTTATTTTTTTTATTTTTTTAGTGTCACCTATTGCAAAAAGTAGGTATATTTTTGTGTTGTAGCTCTGTAGCCAGTCTTTCTTTGGGCTGCCAGCTTCTGAATAATGACACAGAGACTTTTTATTAAGTATGAAAGCTTGGCCTTAGTTTAGGCTTGTTCCCAACTAGCTCTTAAAACTTAAATTAGCCTTAGTTTATTTATATTAATCTACGTTCTGCCACATGGCTGGTTACCTCTCCTTAGTACTATACATCCTATTTTCTCAATGTCTGGATGGCAAATCCCCTGCCTCAGATTCTTCCCAGAGTTCCTACCTCTACCCAGAAGTCCCGCCATTCCTCTCCTGCCTAGCTATTGGCCATTCAGTCCATTATTAAACCAACCAGAAGTTGACTTAGGTAGATGAGGTAAAACAGACACATCTTCACAGTGTACAAAAAGATTATCCCACAACACAGCTCAATATTATTTTGGCATATGTGTATAAACACAAGATACACTTTTTTCACTAATACTTAACACTGTTTTTTGTCTGCCAGGTCCTCTTCTAGTTAACTTAATCCCCAGACTACATAAAAGAGGAGTTGTTTCTAACCCTAGTGAAAACTGAGACAGTATGTTAAATATTTGCCAACGTCACAGTTAGTAAACTGCAAATCTAGGCTTCAAACCCATGTAGTCTGGCACCGGAATCTGTTCTTTACTCTGCATTCTTTCCTTCCCTTTTTCCTCTCTTCTGCTCAGATTTATTTACATTCAGATACACATGCATGTATATGTTTCATTAAGTGCTTTTAGTATGCTTGATCTTATTTTCATTTCTCAATGCTTGGAAGACCTTTTACATTGATATCATCATCCACTACTGTTACATAGCCCAGTGTCTATAAAAACACTGGTGGACAGACTTTACAAAGACTGATGTTTATCAAATGACTTCTATATCATGAGTGTTAAATAATGGGAATGGCATTTTTGGCAAAAAAAGATATTATTGAAAATACTGTATATATTAAAAGTGACAGAGGCAGTGGGAGGTGGTGCCTCCCAACACTCAGGAGGCAGAGCCAGGCGGATCTCTATGAGTTTGAGGCCAGCCTGGTCTACAGAATGAGATCCAGGACAGGCACCAAAACTACACAGAGAAACCTTGTCTGGAAAAAATAAAAAAGTGACAGAGGGACTGGGGAGATGGTTCAGCAATTAAGACCACTGGCTGCTCTTCTGGCCTCCATGGGCATCAGGCACACACATGATACACAGACATACCTGCAGAAACACCCATACACGTAAAATTGAAAATAATAAATATAATAAAAGTGTGGCAGGAAGGGCTGGAACGATGGTAAGTGGATAAAGGCAGTTGCTGTCAAGCTTGAGTTTGATCTTCAGGACCCACATGGTAGAAGGAGAGAACTGACTCCTGCAGATCACCTTCTGACCTCCACACACATTAAGATGTAAATAATAAATGTGCTGGCATTAAAAGTGTGCGCCACCACACCCGGCATTGCGCTTAGTTTCTTAAGGATGAATGCAATGTGACCGGCTGCGTCAAAACCTCCTGCTTGACTTTCCTGTCATGATGAACTGTGTCATGAGCTGTTAGCCAGAGTAAACCTTTCTCTCTTAAGCTGCTGGTGTCAGGGTATTTTATCACAGCAGCAGAAGAGTGACCAAAACAACATGGAAGCAGATGGGCATGGACAGGTGGATTGACTAAATTTTAGAGCTGGGAGTTTGTGCCAGGTCATGTTATATGTGGAAAAGCATCTCTTTTTTCCATGTTGATTAGCTCTTGAGAAGGGTGTGTGGCCAGGCCTTGGGTTTACTTCTTACATAGTTATGGCAGAGTATAAGCAGAAGCTATATATAGATGTCACTATGTTAAGATTTTCCTGTTCTAAAATGCTAGCAGCTAGGTTTCCTAAGGTCACTTTCACCAGCGTGTAGCAGGAACTCAGATTTAACAATAGAATTAAAAGGGCTTACTTCATGACAGTCCATTGTCCTTCCTAAAATGTCCAGCTATTGCTCTGTGCTACAGATCTAAATCACAAGATCATCTATAAAGACCCACTTTTATTTAACTAAGTCAAAGTCATCGACAGACACTTAGTAACACTCTAGACCACTCTTTTCTCTGCTGTTTTCCTATCTGCTTGTTTGCTTATTCATTTTTTCTTTTCACGCACTTAGCATTGGATTTACCTTTTTCCACTCTCATATATTACATCTCAATCACAGTATTCCCTTTTTCCCCTCCCCCGGTCTCCCCCCTCAGATCCATGCCCCCTCCATCTCTCAGAAAAGAGTAAGCCTCCCTGGGACATCAACCAAACACCACATAATATGCTCAATAAGACCAGGCACATAACATCACATCAAGTCTGGATGAGGCAACCTAGTAGAAGGAAAAGGATCTCATAAGTAGGCGAGAGTCAGAGACAGCTCCCACTCCCACTGTTAGAAGTCCCACAAGAACACCAAGCTACTCAGCCATAACATATATGCAGAGGACGTAGGTCATACCTCTACAGGTTTTCTGATCTCTGCAATCCCCCATGAGTCCCAGTCAAATGATTCTCTGAGTCATGTTCTCTGTGTCCTTGACCCCTTTGGTTCCTCTGATCCTTCCTCCTCCACAGGACTACCTAAGCTCTGCCTAATGTTTGGCTGTGGGACTCAGCATCTGCTTCCATTAGTTGTTGGAGGAAGTCTCTCTGGTCTCTTTGGTGAGGATTCTGCTAGGCTCTGGTCCCAGAACACTGCAGGCAGGGCAAACTAGGTCAAAGGTTGGCTGCGTTGGTGTCCCAAATCCCTCCTCTTGAGGCCTTGCCTGGCTACAGGATGGCCGGATCAGGCTTGATGTCCCCCATTACTATAGGGGTCTTTCCTAGGCTTACTCTCATAGATTCCATTGCGCTAGGTTTCCACCTGGTCCCTGGAATGCTCTTCAATTCCAGTAATTTCTCCCAATATTGCCCTCCCCCAGTTGACCCCTCCTGTTCCCAAGCCCACCTAGCCCCCAGTCCACAAGCAGAATCTATTTTATTTCCCCTTCCCAGGGAGATCCTTGCATCCCCCTTAAATCCTCTCTGGGTCTGTGGATCGTAGCATGATTATCTTTTACTTTACAGCTAGTATCCACTTATAAGTGAGTACATACCATGTTAGTCTTTCTCAGTCTGGGTTACTTCACTCAATGATTTTTTTCAAATTCCATCCATTGGCCTGAAATTTTCATGACGTCATTCGTCATTGTTTTTAACATCTGAGTAATACTCCATTGTGTAAATGTATCACATTTTCTTTATCCTTTTCTAGGTTTTTTCCAGTTTCTGGCTATTATGAATAAAGCTGCTGTGGACATAGTTGAACAAGTGTCCTTGTGGTAGGATGGAGCATTCTTTAGGTATATGCATGCCCAAGAGTGATATAGCTGGGTCTTAAGGTATCTGGATTCCCAATTTTCTGAGAAACTGCCATATTGATTTCCAAAGTGACTGTACAAATTTGCACTTGTACAAACAGTGGAAGAGTGCTTCCCTTGCGCCACATTTCTCACTGGCATGAGCTGTCACTTGTGTTTTTGTTATTAGCCGTTCTGACAGGTGTAAGATAGAATCTCAAAGTCATTTTGATTTGCTTTTCCCCGATGGCTAAGGATGTTGAACATTTTTTTAAGTGTTTCTCGGCCATTTGCGATTCTTATGCTAAGAATTCTCTGTTTATATCTGTACCCCGTTTTTAAATAGGATTATTTAGTTTGTTGATGTCTAGTTTCATGAGTTTTTTTTTTTATATATTTTGGAGATCAGCCCTCTGTCAGATGTGGAGTTAGTGAAAATCTTTTCCCATTCTGTAGGCTGCTCCTTTGTCCTATTGACAATGTCCTGTTGTGGAATATTATTTTAAGATGTGTTACATTTGTTTATGCTGTAGAACATTTATTTTAATTATGCAAAGATGTGTTGCATTCTTTTATGTTGCATTTGTTTAACTCTGAAGCTGTGTTACTTTGCCTGTCTGAAACATCTGATTGGTCTAATAAAGAGCTGAATGGTCAATAGCTAGGCAGGAGAAAGGATAGGCGGGGATGGCAAGCAGAGAGAATGAATAGAAGTCTGGGAAGAAAGGAAGAGAGAAAGATCAAGGAGCAAGAGATATCAAAGAGTGGGAAAAGAAGGGTCAGCCACCCAGCTAGCCATGGAGTAAGAGTGAAAGTAAGATATGCAGAAGTAAGAAAAGGAAAAAGCCCAGAGGCAAAAGGTAGATAGGATAATTTAAGTTAAGGAAAGCTGGATAAAAACAAGCCAAGCTAAGGCCAGGCAGAATAAGCCTCTGTGTGATTTATTTGGGAGCTGAGTGATGGGCCCCTCAAGAAGCCAAAAAGTAAAAAAAAACAAAAACACAACATTGTCCTTTGCCTTATAGAATCTTTTCAGTTGCATGAGGTCAACCCCATTTATTAATTGTTGATCTTAGTGTCTATGCCATTGGCATTCTGTTCAGGACGTTGTCTCCTGTGCCAATGTGTTCATGGCTATTCACTACTTTCTCTTCTATCAGGTTCAGTGTATCTGGTTTTATGTCGAGGTCTTTGATTCACTTGGGCTTGAGTTTTGTGCAGTGTGATAGATATGGATCTATTTGCATTCTTTCACGACCCAACATCCAGTTAGCCTAGCACCATTTGTTGAAGATGCTTCTTTTGTTTTCAGTATTTCTGGCTTCTTTATCAAAAATCAAGTGTCCATAGATGTGTGGATTTATGTCTGGGTCTTCCAGTTGATTCCATTAATCAACGTGTCTGTTTTTATGCCAATACCATGCAGTTTTTATTACTACAGTCTGTAGTACAACTTGAAATCAGGGATGGTGATACCTCCAGAAGTTCTTTTATTGTATAGGATTATTTTTAGCTATCCTGGGTCTCTGGGTCTTTTGTTTTTCCATATGAAGTTGAGTATTGTTCTTTCAAGGTCTGTAAAGAATTTTGTTGGATATTTAATAGAGATTTTAGCATTGGATTTCTATGATGTATGAGTTCCAGAGCTATTTGCTAATGAAAAAGTAAGTAAAATCATACCTCATCTGGGATTTTGTTAATTCATTGAGTAGTGGAAAGTCAGTGAAGTAATCCTATAATTAAATGTAAAAGTACATTTATGGTCATTTTAATGAAAGGAATGCATTGGGTTATTAGAGTGTAAAATAAGAGTTATGCTCATCTGAGAAATTAGAAAAGGATGACTGAACCAAGGTCTGCAGAAATAAGCCAAGTGTCAAGGCAGGAATGTGGGGATCGAGAGGATAAGCCAGCCAATTCAAACTTCTGGGGTTCTATTAAAGATGCTCTGAATTTTAAGAACAATGAGGACTGGAGTGTTTTGAACAAAGAGGGTGTTTTTTTTAAGTTAGATGACAACACAAAAGATGTGTTTATCAGGTTATGGATGAAAGCAAGCTGGAAAGCATAACTTGAAAAGTTGATGTGCCTGGCCCTGTTTAAAAGATTCTAGTAATCCAGGAGGAGGAGAGGATTACATTTCAACAATAGTATAATCCTTTAGTTATTAGACAGTGTCTTGTTTGATGCAATTGAGACTTGTGGTTAGTCAAAGAAAGCAGGAATCAGTAAAGAACAGTTCTATGTATTACTTGGAACACTTTTTTTCACTTAAAATGTACCCATATACATTCGTTGCCAATGTGTAGCTGTAGGCATATTATTTGAGAATAGCTCATAATGGTTTAGTTGGCTAAAAGTCACACTTGTAATGCTTCATCCAAAAGTAACAGTTTCAGATTCTTTGAAGTGGAGTAGGAACTAGACACATTTGAAGTAATCTGACTGCAAAAGCATCTTGGATTTAATTTTTTCTTGGCCTTTCCCACACCTAGTATTTTAGAAGTTCCTTTTTTAAATGTCTTACTTTTATCTAATCTGTTCTGAACAATCAGCCTCATTTTTTTCATTCAATTTCTGTGGTTTATGTAATATTTAATGACAGTGTACTACAGAGCAACATATATAAAAAGCGTAAACCTGTAGGGCAAGTATCAGTGACAGGTGGGAAGTGTATGAGTGAAGCATATGGGAAGCATAGACACAAGTGTTGATTATTCAGGCCCACTTAGAGAAAGAATGCCAGTCTTGGGAATTCTAAGTGCTGTTTAAAAAAAACAACAACAATAGTTTGATATGAACTTAAATAATAAGAGGTTTGTACAATGTATAGTTTTAAAGAGCATTAGAAAAATTTTGAGTGACAGGAACAGGGGTCTCAAGGTGGTTATAGCATTGCAATCACAGTGAGAAAAGCATGCCCCAGGTTCAGCAACATAAGAAAGGGCATAAGCCAGAGGCTTTCTGAACAGTGGCCCTTAACCTTTTATGACCTGTGAGTACTTCACTTAAAATAATGCATGTGAACAAAAATATAAAGTTTACATATCTTTAATTACATTTGATTGTTTCATTGTTATTTAACTTTCTGTAGCTATGATTAAAAAAATCTCCAAGAACAATATAAAGGGAACAGTTATTTATTTGGCTTACAGTCTCAGAAGTTTTTGGCTTTGTTGATTCCTTAGTCCTTGGCTTCATTGCTTATTTTGGAGGGGGAGGGACCTGTGAGAACAGTAAATACATCATGGTTGAGGGAGCAAATGACAGAGGCTGTTCACCTCATAGCAGACAGGAAGCAAGGAATGAGGAATGGACAGGGGACCAGGGATAATAACCTCCAAATTTCTTCAACTAGTCCCTACCCCCTAAAGTTTTCACCATGAGTAGAGCTGTCATTGGCCGCTAAGTATTTAACAGATGAGCCTACGTAGGGCATTTTATATTTAAACTACAGTACTTGGAGAAGTGATACATTTATAGGTGGACTATAAAAATATTTTTAACAAATTTAAAATTAAAGTCTACTTGAACATTTATTTCACGTGCGTGCGTGCGTGCGTGTGT